>NC_140684.1:10057500-10442500 GCF_054131305.1 Coturnix japonica
TCTCAGCAGACATCCCGAGATCTCCAAGGTGGTGTAACTGGCTTGTGCAACTCTGAAACCAGTTCCCTCTTGCTGCTCCAGGGAGTGTGTCTTTAAATCCTGCCTTGGCTTTTGATCATTACCACCTGCCTCTATTCACAGGAATCAGGTTACTTTTTAACTGTTTATAGTCCTTTTATCTTTTATTTCCCAGCATTGGCAAAACAGCGTTGTTAGAGACAGGATACTCCGAGGTAATGACTTTGTTCGTTGTCTTTCAAGTCTGTTCTGAGATGTCCTTATCTGGTAACTATTATCTTCTTCCTGGCGACAGCCATCATAAAAATAGAGCAATACAGGCATATAATAGCCGCTCCTTCAGACTTGATAAAAGTATACTTTTCAGCATACCATCATAATAAAATTATTACATAATCCCTCTGTGGTTTTGCATCCTCAGTCATCTACGTGAGTGTGCGGTCTGAGAGCCCCCAGCAGCACAGCCCTGCTGCCAGGGCTGAAGTTGTTTTCCTATTGCTCACAATGCTGAGGTTTGGTGCACACAGTAATTTCAAAAGCAACAAAAAATCCCCACTTTTCTCCCACTGTTGATGCTTATTTCCAGCTTTGATCTTTTTATGGTCGTGGTTGTGTTTATTTTTTGGCTTTATGAGGAAAAGCAGCCTGGAGTGCCGTGTTACAGTTTGAGACAGCTGATGTTTCCCACTCAGTTCTGTGACCATTCTTAATTCGTAGTCAGACTTATTCAAGGCCAGGCTGGATGTGGCTCTGGGCAGCCTGGGCTGCTGGTTGGTGACCCTGCACACAGCAGGGGGTTGGAAGTGGATGAGCACTGTGGGCCTTTGCAACCCAGGCCATTCTGTGATTCTGTTTTGTTACAGCTCTCTACAAATCGTAATACTTTCCTCCATGCTCATGGGAAAGGTGGCACTTCTTGTTCTTGCTTGTATTTGCCATATGAATATGTAGACATAGAAAGTCTGCTAGGGATAAAGCCGCGTTTCTACATTCAGTGAAGGAGGATCTCTTCCTCCGTGCTGGTTATTGCCTTTGTGGCAGGAAGATGCTTTGTCTGTGCCCATCTGTAGGTGTGGCTTGCACTGATGTTCATGTTTCTGTTGTTATGCACCTTTTCCTGGGGACAAACCTCCATTTCGATGCCGTTCTGGGTCAGTGTGGTCCCATAACGCACAGCACAGGGCCAGGCAGGCTCCCTTTGGGACTCCCTTGTGAAAAAGGGGCCACTTAAGGTCTGTAACCATTTCTTGTCTTTCCAAGAGTTACTCAAGACTCGAGGAGAGCTTCCTTTGAGCCTTTGGTGAGCAACCTGTAAAGAAAAAGAGCTTTGAAAATCCAAATCTGGTCAACCACAGGCGCTGTCTGCTTTGTGGATGCGTGATGTGCCACCTCCCTCCACAAAAGCCATGTTGACTCTTCCCAAGTGTGCCGTATTTACCCTTTCAGTGGTGGCGGTCGGTGGCTTTGTGCAGCAGTCAGGTTTAAGTGGTTTCCCACGTTCAGCTTTTAACAAAACCAACACCATGTTTGCCACCTTCCATTCCTCTGGCACCAGCGCCAATGTAAGCAATAGCTTACACATCTCCGTTAATCATTCACCTGGTGCACATTTGGGTTGCTGTAGCAGTGTTGGGAGAGCATTATCTGGTCCTGCTGATTAGTTGCTCCTCATTCCTTGCAGGTAGTTCCCCCATGTTAATCTCGGTGTGCCTTTGTCACCTGTAAAACAGGGATCGGTCTGGCAGCTTCTCCGTGTGCTCACACCAGCGCGGATGGTTTTGATGTTCTGCTGTGCCTTATCTCCCAGACCTTCAGTGCAGCAGCAGGCTGACACCTCCATGGGAGTGGAAAAAAGTCTTCATAGTTTTAATTTCTTCACGGGGCATTTCCTAAAACCAGCCTGACCTGCCTGAATTTCAGTGTCTTTTAACTGAGGTTCATGTTTGGCTCTTCTGGTGTTTGTGCTCTTTGGAATCATGTCCCAGTGAGGCTGTGGCTGCCCCCAGCCTGGGAGCACTCAAGGCCAGGCTGGATGGGGCTGTGAGCAGCCTGGTCCGATGGGAGGTGTCCCTGCCTACAGCAGGGATTGGAACGAGGTGATCCTAAAGATCTCTGCCAACCCAAACCATTCTGTAATTCTATTTGTTTTACCTCTAACATCCAGCTTTCGTTCACTGAGATGCCTCCTCCTGGTCCTCTCTGGTTGTTCTGTATTACCTCAGTGTATTTCATTAACCATCTCTTCATCTGCAAGCTTTTTTTTTTTTGCCTCACTGCTTTCTTTTTTTCCAGGCTTTGTTCCAGTTATCCACAGAAGCTGCTGGTGCCTGTCTGGATCACTGATAAGGAGCTGGAGAATGTGGCTTCGTTTAGGTCGTGGAAGAGGATCCCTGTGGTCGTGTACAGGTAAACACAAAACAAACAAGTGCTCTCCCCAGGCCCCTTTGGGCAGGTTTGCAAGCTTGGTGCGTGCTGGTAAAGCAGGATACTCTCCCAGTGGGAGTTCAGTAACTGCTGCTTCTTTCTTGCTTTGGTTAGATCTGAGGATGGGGGTGACTTTACTACAGTGGGAGATGCAGCAAGGGCACCGTGTCCAATTCAGGTTCTCTTTCTCTGAGATGCAGAGTATTTTGATGAGGTGACGCCTATCTTTGAGAAGAAATCTTGGCCAAAATGAGCCTGCTGCATGGCCCCTCCATCATTGGATCATAGAATCACAAGTTTGGAGAGGATCTAGAATATCATCTAGTCCAACCGTCCTCCTATAACCATCACTACTCACTAAGCTGCAAACATGTATCTCATAGCACTTCATCCAGACAGGTGGGTCCAGCAGGACCTGGATGTACTTTCTGGTACCCATCTGCAAATCATTTCTGTTTGGAGTGAGCTGTGAGAGTTTGTAAGCATTGAGGTAACAGGGAGGGTGAAATGTTTGCTGGTGGCTGAAGGTGGTTGAGTCGATAGCTGCTAGATACAGGGAGTGTTTCTTCCATGATCAGAGCAGCCTTCCAAAAATCATCTGAACATGAGGATGGATGTGGCGAGGCAGAAAGTAAAGCAGAGCTTGTCAGGGCAGGGGGTGCTTTCTCTTTAAGCACATCTTCTAGGAGACTGGCATGTCTGAGCCAAATGGGAAGTCGGTTGCATAGGTGTGCAGGACCGGGACTTTACACACACCTTACCTGTATGTCTCTGTGTTACGTGGTTTGTGTTGCATGCTGTCAGATGCTGGCAAAACACAGCGTGTTGTTTCTACAAGACCTGAATTCTGCAGCAGAAGAGTAATGAGTGCTGGTTATCGTATGGGGCCTTGCCCTCTTTGTAGCCAAGTCAGCTAAGAAGTTAATTGTGTTTGTGATTACTTTTGCTAAAATTGGTCTGGCACTGGAGACTGTCCCAGTGTGCTTCCCCACCCCAGGGCAGAAGCTCATCTTTTTGCTGCTCTCTTACAATTATTTTGCTCTGTGCTTTATGATATCGCTGTGAGGATACCCGGTAATTTACAGGCTGAGCTGCAGCCCTCTGCAGCCTGGGATCAGATTAGAAGGTGCTGATGAGTGATGCTACAAGATGGGGCAAGGCCTTCGCCACCTCTCTCCTCTTCATGAGCTCTGCAGGCTTTGCCCCTAGAATGGAAGCATTGGCCAGAAGGGCTGTGAGGGCCATGGTGTGGTGCCTTGTGCGGCACCAGGGGAAGGGAAGAAACACACGCCTCCCACTCAGCTCCTTATCACCCACAGCTCAGGACAAGGAGGCTCAGGTGCGTGCACCCCAAGGTATCACGTTATCAATTTCCTTACAGAAAGTAGAATTGGGCTGGTAAGCAAGGCAGAGGCACAGGTCTTCAGTGCTGGGTTCTCAGTGGAGGTGCACAGTGGAGATGCAGGAGCCTGCAGGCACAGTTCGCTTGTGAAGCAGCGCAGAGGATGCAATTAATTATTTAGCTGACTACAGAGGCAGACGGGCATGGTGTGCCAGCCGCTCCTCGTCACTGCGCTGTCTGCACAGCCACCTTCACAAGTCCTTGGCACTGCACTAGCCAGGATCTGCTCACGGATGCTCTCAGTCACCTTTATCTGTGCCCATGCTGCAGCAAGCATCAGGGGAACAACAGCAAATGGTGGGCATTTCTGCAGCCCTGTGGCAGAACACACGGCCTGGAGCCTTCTGGTCATGCTGAGTGGGGCAGGGCTCTCCCCTGCACACCAGGAAACTGGGGCTGCTTGCAGGCATGCATCTAAGGCAGGAGCCCATGGGTGTCACTGAGAGGCATGCTCTGGAAACCTTCTCTAGGCTGTTCCTCCTGTTTTAAGCCAAGCTGCTCAGAGAGCTCTTAGTTGCAGCTTTCTGGTTGACTGCTATGAGTTAGGTGACGTGCTAAGAACATCAGATGTGTTCTAGCTTTGTGCTCTGAGTGAATCTGGGAGTTGGTATCACTGCGTGAAGCAGTTCACTGCTGCCTGCCAGTAGCTTCGCACACCAGCACAGCTGAAGCCCTTTCCTACCTTCTGTGTCCTGAATGGAGCCATCACACCCAGGCAGGCATGAGCAGCAGTCATGGCACAGCACCCGCATGTCCCAGAAACGTGCTCAGGCGCTGTCTGGGAACGTTCTAGTTGGCACAGGCCAGAAGCTGTGGGTGTGCTAACAAACAGGCTTGGGTGATCACGGGCCTCTGCTCCAGTCCACACCTTGGCTGTGCTTCACTCCGTAGTATAAACACAGCCTTTGCTGCTGTCGGTGCTACCCATCTGCAGCCAGAAATAGATCCTGGGAGTGACGCCGCTCCTCATCTTGCAAAACAGAACTGCAGCACAGGATGGCACCAAAAGAAAAGGGCTCCAGAGAGTTTTGAGCTGAACGTCAATGTCAGATTCTTGGAAGTTTGCAGCAGTACCATCTGCAAGATGTCCTTAGTGAGCAAATGTTCCTTGCAAGTTGCTTCGGGAGAACATTGACTCTGAGAAGCAAAACCATCCCTCCAAGCTGCAGCGCTGCTGGTGAGATGCTGTGCGCCGCTGTTAGAACGTGCTGAGGCTTTGGGTTTCTTCTGATGTGCTGCCTTTCAGAGCAAATAATGGGAAGGAGCAGCAGCTTCTGCTGTGGGACGGCAGAGCCCCTAAAGGGGTGACAGCATGAGGAAGGGAGAGAATGGCAGGAGTGCTCAGAGCTCCGCTGGCACTAAGCGGCCTTTGAGTGTTGGCTTGAGGCTTGTGCTAGTGTGCATTGGGATCTAATCTGTTATGCCTTCTACTTGGCCACCAATGCAGCTTTTTCAGTGTTGACCTACAAAAGGTATTTGGGTGTTGCTTGTCAGGTCCTTATCCGTGTCTCTGTTCTTACTCTGGCTCATCTTCAGAGAGGTGTTGCATGAGGGGCAGCAGGGCAGGGAGGGGCAGGTGTTGTTGTTAGGAAGAACTGAGATACAGGACCATCCAGTTCCTCATCCCCTCCCTGAGAAGGGCCAGACACCAGGGATAGCATCTCAAGGGAGTGTAACAGGAAGGGGATGCAGATGTTCTACTTCCATGGCCTTTGCGGCTGCTGGTATCTTCCATTTCCTGCCACATGTATTCAGGAGGACGCGAGGCTGTGCTTTCTGTGGTCACTCAGTGAGCCCTACTCACGGTGGACTTTTGGTTTTACATTGACTTTTCATTTATTAACATTAAATTCTATATGCTTTTTTATCACTCGATATCATGAGATCCTCAGCAGTTTTTTCTCCATCCAGCTGTAGGCTCTCATGGACGATTCTGTAGCAACAGCAAACTTTGTCTCCTAATCCTCCATCCCCTTTCCAGGCCATTTAAGATGGATGTTCATGTGAAAAGTGCACACTTAGCCCTATTTCGGGCCTTCTCTGAGGCCTACAGCCAGGGTAGGGTTCATATTTTAGGGCTTATTAATAAACACCAGCTCAGGCCTCCACCCAGAAACTAACCAGTCTGATGCTGAGTGAGCTAATCCCTCTAACTTACAAGCGGTAAATTAAATGGTTTAACAACCAGTACGTCCTGCAAGGAAGAGGTGATAAGGGAAGAACAGAGCACTATCACAGTTAATAACTATGACTTTCCCAAAGTGCAGCCATCATTATTTGAAGTTCTCTTGAGAGAGCAATGGCTGCAGCAACTGGCAGTGTCCCACTCCCTGCAGGGTTGCCCAGGCACCAGCTGGCTGGGGGTGAATGGGGAGTTTTGCTGGGGTGTCCCTCACCTCCACGGGGCTTCCTTTGCAGACACGTGCGTAACGGGGCGGTGATTGCACGCTGCAGCCAGCCCGAAATCAGCTGGTGGGGCTGGCGGAACGCTGACGATGAGTATCTTGTGACATCGATTGCCAAAGCCTGTGCCTTGAACCCTGGAGCGAAGGCACCTGGTGGTGTGCCACACAACGGGAGCAGCGATGGCAGCGAGGCCTGCGAGGCTGACTTTGGTGAGACAACACACTTCCTTCTGCTGTCTGCTAAATGTGCGTGTTATGCAGCTCTCCCCACATCTAAATGTCTCTGCTGCTAACAGGGCTGTTATAATGCAAGATTTAAACCTGGTGTCTAGGTTCATAACCTGGGCCCTGCATGTGGGGTGGGTGCACTACCAGTGCAGGGCTACCATGGGAGGGATGGAGGGAGGTGCCAGCACTCAGCCTGTGCTCTCCCTGCAGACTCGTCCCTGACCGCATGTTCGGGTGTGGAGAACGTGGGCACCCCTCAGAAGCTGCTGATCCTTGATGCCAGGTCCTACACAGCAGCCGTGGCCAACAGGGCAAAGGGAGGAGGCTGCGAATGTGAAGGTACGTGGTGCTGAGCACATCCCACAGCACTTCTTGAACCTGCAGAGTCGAGTGGGCCCTGCAGCAGTTTGTGTCGGGTTGGCGTTGTGGTGCTCCGTCTGTGGGAGCGCTTTGCCCTTCTCAGCTGTGCAGTCTGTTACTCCACACAAACAGCTGCTGGCCCACAAGGCTTCCTAGAATAACTGCTTATGTGCTGCTGGAATGGAGCAGTGCTGCTGTGGGGAACAACCAAACCACAAGGAGGCAATTGCTGCAGCAGCAGTTCCTGAACTGTCTCTCTTGTGTTCAGAGTATTACCCAAACTGCGAAGTCGTGTTCATGGGCATGGCCAACATCCACTCCATCCGGAACAGCTTCCAGTACCTGCGAGCTGTCTGCAGCCAAGTGCCAGACCCCAGCAAGTAAGTCACCATTCTCTGGCTATGGGGGAAGTGCTCACAGTGCTTAAATGTAGCCCATTCTGGTCCCTGGTAATCTGGAACGGATTGCATTGCAGACTTAAGTATCCATTGTCTATATGTATCCTATCCTCTATGTTTCAGAAGCATCAGGGAAAAACTGCAATTAGATGTTGGTTTGTAGTTATTCCCAAACTGGTTGACTCCGCTTTTTGACATATTTTTTAAAAGACTTATTTTCATTGAGAACACAAAACCAACTTGGGTCAATGTGTTGTGTGCTGCTGGAGAACTGAGCCACCTTCCTGCTTTGTTGCAAACCTTCTAGCTGGCTTTCGGCCCTGGAGAGCACCAAGTGGCTGCAGCACCTTTCTGTCATGCTGAAGGCAGCCGTGCTGGTCTCCAGTGCAGTTGACAGAGAAGGACGTCCAGTGCTGGTTCATTGCTCTGACGGCTGGGACAGGACCCCGCAGATCGTAGCGCTGGCAAAGATTCTTCTGGACCCCTATTACAGGACCATGGAGGTAGGTGTTGTGCTACTCTGCTGTTCCATGTCTGTCAAATGGCAGCACTTGTCTGTGACTCTCAGCAGACAGGAGCAGAACTCCACGTGGAAATGAGCTTACTGGCATTTCAGGGCTGTTATTATGGGCACTGAGTTTCTCTGTATGTTCCTCCTGCCTTTTTTTAGTGAATTTTATGCCCCACTCCCAGTTTGGTGAAGTGCTTTGGTAAATAACCTGTTGTGCTCAAGGTGCAGCTGCTTCCCTGCTCCTCCTTGTGATTATTTTATTTATTTATGTTCATTCTCAAGGTTGTTTGTCATATAGAAATAACAGACATTGCTTTGTGTTTGAAAGCAACCTGACCTTCAAGTAGCTTTGCCCCCAAACCAAGCATGGAGCTTCCTTGCCAGAGCTCATTAGTCCTGAGGTCTCTTGGCCGTGCTGGCAGATGGGGCTCGTCTTGTCTCGCTCGGTGCCTACAGCGAAGTTTTCTCTTTTATTCACAGGGTTTCCAGGTGCTTGTTGAATCAGATTGGCTGGATTTTGGTCACAAGTTCGGTGATCGCTGTGGTCACCAGGAGAAGGTGGAAGATCAGAACGAGCAGTGCCCCGTGTTCCTGCAGTGGCTGGATGCTGTTCATCAGCTTCTGAAGCAATTTCCTTGCCTCTTTGAATTTAACGAAGCCTTTTTGGTAAGATACTCATGCAAACACTTCTTTATTCCTTACCAGCTGTTGGCAGAGGCAGGAGGAGGCCGTGATATTTTGTGGTGTTATGGTTGATAAAGGACAAGAAAAAAATGGAATTCATTAAAAATTGGGAAGTGTCTGATTACTGCTTGGGCTCTGCTGGCATTCCTGACATACCTGTGCGGGCTCAGCCCTGCCCTTCAGTTGAGGCATTCTGACCTGGTTCTGTATGTGCAATGACAGCTTCTCTCCAACTGCTTGCGTTTCTTCCTTCTCCCGCTGGGGACTGCAGGCTGGGCAGACCAAGCAGACCAGGCAGCAATGAAAGTTTTATGTTCTGTAGTTTCTTTGGATTGCTTCTTTCCTAGCCCAGTGAATTCACATACCATCAGCAGCTCTGTTGTAACCAAAAGCTTCCATCAGCAGCACTGTTTTAACCAAAAGCTTGCTTTAAGAAAAAAATGGGGAAGTGATAGCTAGTAATCTGTCTTATCATGTAATACAGCTTGAGGTCATAGACGTGGTATCAGTTGACTGTTGATATCACTTGAAGTGCCCTGTGTGACAGAGATGACAGCACTGAGGTCACCAGCTGGGTGAGAATCTGCCCAGAGAGGTGGAAGATGTTGCCCTTGGAGACAGGCAGCACCGCTTCCCAATAGTCATGGCAGCTGTTCTCCTTTTGATGCTGCAGGTGAAGCTGGTGCAACACACGTATTCCTGCCTCTATGGGACCTTCCTTGGGAACAGCCCATGCGAGCGAGAGATGCACAATATCTACAAGCGAACCTGCTCAGTGTGGTCACTCCTGCGGGCTGGAAATAAGAACTTCCACAATCTTCTCTACATGCCAGGGTCTGAGCAGGTGAGTACGGCTCCTGGCCTCGCTTTCTGAGGTGTCCACCTGCCAGGCACCGGGAACTGTATGAGGAGAGGCTGGAGAGGTTTCCTGCTGTGTTCATCTCTAACCACAGTGGTTGTTGCAGGTGCTGCATCCTGTGTGCCACGTGCGAGCGCTGCATGTCTGGACAGCGGTGTATCTCCCAGCTTCCTCCCCACACCCTTTGGGACAGGATGACATGGACATTTACATGCCCCCTGGATCTCAGAGCCAGGAGTTCAGTGGCAGGTGTTTGGACAGGTAAGAGCCCAGAGCTCCAGTCCCGGGTTGCTTCTTACCCACAATCATCTGTCCCTCCTCTGCTTGTTATCTTTGCTGTGGGGAGGAAGAGCTGTGTAGCACTGTCCCATCCACTTGAAGGAGAACAAGTGCAGCTCACTGCTGTACTAAAAAGGCAGACTGCAGTGTTCTGCATTTCAGCTCATGTTGCTGCACCCCTCCTCTCTTCCCACCCCATCATCTCCAAATAGGAACATCTCCATTATCATAGCTACAGCTGAAATGAGGGAAGTTTCAAAGAGTTTTGTTTTGAGAATTGCTTTGCTTTGGGGTTCCAGATTACCAAAGACAAGATCTATGGACGACCTGCTTTCAGCCTGCGACTCCAGCAGCCCGCTGACCCGCACGTCCAGTGACCCAAACCTGAACAACCACTGTCAGGAGGTGCGTGTGGGCCTGGAAGCCAGGCATGCTGCCACCGAGGGAGCCGAGCTGCATGTGGGAGAAGGCAGCGTAGTGGCTGCTGCTGAGACACAGCAAGTGGAGGAGCAGCAGGAAAGTGCCCCCCCACCAGCCAGCAGTGCTTTCAACAGCAGTGAGTGTGAAGAGCAAAGCAAGAAGCTGAACAACTGGGCTCCTGTGCCAGCAAACGGCGTGTCTGTGGAGGCAGAAAAGGGAAACGGAACACACATGGAGGAACTGGATGGTGCATGCCCAGCTCCAGATCCTTCCAAACAGGAAAATGTTGACGGGGTTTCCACCAGTTCTAGAAAGCAATTAGAATCCTGTTCCCAGGAGCCTTTGAAGGCTGCTGGCTTGGCACCCAATGGAGAAGGCTGCCCCAAGAAAAACACCACCTGCCAAGACATTCCCAGCCAGGAGCCACTGGCGCCCAGCGCTCCTTGTCAGGAGCCGAGCATCCCCTGCCCAGATGAAGACAACAGCAAAGGTTATGCTGGAAGGAGGGGGCTCTGTGAGGATCCCTGCCGGATGGGGAGAGTCCCACTAGAGCAATGGCGCAAGCCCATCTCCCAGAGCCAGAGCAGCGAGTTCTCCTTTTTGGGGTCCAACTGGGACAGTTTTCAAGGAATGGTGACATCGCTCCCCAATGGGGAGCCCACACCCAGACAGCTCCTGTCCTATGGTTGTTGTAGTAAGAGGTTGAGCAGCAAACAGCTGCGGGCACCGGGCCTGTGTTTCAGTGGCCAATGGTCTGCCAGGGAAGGTGCAAAAGGCTCAGTCTGCTCTGGGCACATCGGCACGCATTTTACAGGCTCCGCAGGGAAGCCCAGCCGCTCGTGGCTGCCCTGCCACGTGAAGCAAGCGCCTGGTCCCAAGCACATGCCACCGAAATGCCCTTCTCCCGTGCCTCCTCTCTACCTGGATGACGACGGGCTCCCTTTCCCCACGGATGTGATTCAGCACAGGCTGCGTCAGATCGAGGCCAGCTACAAGCAGGAGGTGGAGCAGCTCCGCAGGCAGGTGCGGGAGCTGCAGCTGCGGTTGGACATCCGCCACTTCTGCGCCCCGCCGGCTGAACCGCCCATGGACTACGAGGATGATTTCGTAAGTAGCTCTCACAGCTTCAGCTGCGCAGTCTCTGCCAGCAGCAGCCCCTGCACACCCCCCCACACCGCCTGTTCCAAACTACATTCATGTTCCTATAACTTCAGAGCAGATGGTTAAGACCACTGCTGTGTTTCTTCAGCCCCGCTCCCCTCATCCACAAGCCCCCGTCCTCGTGCCTCCTGCAGGTATTTCTGCTTCCCGGGGGCCAAGCAATGGCTGCTTTGCAGTCATGAAAACTTCAGTGCTTTGCCCCTTGCATGGGGAAACTCAGAGCCACTCATGTGCCCCTCACGAGCACTGTGTGGCTGCAGAGGGAGCGCCCTGAGACACGATTTGTGACTCTCCTTTTGCAGACTTGTCTGAAGGAATCAGATGGCAGCGACACTGAGGACTTCTGCTCTGATCACAGTGAAGATTGTTTGTCAGAAGCGAGCTGGGAGCCTGTTGACAAGAAGGAGACCGAGGTACGTGTGTTGTAAGAGCAAATGCTGTGAGTGCAGCAGGAGAGGATGTTTCCTTTCTGGCAGCTGATTTCTATGGTTACAGCAATGATGACTAGGCTGAAAGCAGGGCTGAGAGAAGCCACCCTTGTCCTTTAGGCAAGAGAGTCTGTCAGAATCCTCATCTGCTGCTTCCCACAGAAAGGAACCCGTGGGATGGGCTGTCTCAGGGCTGGCCTGTTCTGGTCCAGAGCAACATCTCAGCCTGTATTTGGGTCCGAAGGTCTGGTCAGTGTGATGTTAGACATGGAGCTGATGAGGACTGTGTTTGCCCTAGGTCACGCGGTGGGTTCCAGACCACATGGCCTCGCACTGTTTTAACTGTGATTGTGAATTCTGGCTGGCAAAACGGAGGCATCACTGCAGGTAAACCTTATTTTTGCTGCAGTTCCACTTTTCTTCTCTGCTCGTCTCTTAAACCTCCCCAAACGCTTGTCTGCAACGTTCATCCCCTCCACCTCCGAGAAGAAACTGTTGTGACCTTGTTTTATTTGCCAGATCTCAGGAATTCCCTGCAGATTCCCAGTCTGCTGTGCTTTCCTTGTTCCCATTTCCCGAGACTCTTTGGTCCTTCTGATCCTGAACAGGGTCCTTCATCCTTGCTGAAGTTTTGCTCTGCTGTTCACAGCTCTCCTCTCACTGCCTCCCTTTCTTCCTGGCAGGAACTGTGGGAATGTGTTTTGTGCCGGCTGCTGCCACCTGAAGTTGCCCATCCCTGATCAGCAGTTGTATGACCCCGTCCTCGTTTGTAACTCCTGTTATGACCACATCCAAGTGTCTCGTGCCAGGGAGCTCATGAGCCAACATCTGAAGAAGCCCATCGCCACAGCTTCCAGCTGAATGCCAGACAAGGGACCTGTCTAAGCCCAGCCTTTTCTCTCATGGGTTTGAAGGGTGACTCTGCCTCCACTGTAATTGTGAAGGCCTTTGGTGCAACACTTGAACACCAAGCTTGAATGCACTGTCTTCAACAGTCTTACGATCTGACTGGAGCAGAGGAGCTCAGATTAGAGAGTACGATGTGCCTCCACTCTGGTACCAGTGGGCCCGTACATTGTAGTCTGACCTAGGGCAAAAGAGGGGATTGCAACCTCTTATGTTTGTGGGCTGGAAAGCAATGTTCTCACAGATATTGCCTGTGCAAAGTACCCCCAAAGCAATAGAAAGGCATGTTTAGAACCAACTCCCCCAACAAAGGCAGGCTGCTGTAACAAGAAGGAAGAGGGCAGAGTTGAGGTGGTACTATGTGCTTTGGAAGGGCTTCAGCCTGGAGCAATTCTGTAGATTCTCTTTCCATGAGTGTGAATTGTGATCAGCTTGGTGAACAAGACTCATTAGCCATCACCGATTGATTTTCTCTTGAGCGTTGAAGAGAAATTCATTCT
Organism: Coturnix japonica; assembly: GCF_054131305.1. Lineage (NCBI taxonomy): Eukaryota > Metazoa > Chordata > Aves > Galliformes > Phasianidae > Coturnix > Coturnix japonica. The sequence goes on from NC_140684.1 coordinate 10,070,484, forward strand.
GGCTGAAAACAGGCCGAGCAGATGTTGCCTGTTTTCACGCTGTGCTAGGGTTGGTGAATGCACCTGACTCTGCCCCTGCCCGCCAGCTGTGCGGGGAGATGGGAGATTGGCTTTTTCACTTCCTGCTCTGCCCGTCTGCTTTGTCTGCAGTAGTGTCACAGCCTGGTGCTAACACAGGAATGGCACCCTGATCCTCTCCTGGCATGGAAACAGAACTCGTGTTCCTGTGTTGCTCCTCCTCCCCTTTTCTGCCCTCAGCTCTCCACTTCCTACTGCTCTGTATCCTGAAAACTTGATACCTTGAGGGTATAGGCCATAATATGTTGTTTTACCTCCTGGAATGTGCTGTCTGGTGTATGTGAGGGTTTCAGTCCAAATGCTGCTATATATTTCTGTGCACTTAATGTAACCCGAAAAAGGGAGAATGAAGCATCGATACCAAAATGGAGGTGGCTGACATAGACACTGCGGTCTGTGCTTTTCACTTTAGGATGTACAACCAAGCTACAGCGATAAACATGACACGTGGCATCTGTTCAGTGGTGGAAACAATATCTCTGGTTTGCCCCAGTGCTGCCTAAAATGCCTCTTGAATTTGACTTCCTTTTTTTCGTCTCCTGTACAGTGGTCAGAGTTCAGAGTTGCCAACTTGCGATTGCCTCTCTGCCTGTTCCTTGAAGTACAGAGCAGGAATCCCAACTCATTCCAAAAAAAGAAAAGTAACTGGGTTTAGAAAGTAAGAAAGGTTTCGAAAGAGAAGATGGCGTTGGGTGAAATTGTGTTGAATTGCTGGATCTCTGTGGGAGATCCATCCTGCCTCCTGAGATATCGGCAGGTTTTAGTGAGGAAGAAGGGTTTGAATGTGGGGCATTTCTTCCCAGAAATGTAGGTTTTCTTCCCAAAGACATGAAAATGCCCTTTAAGTGCACCGTGAGCTGAGACTTCTGATGTTTGGAGGGAGAAACTGTGAGGGCATTTGGTCAAACAAGGCAAAGAACTTCACGCTGTTGTCATCTCCCAGATTTTTGCTAGTGGTTTGTCATCTCCATCAGAGGGAATGGAACAGTGACCCTTTTCCTGCACTTTGATATGTCAGCCTCTGGTTTTGTAAATCCCAGTAGTGCAAACAAAGCTAGCACCATCTGAAGACCCTGTACCTACTTGGACTCTGCTTCTTTTCCATACTGGGAACAACCGATTTGGCTTTGGGACGAGAAGGCACCTTGCTTCAGATTCTCCCCTGCCTTGTACCTTGCAGTCATTGCCAGACATGGAAGAGTGACCATTGGGCTGGCAGAAGGATTTGCTCCTGTTTTACACATGTTGGAATGACTGCAAGCAATAAGGAAGCCAGAAACTAGGTACTCCTGGCCCTTCTGTTCAGGCCATTAGTCCAAACTGCTTTTAGCTCTTGTGAGTTTCAGCGTCACAATGTGCTGGCCAAAAACTCTAAAATCAGTTCTATAGCATTGTGACAAACAAAATGTGCTGTACAACTCAATACAGTTGAAATAAAATCTCTATATTAGTGCTGCTGCGTCTGGGCCCATTATTTCATTTGTGGTACATTCTTGTTCACCATTTCCTTGGTTGTTACCTGCTGCCCTGTCCCTTGGTTAAGGTATGTCAGGAATTTAGTATTCCTTCTCACAAATAATAATCATGGCGAGGACACAAAGCACATTATGTCATGGTCTTCTACTCCAAAGCCCTGTGCTCTTTACCAAACAAACCCATGGCTGCCCGGGATTCCAACACCTTCCAGTCTCTCCTTTAATGACTTAGTGAGGAATTTTTCTCAAGAAGAGAGCTACTAGGGAGTAGTCAACCTTAGAAGGCAACAATTTGTGGGTGATAATCAGGAATGATTTTTCTGCAAATAAAAACAAAACAAAACCCCACAGCTGAACTTCCAGGCCCTAGAATTAATGTTTGCAGTGTCATCTGGCTGCACAGAGAAGGGCTGGATGCTAGAACTGCTACATGACTTCTGGCATCTCATGTCCAGATGGAACAGGAACTGAACAGAACTGCCCCAAGTGCATTCAAAGCTCTGTGGACATTTTTGCTCAATATACCTGAAACTTGTAGTGTCAGGGTGGCCATGCCAGCAAGGACACTGCACGTTCATGAGTACTGAGCACAGAACAAAGCATTATCGCTTCAGGAACATAAAGCCATAATTTACCAACACGTTCAGCCTGAAGTAATCCATGTGTGTATGCTGAAATGTGTCTAAACCTAGCACAAACAGTGAGATCAAAGCCTTCCCCTATCAGTGCAGTAACTGCCATGAATTCTTAGCAAATTAACAACCGGAACTGCTTATGATGTACCATAATATCTCATCAGCCACTGAACAAAATAAACACAGATTTAGGTGTATTGAGAAGTCAGGTGAAGCTTGTGATGGCTGGATGGCGTTCGGTCTCTAAGCCATTAATAGATACTGCTAAAACTGCAGCGGATGTGAAGAGACATGTTAAGCCTTGGTTATAAAAGAGGGAAAAAAAGCAAGAATGTGATGGATGGCCTCCTTGTGAACCCTGCGAGTACTGAGCAGGAAACAGTTGGAAGTGAGAGACAGACAAGAAGGATGCAGGCTTTCCGAGGTGTGTTTGATGTGTTTCCGACCATTCCATTTTCAGTGCAACAGTTAAATAGTAGTAAAACACTCTCCCCAAATGGTAACACTTCCCTGAGTGCTAACTTTGGACGCTGCCGTTTATTTATGGTACTGCGGGTAGAAGTTAATAGTGATACATACAGCAAGTTGTCCAGAGGTAGTAGTCATGCTGTACGAAAATGAGCAACAAAGAATGGTGTATTTGTACAAGAACATATAGCAAGAAAATGCAAGAAAAGTGTATTTCCATTCATGATTTAAAAGGAAAAAAAAAAAAAAAAAAGCAAATTTTCTTTACATTTGCATTAAAAAAAAACAACAAACAACAACACAGCTGCAAAGGCATCCAGAGCATTGCTAGAATGGGGAAGAAAACCTGAAGTACGTGTGGGGTTGGAGGGGTGACAGGGCAGGTGTTGAGTGAAGGCTGGAGGGGAGATGAAAGCACGCAGGAAAGGAGAGATGTGGGGAGGAAGCAGCAGCAAGGCTGGCTGAGAAGGCCAGAACTGCTGCCAGCTGACAATGCAGATCTTGCACTGACCAACAGCTTACAACTGATCCACACGCCCTACTGAGAAGCACTTCATTGTTACTGATCTGTCTTAAGTGAGAAGAAATTTCCAGCGTACCCCAGAAACATCTTTGCTCATAGACACAGATCACAGGCTGATCTGCCCCGGCACAGAAGGGGATCGTTACCTTCTCCTCGTCGTCAGGCTTGCTGGGTGAGTCAGGCACACTCCCATTGGTGTGACACAGCTCCCCGAGAGCTATGGAGCCATTTCCTTCATCTTCCCTCCTGCTGCATCTGCTGTGAGATCGTCTCGTGTGACCTGGCATGAGCTGTGAGGCACCGAAAGGTGCAGGCCGTGGCTTTGCCTGGAGCGCGCAGCACTCTGGATGCTGATGAAAAAACATTCCATCGTTAAAAAGTCATCTGTTTTGCAGCTATGGGCTCATCTACAAAGTACTGCAGGAAACACTTTGAAGGGACTCCTTAGTTTCAAGGACTCGTTCTCTGCATTTTAGTTATGAGCTGCATATTGCTGAGTATGGACTGAGTTATGGGTAACACAATAAAACCACTCCTATCCCAACATCAGGCCATTGTGCTCTTCTTGTACTGCAGCTGCAGATGGAAAGAGGAGAAGCTTTAAGTCACTTCACCTACCTAACGCAGGGGATGACCTGAGGAACATCCTGTGGGCTTCTTGATTCTCAGGTTCCAAGTGCTTTCCTTCCAGCTCAGCACAGCAACCAGCACGTAGTTCTTCAGAGGATGAGCTATAAGTTATTACTGAAGATACCAAAATGCAAAGCCCGTGGGGAGATGAGCTGCCTTCATGTGGGTTGAAGGAGCCGACCAGAGCTGTGGGCCGACACACACTGTGTAAAGCCACTCTTCCATGGCCCAGCTTTATCTGTGACAGTCCTGCTCTTTCCCACTGTTGCTGCCAGCTCAGAATAAGGACAAACGTGCTCCTCCTTCTCAGGATGGAGAAACCATCGTTCTCCCCCTGTGAATTGGGCGGTTTCCTCAGCCATGACCGGGGCTCCCTCAGAGGATCCGCTCCTCGTTCAGACTGAGGAGGATCCGAGGGAACGAGAGGTGTGAGGGAGCGACCTGAGGGATGGCGGGCTGAGGTTGGGCGGGGCGGTGCTGAGGAGCCCGGGAGGTGCTGAGGGGCCGGCGGCGCTGTGAGGGCCGAGGAACCAGCGGCACCGAGCGCGGACGGACGGACGGACGGACGGACGGAGCGGTGCCGAGGGTTCGCGGCGCTGAGGGAGCAGAGATGGCGGCGGGGCCGCGCGTCGGGCGGTGCTCGGGCCGCTCCGGTGCTGCCGTGCTGCGGGCCTCGCGCGGCGGCCGTTCGGTGCAGAGCGGCCGCCCCGTCCCGCGGCCATGGAGGAGCCGCTGCTGCCCGCCGCCATCAACCCCAACAACTTCCCCGCCAAGCTGTGGCGGCTGGTGAACAGCCCGCGGTTCCGCTCCATCCGCTGGGACGCCCGCGGCGAGGGGCTGCTCATCGACCAGCCGCTGTTCGAGGCCGAGCTGCTGGGCCGCGCGGGGCCGCGCTCGGCAGGAGACGGGGCGGCGGGAGAGCTGTTCAAAACCACCAACTTCACCAGCTTCATCCGCCAGCTCAACCTCTACGGGTTCCGCAAGGTGGTGGCGGGGCCGCCGGGGCCCAGGGCCGGGTCGGGGCCGGACAATGACGGCGGCTCGGGCGGCTCCGGCGGCCACCTGCACCACTTCCACAGCCCGCACTTCCGCCGCGACCGGCCCGACCTGCTGGTCCATCTGAAGCGCATGACGAGCGCCAACAAGGCCAAGCTGGCGGCCGGCCTGGAGGTCAGCAGCCGCCCGCCCAACCGCTTCCAGCGCCCGCCCGGAGACACGCCGCCGTCGCCCCCGACGCCCGGCAAGGCCGACAGGCCCGGTGAGCGGCCAGGGGCGGACGGGAGGTGCTGGTGGGGCACAGCTGGGAGCTGCTTTGACCTGGGCCCTCGGGCTGCCTCGAGCCGAAGCACACGGCCGATCTGAGGCCGGCAGGGCAGGGGGTGGGCCAGGGCTGTGCAACACGGAGGGAGCCCACCACGTTAGGAAGTGTTACTTCTCAGAAAGGGTAGTCAGACATTGGAATGCACTGCACAGGGAGGTGGTGGAGTCACCGACCATGGGGGTGTTCAAGAAACGTCTGGATGTTGTGTTGATGAATATGATTTAGCTGGGAAGTATTGGGAATGGTTGGACTGGATGATCTTGTAGGTCTTTCCCAACCTTGATAATTCTGTGAGTAAAGCAGGTGGCAGCACTGCCTCCTGCACACAGCCCTCAGTGCAAGGGGCGGCCGGATGGTTGTGCTCAGTTATTGTTTCCGAGTAGGAACTGCAATGTAATTCGTGCGGTGTTTTGGGTAATGTGTGCGGTTACACCTGCCATAGTGAGAAAACAAAAGGAAACCTTTCAGAAGGGTGGAAATGTGCTTTGATATTGAGACCAGGAAACGTTTAAGGGTATTTCTTTTCCCAGCGTTATTACTTTTTGAGCCCCTCACTGCAAGAAAGACATGGAGGCCCTGGAGTGTGTCCAGAGAAGGAGTGGAGCTGTGAGGGCTCCGGAGCAGCTGAGGGAGCTGGGATGGGTCAGTGCAGAGCCTGAGTTTCTAGGAAGAAATAAAAGGACAAAGAAAACATCAGTTCTCACAGCAGTCGAGTTCTGACAGGCTGACAATTCCCCGCGCTCTGTGCTGTGCTATTTAGGGGCATGTCTTACTTTGCTGCAAATATGAGGTAATTTGATAGATGGGAGATATTTCTGTTTGCAAAGTGTCCCTGTGTTCCAAGTGCATTGCAACATGTAGCCGGTGTTAAATGTCCAGGAACAGTTCCTGTAAAGCAGCTGGTACATTGTAACCCAACATCCAGCGATGTGTTGTTTGTGTGTTAAACCACATTATCTCAACTTCCCCATCTACAGGTAAAAGATAAACAGAGGAATTCTCATACCTCCTTTCCTTCTCTGTTTTGGTACCATTGGCTACTTTTCACCACCTGTGGTGACTCCTTTCAATAACAGTTGCTTTATTTTGTGCCTAATGCAGGGCTGCTGGCTGTAGGACAGTTTCATCGACCTTATCAACGAGACAGCTTATTTCCTTACTCCTACATCTCGGCCTCACCACAGAACCACGGCTCTTTGCCATCAAAAAGCTTAGATCGGACTCCAATCCCTCCCAGAACATGGCAGAGTTCTCTTGGGCTGATTGCAGGGCACAAGGCGTCTGCAGCCTTCCCAGACAAGGGAATTGCCTTCCCCATATTCCAGAGGTTTCCCACTGAGGTCACGTACACCCTGCAGTCCAGCGCCTCTCCTGTGCCGCTCCAGCAGGTCTCCCAGGCCATCGCCACCTCCCCTGCAAAGTACAGCAGCTACACGTCTCCCCTGCACTACTCACAAGCCTATTATCCAACAGGTAAGAAAAAGAACCTGAAAGTGATATATATATATATATGTATATATATATAAATTTCACAGTGCTCTGTCGTGTGTGTTTCAGTGAGAATTAGAAATTGTAAAGGCTTTTAAAGCAAAAAGGTCTGTTCCATATTCCTGCCCTCCCTCCAGACCTGGTGTCCTCTGGTGATTTTCCATCCAGCCTCTCTGAAGGGTGAGGAGAAGAGCACCAGGCTGCAGCAGGGCAGCATTAGCTTAACTTCCCCCTTTATTTTTTAGTTTTAATCAAGAAATCTGAGGGGGATGGCATTCTAGAAGAGAACTGAAGCAAATTATTCTCCTATTTCTTGCCTTGAACTGGAGGAGAAACTTGCTTGTTTTGTTGATTGTTATTTTCTTTATTTCTCTGGAACTTCTGAAACTCGGAACGTAGCGACTCTTGGCTTGGGCAAAGCCGAGCTCAGTTATTACTCTCTCTTTCTGCCTGTTCCTCCCTTGGCAGCTGCACCTTCACTGAGTCAGATATCCCTGTTTAGAAATCTTACATGTGGTGGCTGCTGTCTTTCTCCTAAAAGTACACAGTGAAATCTTCGTGTCTTTGTGTGTCTGTTCTGAGACCTCTGCTGGGAACACTCACTTCCATTTCAAACAATAGCCACTGGTTGCTGTTACAAACCTCTTGTCAAGGAGGGATTCGGGGGAATTATGCAAATCCTGAGGACACTTGTAAAGGTTTAAGGAACAGGGAACTTTTTGCCATATGTTCCTTGCCCTGTGGTGCTTACAAAGATTACTAGCAGTGAATGCTTGCATTATAAGCTGCAAGTTATTACATCTTCTCCCAGGTGCAGGGTGAGCCGAGAATACCAGTTTAAGATGGGAGAGATGGGTTGTGCTGTTGAAAAAAGCTTTTTTCTCCTTTGAAAGACCATGGGAAAAGTACAGGCAGAATCTTTTTGGGGGATGGCAGGAAGGGTGATAAAAGCACACCAAATTTTGCAAGGTAATAATAATGAATGCATAACTCAAACAGAGAATGTGATGGAGACCGAGGCTTTTGAAACGTCAGTGAACTCTTCAGTAGCTTTGAGAAGAAAGGTTTGCTGTTTCATTAGGCAGCATTAAAAATCTTTTCATTTTCATGTCACTTTGGACAGTGTTTTTAATGCTGATGCTGTGTACCTCTTCATCTCTGCGCTGTCCTTTATTCTGTATATTACAGCATACAGAGTGTTGAAAGCTTATTTTTCATATGTATACATGAAAAAGTCTGATTTCCTTCATCCTGAGAGCACAAAACCAAGATTAGTTTATTTGGGAGGTGATAATTCATCTTGAAGTATATATTTCATAAGAGAAGGGGCTAAAGAATGCACGCTCGCGCTTGGAACTAACTCTTTTCATTTCGTATTTAATGAACTTAATGTTTTTGAAGTCCCATTAAATTAAATCTACGCTGGGCTTTGTGAAAAGGTTTATCTCTATGTGTGCTCAAATTTGTTTGTTAACATAAGCAACAAAAAGATTTCCTTGTTTTTTTCATTATGATTCTCATTGCGAAGGCACTAAAACAGGAGATGTTCATCATCTGGACAGAGCATAGCTTTAAGGATTTAATTTTATGACTTCAGCTTTCTACAAAAGCTTTGATAATTGTGGGATTGCATCAAAGGAGTGTAGTGAAGTTTGATTATCATAGAATATCCTAATAATGGGAAGGCAGTTGATGAGACCATGTTAGAAATATTAGCGATTGATGCCACCTGATACTGCAGGTCCAGTCGTGCCTTTTGAATACATCTGTGGCTGTAGAGCTGATTTACATGTGATAACCTTTTGTGAGTGACAGCTTAGCAGGAGTTATGTTATTCTGAATGATACATCCTCTGTGAAGTCTGAAATTCACATTTGCCTTGGTCAAAAGGGGCTTCTTAAAATAACTAAGCAGCTGAAAACACAGAATCTGTTTTAACACAGCATAAATAGCACCACGTTTTCCCTTGAGAAAAGCAGACTGGATGCATTAGTAATCCACTTGTAAAACTAGCAGTAGGATTTATCTTGCCTAAGATTCATCTGAATGTATAATATTTACTTGTATATGCCCGGGCTTGTCATCTAGATTATGTATGTAGTCAGTAGAGAGAAACAGGCACCTCCCAGAGGCTGAGTCATTCCAGCTTTCTTAGATATAAACTGTTGGAAGACAGTTTCTTTCTGGTGAGTCTGTTTCTTCATGAACTGTATAAGGAGCACAGACAACTAGTTCTGCAAACTGGTAGAGTATGAAGTGGCAATGCGATCCATCCTACCTCAATGTCTGAGGCAGTTCCCATTTTCTTTTAAGGAAGAGACCTTGGATGTCGTCTTCATTCTCCACATTCTGTAGTTTGTAAGCTGTTGTGTGTGGGCCCTTCCAGATGTGCTCATTGATTTGGCAGGAGCAGGCACAGGTGCTCTTCACAATTTCCTGACCCTGCCATATGATGAGTAATTGGCTTCCCTTAGGCATAGCTTAAGGGCATGACATGATAAGGACACACTGAAAGGGTGGTCTTCAACATTTTTACTTAGTGTTTCATGTGTAGGTTGTGCTCAAATGGAATGGAAAAAGCTGCAGAGTTTCAGTCTCATCCTTTGGCTAACACAGGATCCCGGCATCGTCAGGTTTGGAAGGGACCTCTCAAGATAATTCAGGCCAGCCCCCAAATAGTTCCCTACAGCAGGCTGCTCATTTGGGAGATGATACAGTTCTGCAGTTCAGTTAGTTTGCTGTGTGATTATTGAGCTGTTTAATCAAAGTTAGCAATAGAGCTCTGCATACCAAACACAAATTCTGGAAGTCTGATAACTGTGTTTGAATTCTTGTAGCAGCGCTGCCGTGTTGCTCCCCTGCTACCCACATCAGCCCTCTGACTTGCTGTGCGAGTCCTACAGCTCTGACCTACACCCACTGCAGCTTATTCCAGGTGAGTGCAGCGTGCTGCCATCAGGTGAGAGCAGAGGAGAGCTTCATGGATGAGCTCTAGGATTATGGGCTGGAATGAAGGGTGGAAATCTGAAAACTGATCTACTTGAGAAAGTAAAAGTAATGTGTTTTACAAGGCTTATTTCAAAGAACCACTGAATATTTAGAGATGTACTTTTGGTAATACTAGATGGGTTTCAAGGTAGTGGAGTGGATCTCCTCTTCAGTGGAGTATTTTCCTCTGTATGAGATTTGTTCTCGACATCACCAGAATTTGTTCTAGTTAACGAGAGACAAGCAAAGCAAGTTATGCTTTGTGTGCTGAAAAAAGGTTTACCTACCCAAGCTTGATTATCCAGTTCCTTGTCTTGCAAATATCAACCTTTGGCTTTTATTCATGGCTTTTTTTTTGTTCTTTTTTTTTTTTTTTTAATATGGTTTTATCCAAGATGTTCATGTTACAGCCAGAATATTGTGTTGGTTCAGAAATGGTCACTGGCTAATCATGCCACTGGTACTCTCATATTTATTTTGCACACAGTGCATCTTTGTCCTCTGACTTTCAATTTGAGAGCTGGGGGAGCTTTTTTCCAGCTCGGGCATGGGAATGACTCTGAGTGATGGGAAGTGATGATCAAACAATTCTTATCACCGTGTTTGGGATAGCAAATCATTCCGAGAGAGTCATCAGGGCTGTTATTGGGGCTTGGTGAAAAAATGCACTGCCCAAAGGGTCCAGTGAAAGTGATTTGTTTGAAGAACCAAGCTCATGGGCAGTGTGCAGAGCTGAAAGAGATTCAGCCTGCTTACTGGTGGATGCTGTGATGATAATACAACTGTGACCAGGGAATCCCATCTGGTTTTGGTATTTCCTTCGAGGACTTCTGATGTTCGTGCTGCTGAGAGACCAGATGCTTCCATGACTTTTGATCTGCTGTGACTTTCCTAATCCTGTGGCTTCCTGTTCTTTAATATATTCATCTTTTGAAATAGCTTTCCAATGGCCCTTACCTCAGCTAGAATGTTTGAGGAAAATCAGCTCTAAGGACTAATCCTTCCTACTAGGTCTCTTTCAAAGTAAGATTGTATTTTAAAAGTACCCGAGTTTCTGTTCAAAGTCATGATATCACTAATTTATCAGGTATTACCCTTCCATTATTCTTTAAATCTAATCAACCTCTCCAAGAAATAGCAGTGCAGGCACGGGCTGTTAAAATGCAATTTGTCATTTCCTTTGGGTAACTGTGTAATGTAACAGTGAGCTCCTCATGTTGAGTTGTCCCTATGCTTCTTTCTGTTGCTTAAAAATCTTGTAGTTTATGTTGTTTTTGTATGTAACAAGACTGCTTGAGCTCTGGAGGAACTGATGTCAGGTACATCAGCTCTGTCCTTTTCTATCACAAATGTTGCATGTGAAGGGAGTGGTCCTAGTTTGATCCCACAGATCCTACTAAGACTAGAAGTTTCTGATTTGAATGCTTGGATGTATCTTCACTGACAGTGCAAAGGGTGCAGGCCATGCATCTGAAAGAGTGTTTGGGTGCTGTTAAGTAGCCTTCCTTTCTCTCCAGAACAGATGGCAGACAGAAGAAACTGAGCTTGCTGTGAGTAAGGTAGTTAAAGGAAACTAAGCCAAGTCAGTAGCCTTTTTTTGATTAAACCCGCTGATCTAACTGCAAGTAACAAACAAGATTCCATGGTTTTGAATTTACTAACTCTTCTGTTGATTGCTCATGTTCATTTACAGAACATTGCAGAACCAGTGCATGTCCTGTCATTGTGCTTTTTGGAAAGAAACATTCACCACATTTTGTTTCTCCCAGAGTCCTCCGATGCAGTCACCTTATGCGGTTGAATTCCTGCCCTCTAACTGGCCATACCACACATCTGATGAAAGCAAGAAGACGGAAGTAAATCTTGAAGCTGTGTTTCAGATTGTTGATGAAATGCGTTCGTCGCCTAAAGTTGGAACAGTGAAAGTGGAGCCTGTGGAGAACCAGTGGTCGAACCCTCAGTCCAGCAGAGGTCAACCACAGCTAGCTGGTACTGAGAACGACGATCCACCTTCAGATGAAGAAGGCCGGCTGGAACCTCTCACCCCCGTGGTGTCAGACGTTACACCGTTTGTGGTGGGAGATCAAGAGGCACCTTGTTCTCTGCCACAGCCTTTGGAGTACTTTTATGCTCTCCATACCACTGCGTCTGTAGAATGTGCTGCTGCTCAGATGGTGCGAGAACCTGCAGCCACACAGGAAGCACGAGGAAAACTGAGAGAAGAGCCAGACCACCTCCCAGCTCAGTTCTCAGCCATGATTGTGCGAGAAGTGCAGTCATTCAGCCCACAGAAGGTAAGTGTTGTGTTCATTTTTCATTAGGGAGTTTCCATTCATTCTCTGAACTGTTGGCCACAGTTTAAGTGGGCACTGAGCATGCTGTCAAGCTGTGGGTGTCCCTGTTTGCTGCAGGGAAGTTGGACTAACTGCCTTTAAAGGTCCCTTCCAACTCAAACAAGTCCATGATTCCGTGAATTCAATGCATGAGCCGTGATGTTGTTTGGAGGAAGAAGATGCTGCGGTTTTGAGACCCCCATCCATATGTGTGCCCTGCTTGAGAATCCTGGTGCTGGCCATGGTCTGTTTCTCTGGAAGTTAACTGGTTAAATAGCTGGGGATTATTCTGCCCTGAAGAGAAATTTGGGCACTGTAGGCCTTTTGTTTGACAGCTTTCCTCATTTTGTTAGGGGTGTTCTACTTTTCACTTGTCTCCCCTTGCCAAACTGGAGGCAGGGTTAACCTGTCACCACAGCTGCCTCTTGTCCAGTGGTATTTCCAGGGCCTGGGATCGTGGCAGGTGCAGAACTCTCCAAAGTAGATTCCTATGCTCGAACATTAAAGTAGGAGTCCATTAGGCTCTTAATTTATTTGCTCCCTTCCTTATCTGGATGGCTTCTACTGCTCTCAGCAGCACAGTGTCATGGCATTCAGGGCAAGCCTGTGGTAAAATACTGCCCATGCAGGTAAGGCTGTTTTATTCCTCTCTGTAGCAGCAGAGGAGGAGCAAATTCCTCTGGTGCTAATAAATGAACATCAGAACAGCTCAGTGGGTCAGATCAAAGCCTGACTGCCGGTGTCAGGCCTCAAGACAATAGCTGTAACCTGATGCTCAGGGAAGAGCAAGAGCAACGCCTGCAACTAGAACAGGGCACTGCTCCTTGTATTTGCAGTGGCAGGATTTGGGATGATTCTGGGCACCTGATGTTCATTTTCTCTTCCCTGGGCTGAAGTCAGCCCTTGAAACCATGTGAATTGTAGCTCTGACCAACGGATTCTTTGCTCACTGTGCTGTTGAGGAGCTTCATCAGTCACCTCCAGCTCCTTTCTCCATGCAGTTGTGCTATCAGAGCTGTGTCGCAGCCTCCCCAGCAGTCTGCTCTCCAGGCTCCCTCTGGTAGTGTCCTCTGCATGGCAGCTGCTCTGCAGATCTCTGGGTTTGCTTTCAGCCTCTCCTATTTCTATTAAATCCTCTCTAAAATGAGGAGGCAGTGGCTGCATGCCACATTGAAGCTACAGGAAAACAATGGATTTTTACAGGGATGCAGAGGTGTTTGATATTTTGTTCTGTTTCTTCCACAATATTTCCTATTGTTTAATTAGTTTTGGGACAGCTGTTGTGCCTTGAATTGTCCTCTCCATTGAAAGGTGTTCACCTGCTTTGTTCTGCTTCCTGCCTTAAAACCCAGCAAACTAAAGAGCAATTCTTTGCCTGAAAGGTCTGAGTACATTCAGCAGTCCAGGTTCAGCGTTGTCATCTTGGCCTCAGTGAATTGCTGTCCTTGTCTTTTATGCATTTTGGCCTCAGACAGGCTTATTTTGATCCACTCTTACTCATAAAAAAAATGTTTTCTTCTTAAAGTGGAAATGCAGCACATCTCTAGTGCCTGTTCAAGGGGAATGTGCCTCCTGTGCTGTTGTTTCCTTGTAGTATCCCTGGCTGAAGGCTGAAATTCCTGTTTGCTGTGGGGAAGGTTAATCCAGCAAACCCCATTTGTGTGAGTCCGAAGCTGCTTTTAGTAACGTTTCTCATCGTGGTTCCAGCTGGGCACTGCAGTCACGTAACCACTGAGGCACAGCAGGGTTTTTTTGGTGAACAATTTGGCATTTTTTCAATAACTGAAGTAAAAAGGCAAAACTTTCACATCTGTCAGCTTTGGTAGCTTTGATTGATTCCCTGCCAAGCAGCATTTGGGATGGAGCTGCAGCGGTGCTGGGCCCAAGTGAGGAGTCTGTCTGCAGATGTGGAAAAGCCGTAATCAGAAGCACGTTCACTTTCAAAAGTAACAGAAATGAAGAGAGCTTTGGGACCAGATTTGTGTGGGCCAGACTGATGCTGCTAGGATGGAGATCATATTGCCAGCTTCACGAAAGATTTTTAGAAGAGTTGGTGGGTAAGATCCCATCTAGACAGCAGGGAATGCTGCAGACTCCTTTCCCTGGAAGGTTTTGTTATACAGAAGTCAGTGGGGATGGAGAGGTTCAAATCATCACTTGAAGAAATGTTACCATGCAATTGCTGATGCCTGCACCTGCTCTGTGACCTGCCAGCCTTCCCTGCTTGTAAGAGTCCATCTCAGGATTGAACTCACTTTCTGTCTGGTGAAGATAATGAACTGCAGACCTCCTTCCTTCTCTTTGTTTTTGCACTTAAGAAGCTGTGGCTCTGATGTCAGACAGAAAGGCGTAGCCATCCAGATGGTTTTCCTATTAGCTAATTAATACTACTAATGCAGTACATGTAGATAACGCGTTTCAAAGAGCAAGTACTGCCATGAAGTGACTGAACATCCACAAGTGCAGGGGCTCTCTGGGGCAGCTCTCTCTCCCTGCATGTTTCAGATGCTGTATTTGCACAGGCCTTTTTGAAAACTAAGGTAGACAATCTGTCTGTGTTTGTGTTAATCTGCACGTTGCCTTTTGTATATTTAATGCCAAGCAATGGCAGACTCAAGAGGGAGAGAGTGATTTCTGGCACTGCTGCTGTCTTATTGCTGCATGTGATGACCCTTTGCCCTCTGCTCACTCACTCATGCCAGTTTTCGGAAACATTTTTTTTCCTTCGTGGAGGGAAACACAGCAGGATCTGAACAATCATCTCATGATGTTGATTGATAGGATATTTGCAGAAGAGCTCAATGCTCGAGAACAGATGATAGTGAGAACATCTTTCTGTCTGAAGGTAAATTCCAGGTGCTTAATGGTGCTTCTTTTTACTTCCTTATTGGGACAGAATCATAGCTTGGTTGTTGGGCTTTTTCCCCCTTTTTTTTAACCTTCAGCTTTTGCCACATTGTTAGAGAAATACTCGAGTTCATTAAATGGTTGCCTGCAAAATACTTATGGAGCAGCAGCAGAGGGCTCCAAAAAGCAAGCAACAACATTATAATGCAATGTCTTACCAATTTGATGGGGTGGGGTGAGATTTCCAGCCAGAAGGGCACCACTCACCTGCGTAGTTTTGCATCACACGGCTCTGTCCAAGGTACAGCTGTCATTACCAATGCAGCTCTTGGTACCAAGGAGTGCACCTGGGTTTCTTCTGCTTCAGTTCTCATGCCTGGTGTGGTGACTGAGGGCGAAGCTGACACTGTGAGTAAATGTACTGTTATGTTCTGGCTTTCTGACTTCATGTTTTGCTTAGTAGGACATTTTGTAAGAGCTTGGCTGTGGACCCGGCAGCCTTAACTCTGAGCTAAAAATGCTTATACAATCCATCCGGGTACTGTTCAGCTCTTGTTAGATGTCCTTTTGGAGTGGAGAAAAGTACTTATTTGTTCTGTTGAAGTGATTCAAAGAAAACATTGAGTCATCTTTGTTTTCTTTGCTGTGTTTTGTTTCAGGTGGATACTGGTGTTAAATGTCCATTCCTAAGGTCAGAGACAGAAGAGGTGGGATGCCCCACTTCAGGAGCTGGGCCTGTGAAGAAAACTGTAGAAAACACTGTTTCATCTGCAAAGACCAGAAACAGAGAGAGAAGAAGCAACTCAAAGGAGTGCAAGTCCCCAGGTAAGAAGGGATTCTATTTTGTTTTTGGAGGTCAGCAAGGCAGCTGCTCTGAAACCAGCCATTACAGACAGGGGAAATGAGACCAGGTTAGCTCGTCTGCAGTGTATTTCTTTGTTACCTTCAGTTAAAATACTGCTTCTGTACAACCTCTTAGTGCACTTAGTGATCTGCTTCTTGAGATACACCAATTACTCATGTGGGAAAGAGTATAAATTATGAGTAAATGAAACCTGCTGTTCTGGGGGTTGTGTGAGAAACGTAGATGTCACAATATTGAGATGAAGCCCATAGATAATTGTGCTGGAGTGTGACAGTGCCACAGGGAACGATTGAGTAATGAAATGACAATTGAAATAGCAGGGGAAAAGAAAAACAACGCACACACAAAACCCCCCAAACCAATGAGCTCCTGAAGTGTAGAAGTTGACAGAAAACTGAGTTCTGGGGTGCTGATGTGTCTGCTGACAGATGTGAGAGAAACAAGGAGGAGAGCATCTGAGGCCAAGCACCAAATCTAAGAACTAAAGGAAAACCTCAACGTCCTCGTGACAGAGAAACATGAGAGGACACCAAGTCTACTTCAGATCCGTTCTGGAGCAGAAGTTGGTGTGGCATCCAGGTGTTGCAGGAAGCCATTTCCCTCACATTGGAGAACAGGTGGTAGAGTTTGAAGAGCCATTCCTCACTTCAAAGGGTAGTTTCCAGGTTCCAGTTATGCTAGTTAATAATTCAGCTCACGCACCCATCAGTTTCAAACGTGCAAGTGAGGAATAATGTCTTTTTATCAGGAAGGCGTAAAATAAACAAATAAATGAATTGGGTGCCATCTTGAACTTCTGTTTAAAATGCAGAACTGAGAGTTCTGGTCCACTTAGTGACAATGCAGGGCCGGAATTCTTTTCCTAGGATGTGGATGTATCTGTTGGGAGACTGAAGTTCACGAGGGTGGTGTGTCCTGCTGTGACTTTGTGCTGGTCTTCACTTCCTTGAGCTGTAAGGTGCCGAGCTGTATCTTTGCTCTGGCTGTACATTGGAAACGTTTCCATTTTGCCGTGGCATGAATGGGCTCGTAAATCACTTTAATAAGTAAATCATTTTTTTTCTTTGTTTTACACTTAAAGTTTAGCAAAATGAGAACAATTCCTGTTCCTGCAGACCTCAGATCCTCTGGTTGCAGCCTCTCAGGCCGTGCTCCATGTTACCTGCTGGGATTACAGCCCTGCGCGTGATGCCGAGCAAAACACAGACTGCTATTCACTGCTATTTCCTTTTCTTCCTAGATCTCCATCTGCTGGTGGATGTCGCTTGCAAGCAGGAGCACTTTCCAAAGGAAGAAATAAGAGAGTGAGAAGTGGGTGACAAGTATGTGAGAACGTGCAGCAGCTGCCAGCTGGGTGCCCTTGTCAGAGCCGGGTGCAGTGCACACAGCCGGGCTTTGTTGGAAGAAACAACCCCGACAACAAAGGCGCTGCTTTTTAACAACTTTCACTCTGTGGGATGTTGGTCACCCCGTGGTTTTTTACACCTCTTCCATGACGTTTCCTACCTGACAAGCTACAAAGCATCAAAGTGATCAGAACCTTTAACACGAGGTAATTATTAGCTGCTCATCTTCTCAGACGTGGAAAGGCTGAACTCCCTGTGAACTGGAACAACCCTGAGAGCCGTGTCCGAACCTTTCTCACCGGGAAGGAAGCGCGTTGTTTTCAGTGCTGTGCTCACAGTCTTTCTGTTGGACGTCGCTGGAAGCCACAGCGCTCCCTGCTCCCGGTGCTCCCACCATCTGCTTGAAGTCACACTGTGAGCCTGCACTGGGAGCTGTGTATGACACAGAAGCGCAGGGAAGTCACAAGATTCCAGGTCTGAACGGGTCAGGGGCTCCGGGGGCTGCTGTAGTAAAGATGAGCCAATTTTCTGAGTGATTACCCAGGAAATGCTCTTCCTTCCTGAAGCAGCGCTCGGTTCGTGTCCCTTCCAGTGGGTATCCATTACATGTAACAGCTGCTGATCTCTTACACTGACGGAGAAATCCTCTGTTTCAGTCACTCCTTTTTGGTTCTGATGCTCTCTGTAATGGTAAGTTATGTGTTGTCTTAGTACTCAAATAGGTCTTAGATACATTCTTAACTTACTGAGTGTGGTTGTATTTATAGTGATAGTAGGTTTTAAGTTTTGAATAGCTGTGTGTTTGCATTTATGTTAACACATTGTTTGAAGGATAAAGGGGGCACAGACTGTATTTATATTGTCAGGGAAACGCACATGAAAGAGTGCTTAGGACATAAATTTAGCTGCTTCATCCACGCTCATATTCTTTAAGAATTAATTAGAGCCAGTCCTGAACAAAAACACACCCGAGAGGAGCGGCCCAGACCACCCCAGCTGTACCCTGCAGGACCTCGAGCAGCCTCCGGCCGTGGGCAGGATGTCCCCAGTGAGTGCTGAGTGCTGGGATGAGCTGAGGCAAAGCCTTTAATTATTCACCAGCCATCCAAACAAATACAGACTGAGGATGCTTTTAGGTCAAGGCCGGTGGGAACGTTTCCATGCTGATTGTCCTCAGATTTGCTCTCCTGTATCGTGTATTACCTGTGTGCGGTACAACTCCAGTTGGCACCAATGGTGAAGGGTGAGGTGGATACATCCAAGTCCAGCTTCCCAAATGGATTCCATCACTTTCCTCCCGGGTTCAGGGTGTAAGGAGATGGAGTTCAAAGGACTTCAGCCTTATCAGACTGCAGCTGCTGCCTCTTTAACTCATGCGCAGCTCAAAGGGAACTTCTCAGCTTACCTTTCTTACTCCTGTTTGCCTCCAGAAGACTTGGCACTTTAACTTAATGTGAGGATGCTCTTTTCCAGCCCTGCTCTAACAGTGCAGCTGCAGCAATCTGCAATGAATTAAACTTTGAAACCGAACTGTGGATGTTGCATCTTATTTTCTGAGCGTTCCAAGTTACAAAGGACACACCATCGTGGTTGGAGCAAACCTTTCGTGTTTCACAGACTCTTAGAATCGTTAAGGTTGGAAAAGACCCCTGAGATCCCCGAGTCCATCCATCCCACCGTACCCGCTGTGCTCTGCAGCTCCTCCGGGGGCAGCGGCCCCTCCGCTCCCTGTGCTGCAGCTCCGCCCTTACTGAGCAGCTTTCCCTGCTGTCCCGATTTCCATTGCAGAGATGCCCCGATTTGCTCAGCTCCCACTGCCGGCCATCGGCGGGCACCCATCGCCCCGACAGCCCCGTTCTTATTCGTAGAAGTGAACCTGTTCTTTGCACAACCCCCGGATTTCCGTGGGGTTCCCCCAGGGGCGGCTCATTGAGGAGCCCGTCGTTCATCTCTGCTGCCCGTTTCCGTGAGCGGCGCTGTGCGCTCAGCTGAGGTCGGGCATCGCTCCCGGTCACCTCGCAGCGCCCTCCTCGAGCCCCGCTGCACCGCGGCCGCTTCACCCGCTTCCAGTCGCAGCCCCGCTCCGAGGTTACGGCTCTGACCTGCGGCATTATTCACCTCTGTGCGATGTCAGAGCCGAATAACAGCTGAATTCCAGACCTCTGACATCAGCCCGACCCGAACCCTCCGCGGCTCCCGGATGGCAGCGAGCGGGCGGAACCGGCGGAGAGCAACGGGGGAACCGCGGCGGAGCGGAACCCACGGGAGCCCGGCCCGGACCCCGCCGAGCTGCGGGAGGGGGCGCCCGGGAGCGGGGCCGGGCGGGGCGGGGCGGGCGTCGTGCCGCGCTCCACCCTCACGTTGTGTCAGCAGGTAGCAGCTCCGACGGCCGCCGCGTTCCTCCGCCCTCCGCTCCCGCTCCCGCAGCCGCTGCCCCGGCCGAGCTCCCCGCGGGATCCTTCTCCTCCCGACGATGCCCGGCCGGTCTCCGCTCCGGACCGCGGCCGACGCTCCGATCCGCGCCGCTCCCCGCTCGTAGCTCCGCGGTTCGGGACTCTCCCTCTGCAAAGCTCCGCCGTCGCTCCGTCCCGGCGCTGCCCGCACTCGCTCCGCTCCGCCCCGCAGCCGCCCCGCGCCGCCCCGTCGTGCAAAGATCCGCGCTTTAAACGCCGCTCCGTGGGGAAGGAAGGGAAGATCGCGAGCACGCGGCGAGCGCTTCACCCGCTGGGAGTAACTGTGTTGGGGTCTGGGGATCCCCGTGCGGTGCAGCAGCGTTACATTGCGTTGTGTTGTGTTGTGTTGGCGTTGCGTTGCGTTGCGTTGCGTTGCGCTGCTCCGTGCAGTTCGGCGCAGTGTAACACGGCGCTGCCCGGCAGCTTTGCAGATGATTCTTTATTTTTCGGTCCCTTCTGAGCTCTCTCCCTCCCGTCCCGACTCGCCCCGTGTCGGTCCTCCAGGTGCGGGGGCCGCGTCTCCGTGATCCCGGTGCGGACCATGGGATTTGCCGCTGTTCCGCGCGGCGCCTTCGATCGGGACCGTGTTGGACGCGCCGCTCCCGGAACTCGCGGCGTGAGAGCAGCAGCCGGACACGCCGCGGCGCCGCGCTCCGAACCTGCCCCGCTCGGCGCTTAAAGGGCTGCCGGAGCCCGGGCCCTTTGCGGCCGTTTCCCGTGGAACGAGGCGCGGAGCTTCGTGCTCTGACCGTCCCGGAGCCGCGGCAGGAGCTGGACTGAGCCGGGAGCGCGGGGGGAAGAGCCCGAACCGCCCTGAATGAAGCATTTGTGGTGCGCCGAGGATGGATGGGATCAGCCCGGGTTGCACCGGGACGGCGCAGTAGCGAACTTTGCTTCCTGCCGCAGACTCCAGCAGCTGCCCCGGCCCGGGGCTCAGGGACGATCGCGCTGATCACAGACGGCGATCGGTGCGCGGGGCTCCCGCACGTGCCGGGAGGTGCCGGCGTGACCCGGAGATGGGCGCGTTGGGCCCAGCGGGACCGACACGGGAACCACGGGGACACGGCGCCCACGCAGAGCGGGGCTGAGCTCCGGGACCCCCCTGCACCTGAAGTTTCCCCTGCTCGCCACCTGCTCGGCCTCTGCCGCCGCTCTGCCCGGATTTACCTGCCGCAGGATTGACTGGAAACTTGGGATTCTTATTGAGAAACTTTGGATTATTTTATTATTATTTTATATCCACGCACGTACGTTTATGTTTGTTCAAACTATGCTGCCGAGCTCCCAGCGGCCTCCGAGCACGTGGCACCGAGGAAGAGAAGCGGCGATGTGTCGGAGCCGGGCGGTGCAGTGAGCGCTCGGCTGCAACTTCCCCCCTCGTGCCCCCCGCACCCCCCGGACCCCGCGGCTGGGAGCAGGGCCGAGGGCGCAGCGCGTCCCCAGCGGTATGAGTGACCCGGGCACGCGGCCGCAGCTGGGAGCATGAGCGCTGGCCCCCAGCTGCAGCTGCTGGTCCTCTGGCCTTGGCTGCTCATGGCTTCTCTGCAGGCGGGGCTCGGCCGCACCGGGCCGGCGCTGGCGGCGGCCGTGGAGTCGGAGCGGGCGGCGGTGCAGAAGGCCATTATCAGGGTGATCCCGCTGAAGGTGGAGCCCATCGTGCTGGAGGGGGAGTTCGCCAGCGTGGCCGAGGTCACTCCCGCCGAGGGAAAGCTGCTCCAGGTAGGGGCAGCTCCGCTTCCACGCGTCCTTCCGCCCTTCTCCCCATCCCTCTTCCTCTCCACGCTTCCCAACCGACGTGTTTGGTTTCGTGGCTGCACACACACGAGGTGGTTTCGACGCGAGCCGTCCACCAGTTTGCTTTGTGCCTTCCATAGAACCACAGCATCATTATAATTGGAAAAGATCCCCCACCCACCCCGCTGTGCCCATAACCACGTCCTGCAGGGCTGCATCCACACGGCTCTGAACCTCCGGGATGGTGCAGCACCTCCCTGTGCAGCCGTGCAGTGCAGTGCAGCGCTGCTCTATCAGAGGGATTCCTTGCACCCATCCCGACCCTCCCCCTTGTGCTGCTCTCTCCCTGCTGTGCTTTCAGACCCTGGTGTTTATGTAAGTGCGGGTCCTTCGCTCTGCGTGCAGCGACGTTAATTTCGGATGCAGCCGATCGATTATCGCCTATCTTAATTGGTGTTATAAAGCTGAGTGTGTTGCTCGAGTCACATGTTGGGCACTGAGCATCTGACCAAAACATGGTTTTACTGTGGGAAATCCATAAAGCTTTGTGCACGTAGCTGGGCTCTGCTGCAGCCAAATACACCCCCAGGTGCTGCCCAGGAGAAGTTCTGCTCTTTGCTATGGAAGGAGCAAGGTGCAGTGGATGCAGGTGCTGTGAGCTCAGAGCTTCATGTCTGAGCTCTGTTCCCAGCTGCCTGTTTGCTCATCAGCCGGGTGCTTTAGTCCTGAAAAGCAAAACCTGCAGAGCACCCTGTGTTAACATTGAAGGTTTCCCAGGTTTTGGAGTCTTTATGGGCAGCCTTGTGGGAAAAGGAACCCCACTGAGGCGGCCTCAGTGCAGTCATGTGGCCCACAATGAGAACAGAATTGGTGACGTTTGTAGCTCCTGCTCGCTGAGCCTTTTGAACTGATCGGAATGAAAGCGACGTTATAAAGTTATATTACCGGCGTAAAAAACTATCTCGGACAAATGCTCTCAAGGTCTGGCCGTGTTGTGAGGCAATGTCCAGGAAAGTCAATATTTATTCCTTACAAAAACTACAGCGGTGTTGCAACTGAGCGCAAAGTGTAGAGCGCGGACCTTTCGGGATCGCGGAGCCGATAACCCCAAATGCGTGACGCCGGGCTGCTGCCAGCACAACGCAGCAATGCAAAACGTGCTTCTGTGTCACGTGCAGCTGCAGGAGCCCACCCTGCACACCAGGCACGGAGCGTTGGCCCTCCTCAGCCACAAACAGTGCAGTGTTTGAATGAACTTCATTCTTTAAAGCCGTCCTCGGAAGGGAGAGCGTTGCAGAACCGCTGCTCTCATCTGTTTGCTCTGTGATGGCGGACACTGATGGGTGTTGGGTTGGGGTCCTGATCCCTTGGGAAAATAAGCAGTTAAAGGGAGGATCTGCTTCCAGATCACGTTTAAACAGTGAGGTGCTAAATGCACTTTGGGAACTCTTGTTTTGTGTGTGGCTGCCAGCATTCTGCTCTTGTAGGGATGTTATGGGGCACGTGCTTCACTTTGGTGTGGTTGGAAATCAGTGGAAGTTTAACCTGCTGACACGTCCTGCCATTGTTCCTACTGAGTGTGCAATGTAGGTATCTCTGCAGTTAATGAGCTAAGAAGTCTGGTTTATTTTGCATTGGATTTGTCATCTTGGTTATGCCAGCGCGCTCGGTCCTTGTGCACATCACACCACACACAGACTGCAGAGCTTAGAATGGTGGAACCACAGCACAGTTGGGTTGGAAAGGACCTCACAGCCCCCCCAGCCCCACCCCTGCCCTGGGTGGGTGTCCCCCAGCTCAGGCTGCCCAGGGCCCATCCAGGGGGAGGTTCCCATTCTACAGCTCTGGGCTGCAGAGCAGTGGTGAAGTTGGAGCGTTGTGTTGGAGCCAGGCTCAGGGATGATGCAAAGGGAGAGGAATGTCTCAAGTAGGCAGAGCCACTTCAGGCTTTATAGGTCCAAAAACCAACACCTTCGTTTTCTTCCAGAAATCCTCTTCTGGCTTGCTCAGAGCACGAGCTTGTACAGCTTTACATGCTGAGCATTAACTATTGCCTAACAGAGAAGTGGCACCGTGTGTGTGTTGGCAGTTTCCAGATGGCAGCAGGTGTGTGTCACACTGTGATAAGTCCCTGTGTTCAGAATGGCAGAACCAAACCCTCCAGACCACTGGGCCATAAGGACTGTGTTTGGGTCTCTGCTACCAGGGATCCTGCAGTAGCAAGGGCTCGGCTTGCACTCCCAGGTGGAGCTGTTTCCAGGTCAGCTCCCTTCCAGCAGTGGCTAAGGCAGATTCCACAACCTCTGCTTTTGCAGATGTTGCTGTTACGTACAAAGATGGTGCTGCTGGTCGGCACAGAGCAGCTGGGATTGGTGGAGTCGATCACAGAATGGTTTGGGTTAGAAGGAACCTCATGGATCATCATGTTCCAACCCTGGTGCCACAGGCAGGGCTGCAAACTGCTCCGGTGCCGGAGCTCTATTCTGGTTCTGCTGCTGATGTTTTGGAAATGACGTTAAAATGTTGGAAAAGGTCCCAAAAAATAACATTTGAGACAAGGTAAATGAAGTGCTGCACTCAGTGCGGGGAGGGCAGCGCGGTGATCAGTCACCTCACATGGCTGCATGCAGGGAAGGAGTCAGATAGCAGACGTCCTGCTTTATCACAAGTCTCCCAATGCTTTATTTCCTTTCCCGACAGGCTGAGCAGTTACATAATTGGGTGACTGCATGAGGAAGCCAACTTCCATTGACCTGCCTTGTTTTGGGTTATGACTGCAGAAAAACTCCACAGCACAGAGCTCCCCAAAGGCTCAGGGCAGGGATTTTCCTCTTCTCTCTCCCTCCAAAGAAGAAAATCATTAAAAACCAATGATCCAGTCTTCTATTTGGGGTGGAACGAGTGAGATGATCCTAAATCATCCTTTCTTGAAGGTGTTGTACACAGTTGAAAAGCTGAATGTGGTGTGTCAGTGCTGAGAGCAGCGTGGTGCATTTTTAACCGAGATGATAATCAACCATTTACATGGTGTTGAAGTTACACCTTGGTTGGGTGAATCCAACACGACCATCCTAGAAGTGGGGAGCGTTTCCTATGTTGCAATGCACAGCGCCGTTGGGGCATTACAATGGTCTACTGAGCTGCTCGTAGAGGGTTACACTCCCTGCCCATAAGAAGGTAAATATATTAGTAGTCTTTATATACTACCAGCTCCTGGATCAACAAAAGGATGTTAAGTGCATAATGTTGACAGAGATCAAAGAAGTGGGAAAGTCTAACCAAATGATAATGGGGACTTAAATTACCTGTGAATAAGCTGGTCAGATAGCACAAAAAGAGTAAGTTCAAAGAGGCAATTTCTGCCTCTTGGAACAGCCAGTACTAGAGTACACAGAAGGATATTCTTGACTTAGTGTTAAGTAATGCACAAGAGCCAACTCAAAGCTGCAATAATTGAGCCACTTGTATTGCCTGCGGTATGAAAACATTCATTGTCTGAGTACCCAAAAGTAGAACTGTGCCACCAGCTCCCAGACCTGGAACTGCAGTGAAGTGAAACACAGAACGGCTCTCACAGCTTGAGAGAAATGCCTTTGGGTGGGACAGGTACGGCTCGGAAAGGTGAAAAGGGACAGAGCCTTCAGTTAGAAAGGCAACAGTCACCCAAGGAAAGTGCAATGGGCAATTGGACTGGGTGCTCTTGGAGGTCTTTTCCAATCTCGGTGATGCAGTGGCCAAGAAACTCTTTAAGCCAGATCATTTGAAATGTGGGCGCATAGTGCTTCCTTGGGAGCACAGGCAGCGTGGGCAGGACGGGGGGCAGCCCCCGAGGGCTCCTGGCCGTGCACCATGTCCTGGAAGGGCTCCCAGCAGCAGCTGTGCAGTTCCCGCAGATGAGCTGGCAGCAGAGCTGAGGCTACAAGGGAGAATTTCTTCTCCTTCGGAGCCTCCTTGGTGCTGCATGGCGACGGTGGGCACCACGTGCAGGCAATGAATGGCTGCTCCAAATTGCATGGTCAGTTCGTTACCTTTCAGTGGAAGCTTTCAGAACAATCCCAAACGAGCTCCGTTTTGTTGGGGTTTCTTTGAAACAAACCTTGGGATGGGCAACATCCTCCTAACAACCACACTGTGGCTGTGTTGAAAAACAGCATTTTGTAGCTGAGAATTTGCTCTGTCAAATAGTGTTATTGTGCTCCTTGTAGCTGTTGTAGTTTCCACAGAAGTAAATAGGAGGCATTGCTCCTATCTCACATTATTCTGGGTGAGATCAGCTCACACACAAGTCAGACCATCCTCTGGATGCCCAGCTCATGATTTTGATGCTCCATAACTCGGTATCAGGAGACTCTTCAGCCTCGTTTCCCCACATAAGATCTGTGTTTCAGTGGTTCTGGACTCTCCGCTTGTTCTGATGAGCAGTAATGTATGATTACATCAGTGCAGATACCTGAGCAAGCTTTCTCAGTCTTCTTTGGCCCCTCAAATTCTGCATGAAGCCGTGGTAAAGGAGCGCTGACCTCTGTCCCAGCGTGGAGCCTTACACAGGGCCTCACAGTCCAGACAGTGCAATAAAATGAGTCTGTGGCATCTTGCTGAGCTTTAACCACATTCTTAAATGTGATTTTTTCTGGTAGCAATAAGTTCTGCCACAGGGCGAGAAAGACCCTCCTGCCAACATCCACTGCCCTCTGCCTTCCTGCCAAGAGCATGTTTTGGCTTTTTGTCCCTGAGGTCCGATCCGTGTTTCACTGGAGTCAGACAATAACCCTTCATTCCCCACAGCAAAGCCCAGACCTTCAGACACTGCTGTCAATCACATCGCCTCTTTTCTATCTCTCTGTGCAGAACCGAACTCGTCAGGTGGCCTCAGTTCATTTGTGTCATGAATGAGGTGATACAGAAGAGCAGTGATGCTGGTAATTGCATAACATATCGTATCTGGAGATGGTAGGATACCATCTAAGTGTTTGTGCCTGCGGCTGTCAGCGAGTTCCATCAAAGGTCAGGTTGTATAAAAGCCTCTAGAGCAGAGAATGGCTCCATTCTTGACACCTGCAGAGCTGCTGCAGAGCTCCATGAAGCTCTGTATCTCTGCAGATGCTTCCAGGACTTATGCCAAATAGTGAAGCTGATTGTGGTTTGCAGACCGCTCTGTAGTACTTGAGATGCTCGGTCGCCTTTATCTGAGTGTGGGGGGAGAGAGATGGGGAATTATTGCGTGGAGTTACCTTCAGAGTGTGCATGTGCACTGTCATGTGAAGAAGAAGAGAACTTGATCACCTTTGGGTTGTTTTGAGGTCTGTAGTGTAAATCCACACTACTGACTGCTTTTCTCTGCTTCCACTGACATCCTGTGGCTGGGACTTTGGAGCTGATGGAGTGGGATGGAGCTCAGCCATTCTGGGTGATAATTCCTATTATGCCTCACCTGTAGTTCCCTCAGCACATAAAGGTCCACCTGCATGAATGTTTGAAGCCTTCATCTACCTGGACATTAAGAAAGTGCACCTCTGTTGTTCTGCTGAGTTCTCCTTTCTCTCTTCAGCTGGGAAGTGAAAAACACTGGTGTGAAAACCGAACTGGAGCACCGTTTTTATGACTTATAGGTTTTTTCCTGTAGAAATGACTCCTCTTGTTACGTGTAGTTGGTTACACTCAGCTGGTTTATGTGCTCACCCGACCTTTTGATGAAGGCTGACAGTACAGAAATCATAGTTTCTTAATACAAAAATGTCATCCACTAGGAAAGGAAAAAGCTGCTTTGAATTGATCAGGACATTTGTGAGCGATGGCAGAGAGAGAGGGCTGAGATTCAGAGCAGTTGCTCTCATCTTTAAATGCTGTTATTCAGTCGTGTTTTGCCAGAGCTCACAGTCAGGATCTGAGCTGTCTTCCAGATACGTTTACAGGGAAAAGATGCCTGTGTTTCCACTCAGGCTGCACCTGTAAGCCGAGCCTTCGAGCCTTCGGTTCCTCTCGGTTTCACTGTTTTGTTTTGCTTTTGTTTTCCACCATGTTTTAACAAGATAAGCATCTCTATGCGTTTCCCCTTCATTTAGTAATTGCCTTCTCTAGTGACTGTTTCCTGTGCACTTTTGTTCATCTATTATAGGATCGAGGCGCTCAGCCCACATACACGTATGTGTAGAGCCCTGGGTTAACCATATTGTCATACAAAGTGATGCATTAAAAGCCCCTCGGTTCATCAAATGGAGAAAAGAACTGGATTCTCTGAGCTGCCAAAGGCACAGGCTCTATTTAACGTGCTTTGTTAGGAAGTGGTGCTTCTCAGGTATGCAGTTACATTCAGCATCCTCAGAGCTCACTGCAGGGATCTTGAAGGTATGTAGGTAATGGTAATGCAGTCCCACCTGAACTGAGATGAGAACTTGGAGTAAAGTAAGAATGAAACGTACTTTTGCCCCATGACTGGAAGTTCAGGATCGAATGAGAAACCAGGGTTGTAAATTTGGATAACTGAACAAAAGTCGAGTTGATAATGCCTCTTCTCTTACTTCTTATTGCCTGGTAATACAATTTCAGCCTTACTTGGTCATTGTTGATACAGGCCCAGTGCTCTCAGG
The DNA here is from genome assembly GCF_054131305.1 of Coturnix japonica. Classification (NCBI taxonomy): domain Eukaryota; kingdom Metazoa; phylum Chordata; class Aves; order Galliformes; family Phasianidae; genus Coturnix; species Coturnix japonica. Next base: position 10,098,255 of record NC_140684.1, read on the forward strand.
AGCCAGCTGGGTATCGTTGATGGCAATCTTCATTCTTCCAGGGTGCTCTGTGTCCATGCTGGAAAGGAGGTTAACAGGAATGAGCTAAACCCTATGGCAGATGGCAGAGGAATGATTGCTGTGCCACTTTTAGGGCCTGCCATGGAGCCATGGTGATAACCACAGCCTTGTAGAACTGCCTGATTGGTTTAATTATCTGTCATACAGCCCTGCAGCCTGGTTTAAAGGAAGAGTGAAATGCTGAATCAAGAGTTTCATTTCTTGTGGGTTCTCCCACATCCATTTATTGTCATGTTAGATGGCACTGAGCCTCTTTCCAGGTAAAGATCTTTTTTCCTTACAGCATGGGGCAGAGCTGCTCTCCCTGCCCAGCAGAAGGAAAAGGTGGAGGTTGGTATATATATATATCCCCAGATCCAAGAGGGAAGTAGCTCTGGGTATCCCTGTTCCCTTCCTTGCTCCAGCCCTGGTGCTCTGAGTCCCTTTCCCAAACTTGTCACCAAAACTGCAGAAAACTCTCACCATTTTTGCTGGGTCATTTGCTGATGTTTTCATGAGTGAAGTGAGCTCAAGGCAAAGTCAACCGCGGGGTGAACAGCAGGGGAGATGTAGCCAGGAACAGGGGTGGAGGTGGGTATGGGAGCTGAGCTGCCGGCGTGCTGCTGCTCATTAAACACACACCAAGCAGCCTGAGCCTGCTTGCAAGTCTTCACAATCAGCTTCAGAGTGGTGAATTCAAAACAAAAATATGGTTTCATCTGCAAACGTTGTCACCCCATTCGTTTACCCTTTCCCAAGTAATTTATGAATATGCTGAAACGCTCAGCATGGGAACTTCCTGCCTTCCCCTGTAGTGAACCATGATGCAAACAATTCATTTAGCTTTTTTGCAAATATTTTTTGAGTGCATCTTCCATTCCCGACGTTATTTGTTAGCCACAGAAGCTCACTAATGGGCTTCTTTCTTCTGATGTGCTGAAAAAGGCTGCTTTGTTTGTACGTAGGCCCCTTGCATGTTTTTCCCTTTTGACCAGCCTTCTTGCCAGGACTGTGGTCCTTTCTGCTCTCACCGTTTGGATCCAAGTTCCACTTCCCAAAGGTTGCCTTCTCCTTCTGCTGTTCTCCTTTCCTTTACTGTTCACTGTTGGGCTTTGTGGTTTATGGAGGGTCCTTTTGCTGCTTCAAGGCTTTAATAAGAGATCTCAAAACAGTTCTGTGTCACCTGCAAACATTTTATCTTTTTCATTTATTTTCTAAAAGGTCTTTTTAGCTACTTCCCTCATTCTTAGAATTGTTCACAGTTGGAGGTTTTTGTTTTTCATTGTTAATTTTCTTGTCCCATCAGCATAAGTACACACATTGCAGGGCCAATCTGGGGTATTTCTGCCCTAAACCAGACCCCTGTGGCCTGTGTAGGATGGTATAACCTCCCATCCTAGATGAAATCTGTACCCTAATTTCAGAGTAGGCAATTCATTTTACCCATCTTGACCTTCAAGCTTGGATTTTGTGTCTCTAAGGTATATGTAGATACAGATACTACATACATATACCTATATATGCACACACACCTGTATATGTACAGTAAAAGATATGCATTTATTGATGCACATTGCATTCTTGCATGACAGATATCAGATTAATATCCCATTTTTAGGTTTAAGAGAAAAGCTTACACCCAGATTGCAGCCCTGAGTGCACAGTGCCTGACGCACAGAGGTGCACTGGGGACCTGGAGGAGCACTGTGCTTTTTAGCTGCTCACACAGGGGAGTGCTGAGCACTCTGTGTTGCCTTTTGAAGATGTAATGAATTGGAAAATGTTCCTTTAAGTTACTAGCCCAGAGCTAGGCACAGAGGCAGAGCCTGAGTCAGGTACAGACGAAGGCACCGATCGAATGTCTGCAGTACTTAATCTCTGCAAATGTTAATAAAAGTCTTAAGCAGGCAACATGTTTCCTCTTGTTTTGTTATGGTTGAATTTCATATGCAGACGGCATGCCACAAACCTCATTTTCCCTTGCCGTCCCTTCACACCAGCAGCAGCTTTCCCGAGCCTCAGGCACCGCAAGCTCTGACTCATTTACTTAATATTCCTCTAATGGAACTGCCCAGAGCTCTGGACCTATTCTCCTCCAAAACAATCTTTCTCCTCCCTATTTTTCCACACCCTGCGCTTTCTTCTCAGCTCCTGTCACATTCCTCATCATTTTCTCTCTGAGCCTCCTGGAGCAGACCTCACACCCTCCCTCGCTCCCATCCCTGTCCTGCCTGGCTTCTCCCAGCCCTGCCAGCCCGGCTGCGGGGATCAGCTGCTCCAGCATCTCCAGGCTGGTGTTGTGCAATGGGGGTATGGATGAACGAGGTGGCTTATGGTGGAGCCAGGAGGGTGAGGAGCAAGCAAGGGTATGTAGCGCAATGGGGCAGTGCAAAGAGAGAAGGGAAAGGACAGTTGGTTCTATGCCCTGTTCTCTGTGGTTCCACGTGGAAAGGACAGGAAAGGCAGAAATGGCTGAGATGAGCTGGTGAAGTAATCCTGGTGTGCCTGCAGAGCTGGGATGTGCAGAGCTCCAGCATGTGGGACCATCACCTGCAATAGTCTGAGTCCGGCCATTGTAACACCTCTCCAGATGTGCAGAGGAACACATTGCAGCCTGAAATTCACAGGCTGAGAGGTGATGAAGGTGCCTGAAAGCCCAGGCTGCAGCTCAGGAGTGCGGCGCAGATTCAGCTGTAATTCTGGTGTGCCTGTACAGGCAGGTCTGCTCGCCTCAAAGACAGCGATCGGATTCTCGCCCTCCGGGGGTTTCCAGCAGCGCACAGTTCAGAGGAACCCTTTTCTTTCTCCTGCTGTTCACACCCTGCAAAGAATTTTCTATCAACAAAAGAAATGGTTTTATAGTCAAGTGATGTTCAGCCCCGGTCCCTGGATGGATGTCGAGGGGGTTTTGGAGGACCGGGGGTATCTGTGAGGGCCCAAGTGACCAGGGAGTTTCATTTATCTCTGTGAGTGGAGGTGCTGCAGAGCGGTCGTGGTGCACAGCTGCTGCTGAGGCCTTTTCTCTTGGCCTTGCAGCTGGAAGAGCAGATGTCACCCTGTCATTGGGTGTATGGAACACAGCTGGCCAGAACGTGGGCTCTACCTGCTCTGAGACAGCTGCCTGCAGTATCTCCTGGAGCAGGTGCCCATCTGCCATCAGTGTTATAAATGCTTTCTGCTGGGACACACAGCTTGCTGGGCTGGAAAACCTTTTTTTTGAGTTACCCAACCATTCTTCAGGTTTTTGTAAAGCAGCTGCTGCTTCCCTTTGCCATACGAATGTTCCTGCGTGTGTTTGTGATGGTGGAGCCAGTAGCTTATAGAGGAAGATGGAAGTGTGATCTCAGAAGCTGGGCTCAGTTACCTGGGTAGTTTTCTTGGCTTCCGTGAACGTGTGTCGAGGCTGGTGAGCACGGAAATGAGTTTTTGTGCTTGGGTAAGGCAGCTTTAAATGTCAAAGTTGAAAGTACTTTTTCTTAGCAAAAAAACCCAGCAGCAAGACATTCAGAACTGGCTGAGCAGGCGACACTGAGCAGCTGGGCTGACTGCATGGCGTTTTGAAGGAGATTTTTAGGGCTTTAAAGGCAGACCCGTGTCCATGTTGCGCCTCCTTTGAGATGCAGCAGCCTTTGAGCTGTTTGTGTCAGATCTGTTTGCTTCACTTTAAAACGACCACATCCACATCAGCAGAGGGATTGCCACATCATGATCCTCTGACAGTGTCCTTTGGCACTTGATTTATAACAGCTAAATAGCAAGGGGGTCAGTGGCCAGCTGGCCACCAAAGCAGGAAACCGGATGACAACAAGAATAAATAGAGTTTCATGGAGCAGGAGAGTCTGACAGTGCTGGAGGTTGGAAGGTTGGATCAGCATCCAGAGTATCAGCTGCAGGACAGGTTCTCAGGTGGCTGCTGAGCTGTGCCAGCAGGGGTGGCACATGCATTCATGTCCCTCCCCACGCACATCCATGGGCCCTGCAGGAACAGGAGCCTCGTATTGCACACGCAGATGAGGATTTCTGCTGAGGACGGGAGGAGGGACTGATGCAGTTTTACAGAAGGGGCGTTTCTGCAGGTTTCCAAAGAATGAGAACAGCCTCCCTTGGACACAGCTCTGGGAGAAGCAGCGTTGGGGAAATCCCCAGGGTTGGAAGCTGAAGTGATGGATGAGATCGGTGAGATTCTAGAACTGGTGAATGAAGAATATCGGCCGGGCTGTCAGCCTGCACACACAGGTTAGCAGCGCTGTCAGTTGGGATGCATCAGGAGAACAGTGGGTGCTTCGCAGACATAAAGACTTGAGAACAGACCCAGGAGGAAGGCACAGGTGGGGAGAGTGGAAGGAGGGGCTGCGACACGTCCCATGTCTGTGAGATTCAGCAAGGAAGGTCACGTCCATCCTAATTTTACAACATTGGATGAGGGTTTGAATGCTCCTCCAGGAAAGGTGCCACCCCCACTGCCTCACTGCAGCCTGTCCAAGTTGACCTTAGTGGTTTCCTGCCAAAAATACCCGTGAACAATAATGACTCGTTAATGATTTATCCCTGTGTTCTCAAGTGCTGCACTGATTCCTAATGTAACAGAAACCATCAAAGCGGTGCTCTGCAGGCTTTAAGGTTTTGGCTGCAGTGGCTTTTTGTCCTTACACGATGACAGTAATGCAGATTGTATGAGGAAACGGAGAACTTGGTGGACTGGGTGGTGTGAATGCATGTTATTTGATGTATTGTAGGAGTCTTGGTGGGAAAATCAACTGAATTGCAGTGCTGGGGTCAGCTGAACTGTAATAAAGGACTGTACCTTCTAGAGCCTGGTATGAGGCAATGACCATATGTCCCTTCTATAGGGCGGGGATGGCTCTGGTAATGGGAGCTGTGAGAGCAAGCTGAGTCCTTCCCTGGGAGATGGACACGTGTCATCTTCACAGAGCAGAGGTTTGCAGGCTTACGGCACACAGGGATGGGATGCAACGTTAAAAAACCTGTTCTCTGTGCTCGGAGCATGGCTGTGTAATAAACCCTTGATCAAACATCCTGCCTTGGTGCGGGAGAACACAGGAAGATGAAAAGCAGCCGATACAGAGGCAGAATTTGTGATTGCAACAACTCCAACCCACCTCCACCCTTCAGAGCCAGGAGAAAAGGCGAGCAAGCCCAGGAACTGGAGTTTGCATGAGTCAGTTCAAGTGTAGAGGGCTGATTATCCACAACACAGTGTTGTTTTATCACCAAGGCGCCGTATCAGGAGCTCTAGGCAGTTCTAGATCCTCTTTTCCAGCAATCATTCTCTGACAGGGATTAGAGAGTCCTTATTAAAACCAACCAAACAAAGAAGCATTTCAAAGGAAGGTCTGGTGAAATTGTCGGGTGGCCTCGAGTGAAGACGGCAGTGGGTGATCTCCTACTTGGTCACATTCTGTCATGCAAGGAAGTTATTGTTCTTTCTGCCCCATTTGTCCTTGATGCCATGTCTTCCCAGCTCTGCTCTGTAGCTGTGCTGTATTCGCAGCTCTGTGCTGCTCTGAACACTGCAGCAGAGGTGCCTGAAAACGGAAATTTCTTCACTTTTTTGGCCTCAGTCTCTCGAGTGCTGGGCCAAGAGCTGTGTCAGCCTCGTCCCTAAGAACTCTATGTGGAGACGTGCCCTTTGGTGATGAATGTTGGACTCTTCAGAGGCTCCCAGCAAGCTGAAACTAAGGGGGAAAGTTATGCTTACCTACTTCAAGCTCCTTTCAACATGCCAGCCAAGCTTATTGAATGCCTGTGAAACCTTTGGTTGCTGGAATCCCCAGGATGCAAGATTGGCTACACACAGAAAGGGTGCTGATAGTCCAGGAGACGGGTTGTTGAGTTACATCCATTTGGGGTTTGACCCTGTGTGCACGTGCTGACATTTTTATTCCCACTCAGCATCTCCAATGGAATCAGTGTTGAAACCTTTCAAACTTTTCTGTTTAAACTGGTGCAGTCGTGCTGTGTGGCCTTAAAAAGAACACGAGTGTATGTTGGAAGTGAAAGTCTGCAGCTGTGCCAGGGCTGGGACCCAAACACCCCTCTATGCCTCCTGCAGCAGAAGCTGAGCTCAGCATCCCCAAGAGCCCAAAGCTGCATTCCCTGCATTCCTGTAGCTCCTTAGATGTCAGTGATGTCATCGATAGCAGGAGGGAAATGCGGATCCCAGAGGGCCAAACTCATGTCTTAGCAAGTAAGCGTAGGAGGAACCGATTTTTGCAGCGTACTGTACTGCACCAGCAAGTTTTATCCAATCAAATCACTGCAGATGGATCTGCATCTACGTTTTGTCCCTTGGCAATACCACGGCATCCAAGAGGAGTTGTACTTCTGTCCATCACCGCCATTCTCTCATGCCAGTGAAAACAACTGCATCTGAGCAACAAGACAATGGGAAGTCGAGCATGACGTGTGACCGAAGAGCAAGGCGTGTTTTCCTTCAGCTGTTCCGTGTTCTTCACCATTATCCCTGGAACCTGCTGACACTCCGTGTTTCACACGGGAGGTTGGTTCCATGTGAAGGGATCCCTTGTAAACTCCAGCCTTGCTGTCATGGACAAAGCCGTGCAAAACTTTAATGCCAGTTTTCATCCTTCTGTTTTGTTCTATCCTTTCCTTTAGATGCTGGCATACCAGCAGTGCTGCAGCCTCCTGGCAGGCAGGCCATCCACGGATGGATGCTGCTGGGGTGGCTTGCCAGATTTGAACCCCCGGCTGCACTGAATCAGCTTTTAAACAGTGCTTTGTGGAGCACAGATACCTTGAAGCCGTGGTAGCTCAGTCTGCAGATGCCCTATTGACCTGCATTAAGTAACAATTTCCATCATAAACTTTGGTGTCTGGGGGAACCGGACCAGGGACCTCAAATCAATTTGTTTTTCCTGGTTGTTTTTAGGAAGCTGCATTGACAGGAGCTTCTGGGAGGTGTGCACGGCCCAGCTCAGCTTTCTGCTGGCACCGGAGGCAGCGCCGAACCTCCTCTGGGTCTGGAGGTGTCGGGCTGGCAGTGGGATGGAGCGGTCATTGGAGCTGTGGCATTTCCTGCCTCGGAAGCAGTTCACTGTGTAGCCTCAGTGTTACTTGAATGTGGCTCTGTGTTACTCGTCTGTAATTAGAGCAGCTTGCCAGTTCTTGATTTCATCCCTTCATTTCTGCAGTATTTCCAGACCTTGTGCAGTTTGCCCCAGAGAGCTGGGGCTTGTTTTCTAAACCAAATTTAGGCAGGCCTTATACCTACACCTGCATATTTCCAACTACAAATAACAATGGAAGCGATTTTATCTAATCTCCCACCACCTGGTTTGTTCTTGTCCACACTCTTAGGCATGAGGGTGTTGAAAACACTTTTGGCAGCAGTAGCTTTGAGCTGTGTAACCACCAGCGTCAGCACAACCACCCAGGGCTATGCAGGCAGCGTGTGGGGAGCAATGTACGGGCAGCAGCAGCCTCGTGCAGGCAGGGAACAAGGGAAAGCAACCCTGGCTGTGTGCAGACCGAAGGAAGGATTGCAAAGCAGTGCAGGCAGAGCCCCCAGTGATGTCCTGCAGGAAGATCCTGCCCAAACAAGCAGTGCCCGGGGGCTGCTGGGTGCTTCTCTGTCTCCTTGTGACCTGGTGGCCGGTCCCCAGCACACCTTGCAGAGCAGAGCCGTGACTTTCTAGCTGGAGGAGCGAGTGCTGAAGGCCCCTCCTGTACGGCAGCATTTCAGTGCTGAGCTTTGGAAGGACTCCAGGCGAGCAGTGAAGGGCTCTTTGATAATATCTGACGGGCGGGTAAGAATTTTGGGCAGCGGCCAAGATACACATTGCCTGTAATCGTTAACTCAGTCTGTAAACAGTTCAAACGGCACTGAAGAGGCCGTCAGTTATTACATTAGAAGCAGCCTTTCATCTCCCCGCTCAGAAGCCAGCCGTGCAGCGCTGGCCCCTGCTGCGCTGACTGTAGCTGCAGGTCTGTAGGCAGGGCAGGCAGTGCTTGGTCATACAATGCACGCCGCTCTGAATGGCTGACCTTCAAACCTTCAGTGCTGAAGCAATAACTAAATCATTAGTTTCCTTTTGTTCTGCACCTGGCTGAGGCCAGGGATATTCAGGGGGGAGGGGATGGGATTCGGGAGTCAGACGACGTTCCTGCTCTGTTGCACAGCTCAGGACCCCCAGCAGGGCTGTCTCCTGACCCCATGCCCACCACATGCCTGCATCTCTTCCCTGGTGAGCGCAGGCTCGTGGCATGTAATGGCCAGGCAAGGCTGCCCCACTGCAGCCCCGCTGATGGTTCAGGTCCACATCAGGGCCTTCAATGTGAAGGCAACAGTCAAGGCAACAGTGCTGCTGAGCTTCATCTTCAGAAGAGCGTTGGAGGATTCCCCAGCCCATGTCAACCTGGGGAGAGCCCCTGGGCTCTTTCCAGGAGCTGCTCAGCCCTCCTGGAGATGTGAGATGCTTCAGTAGAAATAATGGTATCATCTGCCCCAAGGAGAATTTCCTTATCCATCTTTGCTCTTCTCGATCTGTTATCTCTTATCTGGAAGAGCAAGAATGCTTTCTGGCATTCACTTTCAAGGCTTTAACTTTGAAATCCACTTTAGGAACTTGCTAGTTGAGGAAGCAATATTCTCGTCTGAGTGGTAGAGTGGCCTGGGTTTGGGTGAATGTTTGCATCTGGCCCATTGCTGCAGAGCTGCTTCTGGCATCAGAGCTTTGTGCTTCATCCATCCTGACTCAGTGTGTGTCTGTGCCATCCCGGAGCTGGCCCTGAGTGAGCAGACAGCTCTGTGTGGTGATGGCACGGCTCTGTGCTTTGTGTGTGAGGATGGATGCCTGTTCAATCCGTACTGCTGGGGTTGTGCCTCTTGCTGAGGGGTGAGGCTGCTGGCTCAGGGGCAGCACTTGGGGGGGTTTTAAGCTGTGGGCTGTAAAAGGGGTCAGCGTGGTGCAAGAGGCTGTTGTGTAAGAGAGCAATGGGGAACTGGGATTGGTGGTGGCATTTTCCCCTTTAGGGTATATGGAACAGGCAGTAAACACGGGTTGGATGCACTTCACTTGGCCTTGACTCTCAGACTGTCTGTGCGTGCTCTGAGGCTGCAGGAGCATGAGCTGTTCTCCCGTGACTTGGGCCAGCTTGCCTTTACTTTCATTTAGCGGAGTGAGTCAGGGTTGACCAGAGAACCTCCCTTTGCCTTTGATATTCTAAATGGACCAGAGAGAGAGTCAGGCAGACATCACGATGAAATGTTTCCCCACGTTCCCTTGCTGTCCCGTATTGTCATTGCAGAGACCGTGCAAGAACAAGTGACACTTGCTTTCTCTGTATCAGACCTCTCTGTCTTCACTCCAGCAGAGCTGCTAAAGGACAGTGAAGTGCGTAGAAAGAGTTTTCTCCAGCACCATGGCCGTGCTTGTGCAACTAGACAGCAAAGATCCAGACTTGGTGACTCACCTCCAGCATCTAGCCCTGCAAATGGGGTAATCAAATCAACATCCCTGTTGGGGTTCAGCACTTCTCTTTGTTGCTCACCGGCTTCGCAGTGAGAACAGGAAGGAGATGCAGTTGTTGATTAGGGTCTGATTTATTGTATCCCAGACGCTGCTTTAGACAGTCTTTAGACATGCACAGCTAAGGGACCAGGCACAGGAGCATGGCAGTGGCAGCACGTAGGTCCTTTGTCTCCTCTCCCACCTCCCACCACACCTACAGGGGACGGGGATGCTGAGCTGAGCTACTCACATGCAGAGGTAGGACCGGAGTCTCTCTAAGAATAATGTGTTTGTTATCAGCGTACGTGTTTGTCTGTGACTCATATGTGGGTAAGGTGTGTTTGCTTTTATAACAGATCTTGAAACTTTATGCAGGGAAATTAAAAAGCCCCGTATCCTGATGGCTAGGCTTCATGCCCGGGAGTCATGGAAGCTGCAGTTTTTCCTCAGGCCCTTTGAAACACTCTGCAGTGCTCTTCCTTTCCAAACCAGCCATTTCCATCTTCAGTTCACTCCATCTCCCAGCCTCACCCTTTCTGGTTCTCCTACATGTTTCCAGCAGCATCCCGCAGTGCTCTTCAGCTCCAGCTCATGTATTAACCTTTTTGTAGCCTTTCCAATAGCTGTGCCTGCAAGTAGTGACAGCTACAAACTGGAGTGATGCTTGTGTAAGTGGGGCTTCTGCTGAGCTGATACAGCAGAAGGGCTCAGATAGACAGGGAAGACCCTCATCCAGGAACAAACATGTTCACAGTGTGAGCTCTTGAGGAGGTCAGGGAGGAGGATCTGATGGCTGAGGCTGTCAGGAGCATCCCTTGGGTTTGCCCTGTGCCAGGGGAGCACAGACATTGACAGACACTCAGCAAGGATGAGGATGAACCGGTGTAGACCCCAATATCCGCAGATACAGAAACGTCTGTGTTCTGCCCTCATGAGCACAAGTGCTGTGACGCCCACAGGACTGGGTGAAGCAAGTAGGTCACTGGGAGCAGTATCTCTGGACGATAAGCAGTGGCACAACAAACAGTGCCTGAGATGCTGCGTGCCCTCCAAAGGCTGCAGCTTGCCATGCCCAAGGCTCCTCGCTTATCTCCTCCCCGTTGCCAGGCTGCCTTGTTTTGTTGTGCAGCTCCCTTGCTTTTCCAACAGGGGACTTCCATGTGCTGATCCTCGCTGCACCAGCAGCCCATGCAAAGCAGCGATGGGAATGCCAAACTGGAAAAATCAGTGCACGCTTCTCACGCTTGAGTATTCCCCAAAGTCATGTGCGGGAGTGAAAGGGATGAGGCTGCTGGCATGTGTGCTGGGTCAGAGCCCTGAGTCACAGAGCTGCTTCCCGTGGGCAGCAGGAGCCTGCAGGGTGGAAGAAGCTCACCCAGCTCTCCGGCACTGACCACAGACCTCAGCTTTAATACATTATTTCTAGCCCAAATGTCTGTGGTGAAGGTACGTGTGCAGCCTGTGGTGCTGCGCTGTGCACCCACAGTGCCTGTGGCTGCAGGAGGAACGTGGGCAGCACAGAGGTGGGAGGATTCAGGTGCAGGGGCTGACATGAAGCAATGGGAAAATGCACAGCCCCCACGTGTGAAGGGAGGTTGGAGGGTGAAGACTCCACTTATGGACACCTAACACCGGTGGCGTGGGGGGGAGGCCTAAAAAGAGAGAACAAGGTGTATGAATGACCCTACCTGACAATGTGGTGTGTAAATGAGTCCCACTGAAGCTCCATCACACCAACCTTCTGCTTCTGGCAGCAATCACTGTCAGATGTGCGGTGCCCCGTGATGCTCAGAGCCATGGCTGGCAGCCTCCTGGTTGTGCAAGGCAGCCTCCATGGTTTCCTGTTGCACCGATTTGGCTAATTGCTTTTTAATCCAGACCTTTGGCATTCCCAGCATCCTGTGGGAACCAGCCGTGCCGTTTGACCGGACCGTGGGTCGGCTCCACTTCTGTTTGTTTGAAAATTCCTGCCTGATCATTTCACCTGATGGCGCTTTTGTTTGGGAAATAGTAAAGAATCGCCCTCCATTTACTTCCTCCATATTTTTTGTGATCTCACGTAGCTCTAAAATATCACATCTCTATGAGCCTAAAGAGGTCGTGTTTATTTGATCTCTCCTCGCACAGAAACATTTCCTTCTCCTTAGTGTGGAGTGAGCAGAACTCATTGTAATAATATTCTTGTAATAACTGTGTAATATTCTGTCATCTTTCATAGCTTCAACTTTGTAGAAGAACAGAAGTGGAGATATCAGTGTACTAAATTATCCAGACTTCCCCTATTCTTTCACTCGCTTTGCAGGGCCCCATAGCTTTGCAAAGCATAACTCCTTTTCCAGAAGCTCTGCTGGCTCATCCCTTCCCTTTGTGCTGCTGTTTGGCTGGGGGGACCTTGTGGTTATCGATCTGCTGTTCCCAGATCACCTTCAAGTTCTTCACGTTCAGTTTTGCATTTGTTACATCCCATTTTGCTGTGCTGGGATCCATTTGTTGATGAGTTGTATACACTGCTGCTGGGAGTTCACCAGGCCAGTCCACAATGTGCAGTAGAGAAGTGATGTGCAGTAGAGCCCTTTGACAGACACTTTCTTGTCCTGTGCTCTTTTCTAAGCCCCTTTTAGGGGGATTTTGTCACAATGTTCCAAATCAAATCAAGCCTTTTGACTCATCCCCCATGAACAAACTGTGGAGCACTCTGAATTCAGAGAACACGGAGAACACCAAGGCCAGGCACACACTTAGCTTTGCTGCTGGAGCCCTCGCTTACCAGCCTCGTCCCTGAAGGACAGATGTCTTCAAGTGGTTCTCAGAAAAGGAAAACAAATTATCTCTTTTCTATGGGCACAGCTGATTCAGTGGGAATTAAATAAACCTGAAGTGCAGCAGGATGGATTCAGATAAGTCATCAGAAACTGTGCTGCCATGCGGGGGAGAGCGCAGCCCTGGACTGGATTGCCTGGGGTGGGTGAGGAATCTCCATTTTTGGAGGTCTTGAAAACAGGTTCAGCGAGTGTGTGTGAGGAATGTTTGAGGTCTGGCTGATCCTGCCTTCAGGCAGCACAGTGGGCTCCGTGACCTCCCAGGGTCATCTTTTTTTCTGCTCTTAGAAGTGAAGCCCCCAGATGATTCACCCGGGGCATCTCCGTGGGCAGCTGTGCAGGTGGGCTCCTGCTGCTCCTGCTGCTCCTGCTGCTCCTGCTGCTCCTGCTGCTCCTGCGCAGCGTGGGGCAGGTCGGTGTGCAGGCAGCAGGGCTGCTGGGAAAGGCTGCAAGAAGTTAGAAAGACAAGTTTGGTATTTTTGGAGGGCTGGTGTGGGTGGAAATGATAGAGGAGAAGGAGCTGCCACAGGGTAAGGAAAGGAGGGAAAAAGGGCAGCAAGTGTGTAGGGATGTGGGGGAAGCTCTGCATCCTGCTGAGCGGGTGGCAAGGAGAAACAGAGTGACAAAACCAGAGGGTTCACAAACCAGACTGACTGGATTTTGCCCCTTCTCTGCTAGATTTGAGAGGATTCCTGGGAGGAGAAATGACTTCTTGGTTTGGCGGTGGGTCCCCCTTCTCCTGGGCTGTCGTCCTGGTGAATCAAACCTTTGATTTGCACCTTGTGGCGTTCAGAGCCTCACTGACACTCAGACATTGCTGTGGGATGGAGAGGTGCCCACTGGGTGCCCTGCACCCTCTGTGCAGGTCATTGAGGCACAGATTTTGCAGTGGGCTTCAGCCACCCATCGCTGTGCTGAGACTCAAGACCTGAGCTTCCTTTGCTTCTGTCCCGCAGTCCCACCCGCTGTCCCTGTGCAACACCAGTGAGGATGAACACACGGAGTCGGGATTCATCACCATTGTGAAGCTCGAGCAGCCGGATCGGGATCCCAACCCGTGCCTGTCGCTGGCTAACAAGGTATGTGCAGAAATGCCCCCAATGGCACCAGCTCAGGAAATGATGCGATGCAGGAAAGAGCAACGGTGCAAAATACTTCACCGGGTGAGGCACGTGAGGGATCAGCACTGATCAGCACAGACAAAAGCAAACCAGACAGACTAGAAATGGGACGTGACTGCTGGGTTCCCATCTATCTGCCTTCCAAAGGAATGGGAGATCTCAGAGGTCTTTGGGCTGGGTCTCTGTGAGACGGTGCCTCCATGAATGGCAGTTACTGTGTCAAAAGTTGAGGTCACTGGTACAGTTCTCTGGTAATAAGGAAGCCAGGTGGGAATGAGGGCCATTTTAAGCCTTCAAATCTTTGTGCCTATGATAAAGTTGAGCGGATAGAGGCTAACATTAGCTTTCTCTTCAGGGGCTGAGTCTGTGTCCTTTCATTGTCCCTGTACAAAGCACTGTGTTATTTTCCATAAGCTCTGCACAAGCACGAAGAGCCTTGTTTAGCTCTTTGCTTTGTCTGGATTGCATTCGGGTGGTGCAGCCTCGCTGTCTGCTTTCTGTGCATGGTGACGTTCTGCTGGGGACGGGCTCCTTTCCTGTCCTTGGCTGCAGAGCTTGGGCACAATTTGTACCAGGCAGCCATTTCTCACAGTGTTTGTTTCATGGAGGCTGTGGTGACAAAAGCAAGGAGAGGGGAGCGATGCTGAGACGACCCCTGTGATGGATTTTACAGCTCGAGGCTGCTTTCCCACAGCCAGACAGGCAACCAGGTGGCAATGTCCATCCCTTTCTGCACTGGTGGTGCCGGCTGCCATCCTGCCTGCAGGAACTCCAGGGGGTGCTCACAGCTCTCTCCCTCACACAGTACCACCAAATACAGGCAGATGTTCTCCAGCTGGCTGTGTCCCTGGGCCCTGCTTTGGATCCATGCCCTGACTCCTTCACCCCCTGCAACTGCCATCCTTCTGCACTGGGGTTTGTCTATATCATCCTCCTGACTCCTCTGCCTCACTTCTTCCCTCCAGCACTACACAGATCTGTCCCCAAAGCGTTGGCTGGCATTTCTCTGTGAGAGCACAAGGGCAGCTGTGGGCTGTGGCTGGTGCTAGGACAGGAGCCCTGCTCCCTTGGCGTGCATTGCCTGTGACGGAGCTCTGCATGTTGAATTGCAGTGCTATATCAATGCTGATAAAAATAGCCATGTGCAAAGTGTTATCATAACCTCTCCTGCAGCTGTCACCCAGCCAAGCAGTGCACACAGACAGCACTTTTAAGCCCAGCATGAGAATGACTCCATCAGCCGCCCGATGCACTTTTCTGCTTCTGTTCTCTGAGATGCCAGCCCTGTTTCAACAGCAGAGCTGACTTTGGTGGGAAGGTGTCTGATCCGCCTGGGTAGAAGCAGCTGTGGAGGAAACATGGAGTCAATTCCAATCGATTTATTTCTATTCCTGCTGCACTGTTTGCGGTGCTGTGGTGTAGCTTTTCCCCATGTGAAACATTGATTCCAAGTCTGGTTGTCAGGCTGCTGAAATCTCCTAAACCAACTTGAGAATACTTCCAGTCCTCAAAGGGGGAGAAGAGCTGAAGAGGGCTGACACAAAGGCAGCACCCAGCCAGCAGGCTGCGGGTAGACCAGACACAAGTTGCTTCTCTGCAAAAGGAGTCTGAAATACGGTGTGAGAGATCACCTGCCCAGTCTCAGTCGTTTGTTTCCCCATCATCGGTGTCTTTAGCAGGATAAAATCTTTGTAGGGCTCTTCACTGTTCATCAAAGCTTGACTGGTTCCCATGGGTGGAATTTGCTTCTAGAAAGTCCTGTTTGCTCCTTGGTGCTGGCAGATGCCAAAGCTCTCCTGATCCCAAGCAGGACCCCAACCTCTGATCTCTGCCCTGAGCCCCTAATTCCCCCTTTCCAACTTCCCTATTTCTTCTACCAAATCCAAGAGTGTCCATTCCCATCAGCGACTCAGAGTCTTCAGCCCAACCTCCTGGAGCTCCGTGGTCTTGCCCACCTTCTCCATTCCATTCCTACCCCCGAACCCCACAGCCAGCCCTGACCTCCGGCTCCTCCCCACCGATGAGATGAGTTCTGAGGCTGCTTCCCCGGCGCTGCGTTTGATATTGCAGCTGGGAAGCTGCAGCACTGACCTCTGGCCCCTGAGCTGGAGTTTGGCAATGCAGCGGGTAAACTGCTGCAGCAGCTCCGGCAGATCCCTGTTTGCACAGGCGCTCGGGACGCCCAGATCAAAGCACTCGGCATGAGTAACAGCGGCCCAGCCCTGCACTTTGTTCACGTTCCCGGCTCCCTTTCACAAGAGCTGCCTCTGCCTGCCTCGAGGGCTTGGAGGGCTCGGTGAGAGAATGTGGGTGACTCGGTGAGGTCCTTCAGCGTGCTTTGAGCTCACCGGCATGGTATGCACACTCAGTTGTGTGGGTCCCAAAGCTGCCCTCCTCAACGCTGGGCAGTGAGGAGCAAGGCAGGGCTGATCCTGCTTCTCATCCTGCGCCTGCAGCCCAGCCATCACCTGAACCCTCTCCCTGATGGGCACAGAGGACAGGGAGCAGAGAAAGGAAGAGCAGGCACTGGGATCACTGCATCACAGCGCCAGCACAGAAACAGGGATGTAAGTTATTTCCTCAGTCTGAGCAGAGGGGACTTGTCCTGTGAAGAGCTGGGGAGGCAAATACCCAAATGGTAGATAATAATGCAGATGTACAGTATAAAACGTTTACTGAAGCTTCTGTTCTTTTGGACAGGCAAAGCTGGCAGGGGAGCGTGGAGCTCGTGCAATCCTTTTTGACATCACCGATGATGAAAGTGCTGCCGATCAGGTACAGACCCCACAGATGTTACCAGTTAATTGCAGTGCCCCTTCCCCGTCCCTAAATGTGCAGAGGTCAGGACCCCCCCCAGCTCACAGTGGGAGGTCCCAGGCAGACAGTGTAGCTTCCCCAGCTCAGCAGGCAGCACAACCAGCTTGTAAACAGCACCTTGCTGCTCTGGAAGGATATTTCCTCCTCTGTTAAAGGTGCTTTCCAGAAGCTGAGTGCTTCCTTGTGGGAAATCATAGATTACCAGAGCCCACCCGATAGGGCTGGTGTAACTCAGAGGAAAGGTGATTTCTCAAGTTTTCAGGCAGAAGTCATGGCCACCCTGGTGTGCTGTTAGTGATACTCTACAAGTTAAATGTCGGTGCTTCCACCAGTACTGCTCATCTCTGCAATAGAATAGATTCCTTGCTGAAATAATCAAGGGATAATGAAAAGCATCCAGCACAGATAAGAGCACAGATAGGGGAGCTGTGCCTAAGATCAGCAAAATCTGGAGGAGAGATCAGACCTGGCAGGAGCTGTTCTCCTTTCAGGCTGTTCTGGAACATCTCCGTTTGTTCTGTTACAGCTGAGAAAGCCCAGAGGTCTGAGTCAGCCCGTGGTGCTGATCAGGGGCCACGACGCTGAGCTGCTCATGGGTGTCGTGAACAAGAACAGAGAGGCCCACGTGAAGATAGAGGTCAAGGAGCCACCGGCTTGGGTGAGACATGCTGCTCCCACTGCTTCTGTATCCTTTCTCCCCAGGAATCTCCCAAAGCTGCTGAGCTTCCTGCCCCTGGGATGGAGATGCCATTCCTTTGCAGGAGCTCTGCGGAGCCCTTCTCCTTGTCTGCATCATGCAGATGATTTGCTGCAAAGAAACACTCAAATGCTCTTTCAGCATCAAGCCTTGATTTTCTTATCTCATGCTACCTTAGATCGTGGCCTATAGTGTGTTGAGGTGCTGAAAAATCAAACATCCATTGAAGTGAGCGTGCACTTGGACATGAAGTATGCCGCCCTTTTAATTGCTTCCATCTGTAAAAACCAAGGAAGCAGAATTTGGCCAAAGATGATGTATCCAAAGGCATGAAAGAGACCAGAATTCTCCTGCTTAGCCTCTGTGTCCCATCCACAAGAGTAATTCCTTTCCTGTTTTATTCAACAGCCCGACTACGACGTGTGGATCCTTCTCACCGTGGTCAGCACCGTTGTCGTCATCATTCTGATTTTTGTAGTCCGCACAAAGTGCCAACTGAACAGGACACAGGTGAGGATCTCACAGAGCAGCCGTGTCTGAGCAAACAGGAATGCATTGAGGGCAGAGGTTTGGGAGAAGAAATGTCTCCTGAAAGCCTCCTTTCCTCTTGTCAGGACTCGGTGCAGCAGCAGACCATGCAGGCCATCGGGCAGCTGGCCACACGCAAGTACCAGGCCAGGTGCCGGCAGGCGTCACGGTGGGACTCAGCCAGCAGCTGCAGCTCAGCCCCGGTCTGTGCTATTTGCCTGGAGGAGTTCACTGAAGGCCAGGTAGGCTGTTATGGCTGTGGGTGAGCCTCAGCTCTGAGCTGTGGTTGGGTGGAAGCCTGGCAGGGCTGGGAGGCCCTGGGGAGGCTTCCTTCAGCAGCTCCTGAAGGCTGGGAGAGGTTCAGAGATGCTGGAGGTCTGAGTGCCCCTTGGCCCGAGGGCACTGGCACTGCCTGCAGATTCCGGTTCCCTAAAGATGAGTCTCCAGCTGTTATGGAAGGGTACGATGTCCATCATGTGTCCATGCTGAAGGAGTGAGGCAAAAGTGGAGTTTGCTTCTCCTAACCAGTCAGTCCATAATCTCCCTACTCCCATCTCTCTGGACATCACTTCCTAGGGCTATGTGCAGTGAGCAGAACCAAAGATGCCAGACAGCTGCACAGCCCCCCATACAGAGCTGGGCTGCAGTGTCTTGCTGCATATCTCAGCTTTTCCCAGTGTTGCCTCCTGGAACATGTTGAGCTCCCCTCTGTACCCAGCTCCTGGGACAAGGTTCTCCTCACTCACCATCCTCCTCCTCTCTGCTTCTTTCTAGGAACTGCGGATCATCTCATGCTCCCACGAGTTTCACCGGGAGTGTGTTGACCCCTGGCTGCAGCAACACCACACGTGTCCACTTTGTATGTTCAACATTCTCGGTAGGTATTTCCCAGTCAGGGATAGGGGTGGGTGCAGGGATTGTGCCCAGGAGGAACACGTACCCTTTGGGCAATGCACGCAGTCAGTGCAGCACAGGAATATGTGTCTGTGTGTGTGAGGGTGCTGGGCAGCGTGTGCATGGAGGGGGGATGTCTGTGCATATGCACAGTGAGATTCTGGGCTGGGGCAGAATCTGTGCCATTTCATGGGCCTGTGGGAGTAGGAGTTGGGGTCTGGGGCCAGGCCACAGGTGGGATGTGGCTGTGGGTGTGCAGTGGAGGCTCCATGATGCTGGAGCCCCCCCAACCAGGCCATGGGGTATACTCTTGATGCTGCCTTCTCTCTTTGCAGCCCGAGACTCAGTGGACCAGGCTGCAGTGGCAGGCTCCAGGTTGGCTCCCCGGGACATGGAGCCCGGACGGCGACTGCACCTTTTCCGCCAGCACCCAGGACATTCCCTTTACCACCTTCCACATCCCTACCCTCAGAGGAACCTCAGGAGCTTCCCCTCAGAGCCAACCCACAGCAACCCCTTCTTCCACTCTCCGGAGCTCTCCCAGCTGGATTTTGGCACTATCCACTACATGCCATACAGGACAGCCAGCTCCTTGCCCGCCTGTGCACACGCGTCCCCCCTGGCTTCCAGTGTGCGAGGCCAGCAGCACCCCAACCCTGCAGCTTGTGGGCAGCCCCCCCACAGGACGTGTTCCCTGCAGCCCACGCCGCCCTGCCTGGGGCTGAAGGCAGCCCTGGCACAGCGGCAGCACCGCACGCCCATCCCACGCTGGGGGATCAGCCATGGGCAGCAGCACAACAGCAGCGGCTCTGGGGAGAGCTATCTCACGGAGCACAGCGGGTACCTGGCGGACGGGCCAGGCAGTGACTCCAGCTCAGGGCCCTGCCACGGTTCTTCCAGCGACTCCATGTTGAACTGCACAGACATCAGCCTGCAGGGCATCCATGGCAGCTGCTCCACTTTCCGCAGCTCCCTCAGCAGCGACTATGACCCCTTTGTGTACTGCAGCTCAGATGGGCCCACCGCGGACAACGGGCCGGAGCGGCAGCGGGCGCTGAGGGAGACACGACCCAGGTCCTTGGACCTGATGGTGCCCGGCGGTGCCGCTCCAGCCAAGGCCCAGGTGCTCAGCCACATCCACTACCACCACCACCAGCACCACCACTACAGGAGGGATGTGGATTGCCCACCCGGTCGGGCTGGCCCGGGCCCTGGGCAGCGCAAGTCCCGATACTCTGGGTCTAAGGTTGGCTTTCACAGTGCTCGGACGCAAAAGAGGGCTGAGAAGAGCCATCACTGCCAGCAGCCCCTGGAAAGCAGGACAGAGTTGCAGGAGGCTCCTCCAGTGGGACAGCCAGCCTGTCCCCAGCAGGGCCGGGAGCCCCCGCATGCCCCCTCCGCTTCTCCCAGCAGGTTGGACTTCGGTGTAGATGCCAACAGACATTCAGGAGCAGCAGGCACGTCCCCTGTGCTGCTGCCCCAGAGACACAGCTTACAGAGCCGACACCACCGAAGGAAAAGAAAGTGTCCCCTGGAGCTCGACCCCGCTCTCCTGCCCGAGGACTCAGCCTTGCTCAAAGCCTGTGATGCTCACATTCCTCACAGCCACCCTGCTGGCCACCACTGCTCACCTGAGGTCCAACCCCTGATTCCAAGCTCTCCCTTGCCCTGCAGCACGGGGTCTCGACCGCTTTGGAAATGTTTGGTGCCTCAATCCAGCTCAGAGCTGAAAAAGCAGGAGGAGGGGATGTCAGGACGGGAGGGAAACTGTGCGGTTCCTGCTGGTTTCTCAGGAACAGGCGCCCCAAGGCACAGCCTCCACCTGCACTGCCCGGCTCAGCAGTGTGGGCAGGGTGAGTCCAGTCTGGGTTTTCTCTTTTGGCAAGCAGGTGATAGGGGTGGGATGCTGCAGGTGGGAAGCCTAAAATAATTCCAGTGGGAAATAAGGCGGCTTTGTAGGAGTCTCTAGCAGACAGAGTGTCTCAGAACCACATTTCTGGGTGTCCTCCCCTTGGTCTGGATGTTCTGATGGCAGAGCCCTTGTTGTTAAGGCTCATTGGGATTTACTGTTGCAGTCGGCCCCAGCTTTCCGGCCTCAATAAGGAAGTGTGTGTGCACGGCTGCGGGTGGCACAGGGACAGACTGAATGAGTTTATGGATTTGCACATCCCTCCTGTCTCAACTGCCCCTGCTGTGTGGGAGTTGGTTCTTAGTGTCTTCTGGAAATTAGAAGTAATTAAGATCTGGCCCTTTGCCTAACTGCTGTACTTCAGTTCTGCCTCCCTGTGTGAGTTTGAGAGCAGGATGTTTGGGGACTCAGCTCCCTGGCTCCTCTCAAGTTGCAAACTGCAGGCAGCAGGGGCAGGTGCTGGGCTCCCCTCCTCATCCTGCCACTGACTCACTGCCGGTCCCTGTGCAAATCATTTTGATTTAGGTACCCAATACAGAACTAGCAGCCTAATTTCTGGCCTGAAACTCGTGACTCACCGTGCCCATTGTACCACACAGATAATAACTTCCTCCCCACGCTGTCTATCCAGCCCCACACCCCACCCAGGCTCCTGGCCACACCGTGCCTGTGGGGAGGCAGTGGGGAAGAGGAGAGGCCAGCAGGGCACGGGGCTCAGTGCGGTGCCTGCAGCCTTTTCCCTGGCACAGACTGTGCCTCTGTCCTCTGCTCCTGGTCTCAGGGCAGTCAGTGCTGCTTGGCCGTGGAAGTGGTGTGGGGAAGCACCTGCTGAATGTGGCAGTGCAGGGCTTTGCTCTGTCCTCTCCACCTTGCACAGCAGATCTCGATGTTCACCGAAGATCACTGCAGTCTGGGACTGATGGGTCTGAGCAGAATGAAGGAGTGTGCAGCAATCAGGGAGCCGTCCCTGGAACCGCCCATTCTACAGGGCAGAGGCAGGCAGGGCAGAGAGGATGGAGCCTGTGCTCTTGTCCCTGCAATGTACATGTGGATTATCTCCAGGTCGGGAAGTCAGCCTAAGTGATTTCTTGTTTGGAATTCCACCTGGAATATAGAGAGGAGTGAGTCTTCCTGGTGGTGTGAGAGGGGCACTCTGTGCAAAGTCCAATGACAAGAAACACAAAATCCCCAGTTGTGCCTAAGCACCAATGAGGTGGCATTATGGTTACAGTACACGGCTTTAGCACGGGCTGTGAAAGAAGAGCCCATATAAACATGAGGCTCTTGAAATAATAGTGAAAGAAGCAGTGGAAAGAACGAGATGCTTTTGGGCACAAGCAGTGCTTAAAGACACAGGAGCAGAAGCCCAGAGTCACACATCTCAGCAGCCAGGAAAAGGCCCCAGAAAGGGCTGGCGGGGCAGTGCAATGACAAACAATAAACCATTCTTCAAAAGGGAAGGTGTGGCCAGGTGAGAAATCAGGAGGGTTGAATATAAAGCTAAGAGCAGAGCCGCGTGAGGCAGGAAGGGAAGACTTCTGTGAGCAGCTTGTGCAAAGCAGAAGGGCTATTAATGCAAAGATGTTCATCTCCATCAGTAGGAAGAAGCGGTGCTGGGGGCTGTGCGGCAGCGAGGTGTGTCTAAGAGGGATGTTCAAGGGCAGAGCACAGCAGAGAAGCAAAATGAACTTCCTGCATCAGTGAGCAGCAGGGAAGTGCTCGAGGAGGTTCTCACCCCAGCACAGCTCATGGCTTAGAGGATCCCTCCCAGATCACAACGTCAGCGTCAGCATTTCTGAAGCTCATCAATGAAGCAAACGGTACAAAACTGCCAGGGCTGTGGATTACTCACCAGAGCGTCGTGCAAAGGGCTCTGACTTTAAAAAGGGGCTAAACCACAAACGTGGACTGTAATCTGCTCCCCATGCCCAGAGCCAGAAGGAAGAGCTGAGGGCAACACCAGCTTCAAATAGCTGGAGCCACAAAGTGATGAGCCTGACTTTCCTGCCAAGCAAATTGTTCCAGATTCAAATCCAGGGTCTGACTTGTAGATGAATGGCTAAAAGTGTGAAATCCAGGGGAGAAGGCAGCACAGCTTCTGTAGAGAAAGGTAACGCGCCCCAGGTCTTGTAGGGGAATGGAGCTCCCAGAGGATGAGAGGGAAGGTGCTCTCAGAGAATAACTGGCTGAAAATAGGAGACAAAGTGCAGATCAGCCTTAATGGAGCAGGTTGTTGGGGAAGGGGGCGAAGTGGAGTTCTCCAGCTGTCAGCACCTTTCATCCAGCTCATAAATATCCTAGGCTAGGAGAGAACAAAGCTTGTAGAAAGCAAAATCCTTCAGGACTGTCAGCTTTAAAACCGGTTACAAAGTGCTACAGGAGGATCTCCTGGTGCTGAGTTATTGGGCAACAATGTGGCAGGTGAAATTCCGTGTAAGTAACACAAAATGCCACACAGGGGCAGAGCTGCTTCTATGTGCACATGAACGGCAATGGGCCCTTCTCACAACGTCAGGAAACAGACCTGGACTCACTGCGAGCATTTCTGCCATGGAACTGCTCGGGGCTGGGGGGGAGCAGCAGAAAGTGCAGCTGTGTGAACCTGAGGTGCTTTAGTGCAACTCATCAGCAGCTCTCATGAGAGGATGGAGCAGACCTGGGAGAAGTGCAGGAGGGTGCGATCAGTGCTGAGGTTTTTTCTAAGGAAACAGAATATGGAGATTTTCACATGGGAAAATGATGATACAAAATGAGGGAGAGCAGAGCAGGCGGCAGCTGAGAGATATTCACTCCTTGTAACAAAATAAGTAGTGGCACCAAATGGGAAATGGAAGCTTTGCAACACCCGGTAAGGTAAAACATGGTTCGCAGTGGTGCTCAGTGCCCAGGGGATGTAAGAGCCGGAGGTAGAGTGGGTTCAAGAGCCTACATCAAGAGCTATCAAATGCAGAGGTGCAGATACCATCTCTGGCTCAGGAATTCCCTAAAGCAGGACATAAAGCTGACGGTGTTCCTGTGGGACGTGGCACCCTCCAGGTGTGTGCACGCCTTACCCAGCTCAGGTAAGGCTGGATTTTGGTGAGGCTGAATCACAGCCCCTGCAGAAACTGCCCTTTCCCAGGCAGTGCCATGCACTGCCATTGTGGCGTACCAGGGCACCAGTGATGATCCCAATGATGCCTGCAGCACCTTGGGGTTCATACAGCTCTTCTTGGTGTGGTTTGCATAAAGATACATCCCTGCTTCCCCTGCCTGGGAGATGAGCCTGGGACTTACAGCTCTGACTTGTTTCTCTGAAGAATCAATCCCCAAGCAATGCTGAGAGGATCCTTTTAAGAGAAGTCAGACAACTAGCAGTGAGTTACAGCTAGATGGAGGTACAGCTTCCTAAGCCATGTCGGCACACTCAGATCTCATCCCTGAGCAGACAAATTGCTCCCAGCACAGAGAGGTGGAACCTCGTACTTTCTCTCTGGGAAATCTCATCCACTGCAGCATGTCAGCACCCTCCCTCACTCCCCATCTCCTGCTCCTTTTCACAGCCATTCCCTTTCATGTCATGTCTTTGATCTTTACTAGAGAGGGAGAAAGGGATTAGGGGAAGAAAAGGACCACCATTACAAGTTAACACCTGCTGGATGAGATCTCTGTTCTGTCAGCAAGGTGTGTTCCTTCAGGTCTTTGCCCTCTGGGGGTCTCCAGCTCACCAGCTGTGGATCACCCACCTCCATGTCTCCTGATTCAGGACCTTTTTGCACTTCTCTCACACTCTGTAACGGGACCCTCACACAGGAGCAGAGTTCAGAAGATAGTTTGGTAATCCAATTTGAGACTCAAGGTTTCTGACTGCCCACAAGGCAGCAGAGGCTGTCTGGCCTCCTGTGTGCTGTGTGTAAGTCATCACACCAAGGAGTGGCTGGCAGAGACTGAAGCAGTAACTAAGGGCGCACGGTTTCTAGGCAGCCCCTACACTGAGTGTTTCAGTGCAACCTGCTCAGCACTTGCCTGTCAATAATTCACCAGGCAGATGGGGCTGGGGAGGGAGGAGGCGCAGTCCTTGCTGGCTGAGTGCAGGACATTGGTGTCAATGGCCAATCGACACTCACTGGGTTTGGTGGTTTTGGGGACTCAGAAGTGATTTGTGAATGCCTTGAAACACCTGCACTATCCCCTACCTATTGCAGTCTCTTTTTGTTGTCTGGAGTTTCTTTTATTGTCCCCTGTGCCTGCAGGGTGGTGCCATGGTGTGTGTGAATATGAGCCAGCAATGCTTTCTGTGGCTTCCACTGCAGCATGTTCCCTCTATTGCAGTGTTCAGCACGAGGCCCTGGAGCATTCAGCTCACGCTTTCTTTATTCTTTTGACTGCAGGATCTGAAGAGGAGGCCCAGGATGTCTGTGAACACTCAGTTTAACAAGACACTGGCGGCTCATTTGTTTATGGGAGAGCTGGAGTGGACAAAGATGTTCAGCAATCCAGCCAGAGCGGAGCTCACACCGCAGTGTCTGCACGTGTTGACCAGTCCTCAGCTGCACGGCCCAGCCGCGGTCAGACCGCACATAAGCAATGTGATGCTTGTGGTCTCCTCAACATTTCCACATTGCAATGGTCACAAAAACACAGAGCTGTGTTCTCCAGGTCCTCTTCTCCTGTGAAGGCACAGGCAGTTCACCTTCATCCTGAGGCGTCCATCTGCGTGGGCTGGCTCAATCAGGGACCAGTCCTGGGAGTCCCCAGCTGGAGAGCTCACAGAGTGAGTGCAAGCTGCTATTCTGGCATCTTCGTGCCACAGAAGGGTTTGAGAAACACTTCAGAAATAAACAAGCCTTCAAGAGCAAAAGCTGCAGGAATGGCTTCCTGTGGCCTGGTAGCTCCCGACTTCATTTCCACTCTTAGGTCAAAAGCCGGACTTCTTTGTTTAACTTTCCCACTCTTATTTCAGATACAGGAGCAGGGTGTCCTCCATCCCAGCACTCACAGGTCCACCCTGGAAGATGCTTCTTCCAACTTCATAGGAAACCGACGTCTCTCACCACTTTTGGCCACTTCATTGTCCCTCAGCTGAAGGCAGCTCAGCCACGTGCTGCATTTTGCCAGCAGCGGAGATGAAGACCCAGAGACAATGCAGTCCTTGATTTCACGTGGCTGCTGCTTGTCACCCCACGTAACAAAACCAGTCCCAGTAAAAGCATGTGTAATAACTGCAGAGCAGAGCCCCATCTATCAGCCAGCCTTATCTTTGTACTTCTGTGAGACACCTGGGATGCCACCGGCTCTTGTTTCCTATGTCTCCTAATTTGGTGACATTCAAGTAAAATAAAATCTGGCAAATTCACACCACGATACCCAAACAGCTTTTATACAGCGAGGATTTAGACTGGAGTTCACTACCTTAACTGATCATCCAGGCCAAAGAATTAGCCAGGATTCCGTGTTTATAGGGCACCAAAACTATCTCAGGTTTTCAGAGTTAATAAAGCCTTGGGAAGGGCAGGTCATTAGAGCTGAAGGCAACTGCTGACAGAAACCTTCTCAGGCTCCTCGTCTGTCCTACAAAGCAAGCAGAAGGCACAAGTCCAGATGTTTTCTCCCTTGCAGGAAAGCCAGTCTTGAAGAGAAGAAAGCAAGCCAGGAATGGGTCCAGATTCCCCCTGTTCAAATTCTTGTGTACGTGGCACATGGCTCGTCTCAACCAGCCCCTGCATCTTCAACCATCCCAGAGGGCTCAGATGACTTCACAGATGGGGGTGATGAAGTCAGGGTTGCTCCCACTGGTTTCTTTAGGGAAGGAAGGCTGAGAGCCTCCAGGGACGCGTTTCACTGCCTCAAAGGAACGAGTGCCTGGTTTGCAGTCTGAAAGTACTCATTTCCCTCCTAGTCCTAACAAAAAGGAGGACTGAATCTCAGCAAGCCCCAGAGCTCCTTGGAGAAAGTGGTCAGTACTAACAAACCCTCTCCACTCCCCACTGCAGTATTACTGGGCTGTGCAGGGCAATGCCCACCTTCAAGTGTTTTCATTTCCTGATTTTTATGCTGCTGCTACTTTTCATTCAGAAAACAGACATCTCCAATGCTGGGCCCTCTCGATGGGGTTTGCTGAGCTGAATGTGCAGGTTGTGCAGCTGGGTTCTCAGGTGGGATGAGAAGGAGGAACTCTGCAGGAAGGTGGTTTGTGGAATGCTATTCTGTGGATGGACTGAAATCCTCAGCCACCTCAAAGGGAAGCGATGTCTGAGCAGGTGGGAAATGGCTCCTCTCTGTTCCTGCACCTCTCGCTTCAGGGCGATGCCTTTGAGTGGTCAGTACCCCTGGGCTGGGCACCACGCGTCCTCAGCACCACCGCAGTGAAACAGCATCTGTTCTCCTTTACCGAGTCCAAAGACCCAGCTGAAAACTGATGGAAGCCGGAGCGTCCCAACCTCGCTCTGCCCACAACGGAACCATCAGACCCTCCCCAGGGACCACTTTCTTCCCAGGACCTTCAGCCCCACCATTATAGTGCCTGTGGGTGGTGCCTGGGCCAGCTGGACCAATTCTGCACGGAGCCTCTGCTCCTTTTTAAAGTTCAGATCCTTCTAAATGTGAATACAAGTTCGTTTTTTGTTTTGTTTTGCTGAGTCTGTCCTGGCCTTGGGAATAAATTATCAACCGAAAATGGAAGAATAGGTTTTATATATGTGCAGAACTGTGTATTTATGTCTGATACAAACGAAGATGTGTGAATATGCTGATGTGCTCAGAAATATATTTATTTACTAATATATTTATCCACGTACCTGGCCTGCTCGCGTCTTTTTGTTCTGCTCAGAGCCACCAGGTGCTTTAAGGAGCCTTGTGGCTTCATGGCTGCTGTTCTATGAGGGGTGTGAGGGGTGGGCAGCTGGTCTGACACAGCCAGCACGGCTTCATGGAGGGCAGAGCATGCACGGCACAACAGAGCATTAACGGCACATCTGGGGGCCTCCTGTGATGTGATGCTGTGCACATGGACTCCTGCGAGGCCTTTGGAGCATCCCACACCACATCCTTATCTCTGAGCTGGAGAAATGCGGGTTCAGGGGGTGTTGCATTGGGTGGGTGAGGGGATGGTTGGCAGGAGAGGTTGTTTGGATTGGATGGCGGGGGAATGCTGCACCCAGAGGCGCTGCCCGGGGCTGCGGGTGCCCCATCCCGGCGGTGCCTCCATCCCGTCCCATCCCATCCCATCCCATCCCATCCCATCCCGTCCCATCCCATCCCATCCCATCCCATCCCATCCCATCCCATCCCATCCCATCCCGTCCCATCCCATCCCATCCCACTGTCCATCCCGTCCCGTCCCGTCCCGTCCCGTCCCATCCCGGCGGTTCTCCAGCCACGACGGGCGCCCCGCTCCGTTCATTGCTCACTCTGACTCCGTTCCATCCCGTCCCTACATCCCGGTCCCTCCGCTCCCCCCGCCCCCGTCCCGCCCCCCCCGTCTCTCTGCCGCCCCCTCCGGTCTCTGCCCGCTCCAGCCCCGCTCTGCGCGTGCGCGGCGGCGGCAGCGATGGCGCTGGAGACCGTCCCCAAAGACCTGCGGCACCTCCGGGCCTGTCTGCTCTGCTCCCTGGTCAAGGTTCGCTCCGTCGGGTCCCCCCGGTTTCCCCCCGCCCCGCACAGCCCGCTCCGTCCGCCCTTCCCCCCTCCCCGCCTTGACAGAGCCCGGCCCGTCCCGCTCGGCCCGTACCCCGCCGTTCCCCCCCACCCCCACGCGGCATCGCGGCTGTTTGCGCTGCGGGGCGCCCCGTGGTCTCGGTGGTCCCTGAAGCCGCAGCGCTCTCAGTGTTCCCAGTGCTGTCAGTGCTCTCAGTGCTCTCGGTGCTCTTTGAGGTCTCCGTGGTCCCTGTGGTCCCTGATGTCCCCGTGCTCTCCCGGTTCCCCCCGCAGACCCTCGAGCAGTTCGAGTACGACGGCTGCGATAACTGCGATGCCTACCTGCAGATGAAAGGGAACCGCGAGATGGTCTACGACTGCACCAGCTCCTCCTTCGACGGGTAACGGGGCCGGCCCGGCGGCGCGGTGGGGCGGTGCCGGTGCCGGTGTCCTCACGTCCTTCTGTCCCGCAGGATCATCGCCATGATGAGCCCCGAGGACAGCTGGGTGTCCAAGTGGCAGCGCATCAGTGAGTGTCAGCGCTGTGCTGCACCGAGCCCTTCTCTGATAGTAACACAACGAGGGGGGGCTTTAAACTGACAGAGGGGAGAGATGGGTCTGATGTGAGGGGGAAACTCTTCACCCAGAGAGCAGCGAGGTGCTGCTGCCCAGAGCTGTGTGTGCCCCAGCCCTGGAGGTGCCCCAGGCCATGGTGGGCGCTGGGCAGCCTGAGCTGGAGGGGCACCCAGCCCATGCAGGGATGGGGCTGTGAGGCCCTTCCAACCCCAAACTGCTCTGCAGTTCCATAATGCTGGGCAGCAGGATTTGTTCCTTGTGCCGCTGCAGCTCCTGAGCATTGGGCGGCTGCACAGGCTGATGCTGCTGGGGCTGTTTGCCCACCCAGGTGCTGCACTCAGTGCTTTCTTTCCCTCAGGTAACTTCAAGCCTGGTGTGTATGCGGTGTCTGTGACCGGCCGCCTGCCCCAAGGTAACGCTGCTGCTGTGTGAGCTGCAGGGGGGGCACTGAGGGGTGGGTTATTTGGGGGGGATGTGTATGGGAGATGCTCTTGGGCCTTGCTTTGAGTGGGGAGCGTCCTCACTGAATTCTGAAGTGTGTTTGTGTCCTTGTTGCAGGGATTGTCCGAGAGCTGAAGAGCCGTGGTGTGGCTTATAAGTCACGAGACACAGCTATCAAAACCTAAGGGGCTCTGGTGCTGCGTGGAGGATTCCTTGTGCTCTGCTGGGCTGCTCAGCGAGGCAGCTGCTACATGGAGCACTGCTCTGAAACCTTGTAGTTTTAGCATGAGGGACCTGGACTCTGAGGGAGCTGCTGGCTCGGCTGCTCTTGCTCTGTACCTCTGGACTCACTGCTGGACCACAGAGACCTTCAAATCAGTTGCGTCCTTGACAGGGCCTGGGGTGTTAGTAGGTCTGGGAAAGAGGTGTTTAATGGTGATGCACAAACCTTTGTAGTCACGGTGGGTAAGAGGAGCTGGGACACAGCTGTAAATAATTCAATAAAACATGTTTTCTGGTCAGAGTGGAGTCCATCGTGTTTAATCAGCGCTGGTTTCACACACCGTGGGGAGCAGAAGGTGTGGGAAGGGGTTTTTCTCTCAGCTCCAGCTCTGCTGGATGAGGTTGGTGAGAGCTGATGAGGTTCAGATCAAAGTGTGTCCAGGAGGATGAGCTGGGCGGCTGTCACCTTCCGTGAGCAGCGGGTCTGGGAGGTGACGTGCTGGCTCTGGCCAGGCTGGAAGGACGTTGTTCGTGGCAGACAGTAGGGGACGATCGTCACGGCCGTGCCGGTTCCGCAGCATCGCTGCTCAAGTGCCACGGGGTGGCAGCAGGGATTTGTGGAGCGGGGCTGGAGCCTGGGGACTGCGAGGGCAAAGCCGCTGAAGTGGCCCTGAGCTGGAGACACGGAGCATCTCCGTCTCCCATCTCTCCTTTCAGCTCCTTGGGGGCTGTATTTCAGGCTGTCCCCACCTTCCCGGTCTCCAGCAGTGGATGGGCTCCTCCAAAGCACATGAACTGTCACGTCCCCTGGTGCAGGGCTGACAGCAGGGCTCTGTGCAGGGCTCCGAGCAGTGCAGGGTGCTCAGCCAGGATCCCAGTGTGGGTCTGTGGGCTCGGAGGAGGTTCCGGTAATTCACTCAGTACCCGCACAGTGCAGCGTGCTGCCGGCCCCGGGGTCTCTCGGAGGGCTCAGCTCCTCCTCTGCCTGCAGCAGATCGCAGCGCTTACAAAAACGAATCGTGCTGACTCTGCCCAGCACCCACCGCATCTCCCGGCCCACGCCGCCCGGGTGACTCATTGCTCCCAGGCTGCAGGAGCTGAGGCCGGGCTCTGCAAAGCGCCTCGAATGAGCGTTTCGGTGAGATTCCAACCCTGCAGCCGCTGCGGCTTTATAGCATGAAAAGCAAATGGATGCAAAGCTTTATTTGCCGAGCAAAGTAGGGCAGGGAGCTCTCTCACGTTGAAGAAGTCGGAGGAAAAATGTGCGGCAGCAGCCTGGGCTGAGCTTCCAACGGGCAGGGAACGGGGATCTGAGTCAGTTGGAGGCAGCTCCTCCCCCTGCAGCAAATGACGCCAAAATATCTCGGGCTGCGGGGCTGCATCGCTCTGCCCCGGCACCGCGTGGGAGCTGCCGGGAGGGCGGCGGGGCCGGGACGGCGGGGCAGGAAACACGAGTGAGCGCGTTTCTTAGCGCAGGTTTTGAGAACCGATACCCGGCTGCTCCTCCGGGCGAGAAAAGCGACTTTCCGAAACCGCAGAGCACACGGTGTGTCGGAGCGAAGCAGCTGCCGGCCAAGCTGGGAAATGCCCGGCCTCGCTGCCCCCAGGGGGGCCCTGCTCCATGTGCGGGGCTTCACGCGAGGCACAGGGACCCCCAGGCCGACATGGTGCTCCTTTGTCGGGGCCGCGGTCCCTGGGTGGGCTGAGCCCCGCTGAGCACCTGCAGGTTAGTGCAGAAGTGCTGGGAGCGGCGCTGCGGGGCTGTGGGCGATGCAGAGGGGGAGCGCCCACCTCTGCCCCCCGGGTTTGCTCCCGCAGCATCTCTGGTTGCCACTCTGTGCTCAAACAAGGCCAGGCAGCGGGGATGCTGTGCAGGGGATGCTGTACAGGGCCCTCTTTGCACCATCCTCCAGTCCCTCGGTGCCTCTGGACTCTGTTCTATGAGCTCAGGCATCCACGGGATGCTGGGGCCTGACTGCATCCAGGTTAACAACTGGGGGGCCGGGACCCTTGATGATGGGTGCTGAAAACAAACAGAAAAAGCCCTAAATTGAAGCAGGGTGGTGGAACCAGATTGGAT
Source organism: Coturnix japonica (assembly GCF_054131305.1). Taxonomy (NCBI): domain Eukaryota; kingdom Metazoa; phylum Chordata; class Aves; order Galliformes; family Phasianidae; genus Coturnix; species Coturnix japonica. The sequence continues at coordinate 10,129,503 of NC_140684.1, forward strand.
GACTGAAGGTACACCAGGGCGATGCCCGCCGGTAGGAAGATGGCACAGCCAGGGTGTGAGCTGCTATTGCAGGCTGAGGTCAGGGGGTGCAGCCCCATCTCACCCAACCTGAGCACGCAGCTCACAGGCAGCGAGACACCTCGTGCCTCTGATGTGGTGGGGCCGGGGGTTCTCACCAGGAGGGGCTGCAGGGAGGACGGTTACAGTAACGGTGGCACAAGGGCTGGATGCAGTTTCGGAGATGTGGGTGGATGTGAAAGGTTTTGAAGCGTGGCAGAGCTGAAGCACGGCGTCCTGTGTGGGGGCTGCAGGGCCTCCTGTGTGCCAGTGATGGAGGCGGTGGGTGAGGAGCTCTGACCTGCGTTAGCGACCCTGGCATTCGTTCCTCACCAAGTGCAGAGGGAAGGAGGAGACCTCATGGAGAAGGAGGAGGCCAAAGGGTCATCAGTGCTTGGGGAAGACCTGCAAAGAGCTCGTGAAGAAGGGGCTGCACCCTGGTGCTGTCACTGCTTGCACACGTGGTGCTGTCTGCAAAATGGCCGTCAGCTGCTTCTTGTTGCCCAAACCTGTTCGTGTGCCAGCAGAGCTGGGCTGGTTTGGGAACAGCAGGAGCTGGCAGAGGGTCCCAAACCTCCCCTGGGCAGGAGACCTCCCCCCCCCCCACTGCACTTCCTGAGGGTACTCGGCCAAGTGGAGCTGCAGAGCTGGAGTCACAGGGGATGTGGCAGCCTGACAGTGTCTGTCCCATCCACAGCATTCCTGGGCTCCCTGCGTCCTGGCCCTGCAGCTGGTCCTGCTGCTCACCAGGGTGTGCAGCCACATGTGCTCTGAGCAGTGGTGTTCTGTGTATCTGGTTGCAGCCTAAGTGTGGTGCTGGAGCTGGATGGAGCCCACCAGCCGGACCAAGGCCCCCTGGTACCTGTCCCTCTGTGTCCCTTTTCCACCCACCCCCAGGTGTTCTCCTTCTCAGCCACCTGCACTGCTCTAAATGTCTGCCTGGAGCACAAAACTGGTCCCAGCTGGGCTGTGGGCTCTGAGGCCTCCATCCCTGCACTGCATGCTGGATGCTTGACTCTGGCACTCTTGACACAGCCGCTGTCCCCACTGTTCCTGGGGTGAAGATGGGAAGGGGGGGACCAGCATTGCCCACGTGGCAGTGGAGCCCTGGGGGCCACAGGGCTCGGCCCACCGCCCCTTCCCCCACCTGTGAGCCGGTTGCAGCAGGTGACTTGGAAGATGTCGGAGCGCTCCGTGCCGCACCGGCACCGCACCAGCCCCACATCCGCCATTGGCGCAGACGGGCCACGATTTGTCTATATATGGGCAAAGCAAAGCACTGCGTTCTCCCGCCCCGTCGCGTCACCTCGGCGTTTTGAGGTTTCCCTCTGTGCTCTCATTTGCCCTCCGCTCGTGGCCCGTTTCACCCCACAGTTTCTGGTTGACTCACTCCCAACGGCCGCTCTCCCAGCACTGGGCTCAGGGACGGGCACCATCCTGGCCCTGCAGGCAGCCCATGGCACCAGGTGTGGGCAGCAGCCCTGGGCACAGCCCTGGTGTGTCCCCTGGTGCTGTATGGGCTGCTTGAAGGATGGGGGCTCAGCCCACCAGGCTCCTTCCCTGCCTCAAAGCTCAGGCAGAGAGCAGAGCACAGCTGGCACTGAGCCTGTTGGGCAAAGCTGGGCATCCCAGCCCCCTCGCAATGTGTCCCAGTCTGTCCCAGCTCTCTCCTCTGGGCTCAGAGGTGCTGCAGTTCCTCCCTGTGCCTTCACAACAGCTCTCCTGGACAGCAGGAGGTCAGCAGCCTCTACTCTGCCCACCCAGCACATCCCCAGGAGCCAGTTTTGGCCTCCATGATGCAGTGCAGACAGACCTATGAGCACGTGGGGGGCTCAGGGTGCATAGCTGACTCCATCCACTGGGGACATTTGGGGCTGCTCTGATAGGGACACTGGCGGCTTGTGTTGGGAATGCTGTCATTAGGCTTCAGAGTGAACAGTGGCACAAGGAAGGCTCCATCTGGGTCTGGCAGGCACTGCTGGGTAGAGCAGGAGGTGCTCCCAGAGGTCTGTGCCATTGAGGCTTAGGAAACAGCAGCACGCAGACCCCTTTCCCACTCCCCAGGACAGCAGCGGGGGGTCAGGCTGTGGCTGAGAGCTCTCTTTCCTCCTCCTCCTCCTCTGACACAGCTCCATGAAGCACAGCACAGGCCCGAAGGCAGCCGACCCAGCCGCCACTTCCCCTGTGTGCAGCAAGCGCCCCGACCACAGCCGAGGAGGGGAAGTTGCTGCAAAGGGAGATAAGAAATATCAGCTCTTTCGCAGCTCCTGGGCTGCACGGCTCGACAAGGGCCCTTCCCCCTGCCCAAGGGCCTGGGTCAGCCGTGCTGCCGCCCCCTGAGCCCCAGCACCCGCTGCCCTGCACTCATTGATACTGGGAAAGTTACTGGAAAAGCAACAGCAGCGGGGAGTGGGGCAGGGCAGGCAGCTCCACGAGCCATCATAACTCAGAAGGGAGCAGAAAGGGCGATGCAGGGGGATGCTGCAGGTGGCCAAGCCACAGCCGAGTGCTCTGAGATGACGGCAGAGATGGGAGCAGTGCCAGATCCTGCTCCACTGCAGGGCTCGCTGTGTCAGGGGCTGCCCCAGCACCGTGGGGGCTTCTCTGGCTCCATACACACCCATGGGCGCAGAGCGAGGCTGGGAGCACTGGGGGCTGGGTGCTCCCACGAGACCCCCAGGGAGGAAACGCAGCTGCTTCACCTCCCCCCACCAAACCCCGAACGTCTCTGTGATCTCAGCAGCTATTTTGGCTGCGTGTGCAGAGCTCAGAGGAGCAGGGACCGGGGGCGAGTTACAAACTGCCGTGGCCTTGTTTGTCACTTGGCAGAATGAGCCAATGGCCGGAGATGCGGTGAGTTCATCACCAGTTGGAGACCTTCAGCCTCCTCAGCCATGAAACCAGATCTGCTGATTTCCTTCTTTTTGAGAAACAGGAGGTTGGGGGGGGGGGGAGCTCTGCTCTGCCGGAGGAGGAACCCAGGAACCCAGGAACCCAGCCTGGGACGCCCGAAATGCTGCGTCCCCGGGACACGCTCTGCCGCGCAGCCAGGAAAGAGGAAGCATCACCTCCCCCACTTCCCTGCCGGGAAGGCACCCGGGTTTGCTTTGTGGGGAACGGCCCCATTGCACCTGGCTCCGCACCCTGCTGTGCTCCATGGGACACCGCACCCCGAGCCCACTCCCGGCCACGTGCTTCACCCTCCCCTTGCCGTGTTGCTCCAGCGCCAGCTCTACAAGCTCCACCTTTCCTTGCAGCCCTATTAGTATTAAATGGAGCTTTTCTCCAATAAGTGACCTCCAAGAGCCTTAGTACCTGTCACCAGCCACCCAGACACAGCTCCAGCAGGGCCAGGCTGCCCTCGGAGCAGGGCGCAATGTAATGCCTGCTCTGTGGCCTGTGGTGGGGGAAAGTCCCTCAGCAGCAACGTGGCTCCTTCACTTTGTTTCAGTGTGTGGGGCTGCTGCTGGCTCACCCGCTGCATGCGGTGGATTTGTCCTCCCACCCCACTGGGGACCAACCCACAGCACCCTGACAGCAGGCAGCACAGCAGGCAGCACAGCAGGCAGCACAGCAGGCAGCACAGCAGGCCCCGTCACCTCGGGGTGCTGTCTGGTGTGGGGGTGTCTCAGGGCCAGGAAGACCCCACTCACACCTCACCTCTACTCAAAGCACTGTCACACTTCTCGGGTGACCCCAGAAGTGGCTGCACTTTGGGTTGGATGGGGCCCAGGAGGAAGCCAGGCAATAGGAACCAGTGCTATGGGAACAGGTCAGCCCGTTTGGGAAGAGCTCCACAGCAGATTCCCTGTGTGCCCAAAGCTCCTCTGCCTGCTGTGAGCCCAACACCAGCTGCTGGAGGAAGCCAAATCTCAGCGGCTGCTCGGCTGGTTCTGACTCTGCTCCTTCTCTGCTTTCTGCAAACCTCACCAGCGTGATTTCTTCTTGATATTTCCTCCCAGATTATCAATGTAGAGAGTGAATGGTATTGCTCAGAGATGGACGTTTAGCACAGCTGAATGAACCCCATCCCACTGACCGAGCCATCCCCATTTACAGCCACTTTTGGGGATTTAGCTCATCATTTTTCACCTGGTTTAAGGCACAGCTTCATGCACCCACAGTTCTATGCCCTCCTGTGAGGCTGCACAACTGTGCACAGCTTGGAGACGGCATCTGCTCCATGGACCCTTGGCTGGTGCTGTGGGTGCTGATGGCTGCCCCTCGTGTGAGGGATGTGCCCTGCAGAGCCAGCTTTCATTTTCTTTTTGGGGCCCTCGTGTTCCTGTTGGCCGTTATGGCTTCCTCAGCAGTGGGGAAGTCTGGTGTTGCAGGGCACTGCGGGAGGGAAAGGCTCAGGAAGGTTTCTTGGGCAACACGTTTCCTAAAGAGCAGGACTAGGGCTCCCAGCTCCCAGCTCCCAGCACCCACATCCCCTCCTGCTGCCCCCAATCCCCCATCCAACACCGCCATCCCCTCCCTGAGCTCTGCACTAAGGAACACCTGCTGCAGGGCTGGGGGGGCACAGCAGAGCCCCATGGGACCGACCCCACACTGCACCAAACGCCTGGGTCTGGGGGGGTCACAGCTGCTGTCATCCTGCCTTGTGCAAACGGTGCAAATGGTGCAAACAGCTTTCCTTTTTTTTTTGCACAAACATGTTTGTTGCTCAGCACTGCGAGGCCCAGGGGAGCGTAACCGGCTGCTCTGCAACGGCCCCCGGTGCTTCCGGCTGCCCCTCGCCCCGGGCTGCGGTCGGGCTGCAGGGCGGCGCTGGGTGGGACCAGCACCGTTATCTCCTCGGCAGCTCCGGCTCTTCCTGTGGTCGGGGCCACGTGGGCAGGATGGGGTTAAAAGCAGCCCCGCTCCCCACTGCGGCCCATTGCTCCTCCAGACACCGACACCCCATCGAGCACCTGCAGCATCGGCACCGGCGGGGGCCACCTGAGCCCCGACTCGGTAACGTGCAGAGGGACGTGGCCGGCGGTGGGTGCCCACGTGGAGCAGCGGGGGGGGGCCTGGAGGGTCCCGGCAGCCACAGTCCCACCTGATGGCGGGGGGGCAGCGGGCGCTAAGGATGCGCTGTGGGTAAGGGGTCCCCCCACCCCAGGGCGGAGTGGAGAGGAGGCACCGAGGTGGCGGATGGGTGGGAGGAGACGGGAAGAGGCCGAAGCAGAAGTGCCACTGAGGGGGATTTCAGTGGCAGCGGGATGGGAGACGTTGGATGCGGAGCTGTGGGGCAGGTGAGGCTGATGTGGGGTCTGAAGTGGCAGTGGGGGTGCGGGGATAAGGCTGGAGTGGGGTGTGGGGCTCCGTGTGGCTGCGAGAGCCTCCTGGTGCCACCCAGCATGTGGCCTGAAGGACAACGGGGACACGGAGGGGGTCACCATGGGGGTGGCAGAAAGGAGAGAGTTGGAGGTTCATGAGGAGCCCCCAGCACGTGGCACTTCTGCGGCCCTAACGGGAGGGTGACCTTGAGGGGCCAGAGTGTGGGAGGGATGGGACAAGCAGGTCCTCAGTGCCAAGGGGGAGAGCACGAAATAGGGACCCCACAGGGACTTTGATAGGGCAGTCCCTGTAGTGGGGACAGGGTTTGCCATGAGGTCTCTACCATAAGGACAAGGAAAAGGAGACTTCTGCGACCACAGCGGCATTTAGACAGGGACTCCACTGCAGGGTCAGGGCAAGGCAAAGGGTGCCCCGCCATGAAGGTGGAGGTTTCCGTAGACTCCTCACGACGGGGACGGTGCAAAAAGTCCCTGTGACCAGAGGACATTGAGGTGACATCTCTGCATGTGTGATTTTGATGGGCTTTGAGGGACAATGAGGGACTTAAGGTGGGATCTCACCCTTTGGATCAGGTCCTTTGTGGCTCAAAGGGGGCTTGAAAGCCAACAATGAAGTTTGAGGTGGAATGTTCCCCAACGGAGGTTACTGGTTGGGGGGGGGGGAGGGGGTTCTTGGTTTTCCACTTGGGGGTAAGGCAAAGAAGATCAGGGTGGGGGTCTGAGAGGGCATAATGAGGTTTGTGGGGATTCTCTCCAGCAGGAACAAGACAAGAAGCTTCAGTGAGACTGGGCTGGGGTCTGAGGTGGGGTCTGTCCTTTGGGAACAAGGTGACAATATCCCCTGTGCTCAGCAAAGAGCTTGAGACGGAATGGTGGCTTGCAAAGTATGGTGCCCCCCATAGGGCAAGCAAAGGCTGCCTTGTGCCCAGGATGTGGAAGAGTTACAAGGCAAGATCTCCTCATGGGGCTGAGGCGGGGGTGTCCCCTGTGCCCCGTTTGGCTCCTCAGGGTGGGAGGTGAGGCCAGCAGGGGCTGCTCGTCCCTTTGTGCCCCCGGCCATGGAGCCCACAAAGACAACAACAAGGCTGGGCACGAGCAGAGGAAAATGCATCACCAGAGGAGAGCGACCACCAACACCGACTGAGAGACAGTGCAGTCACCCATAAAGTAGAAAGCACTACTAAACAGCACTGCAGGGTGTAGTGTTTCCTACTTTATGGATGAGTGTACTGTGGGCTACGGAGAAGAGAGCGCCGACAGCAACCTCTGTGCCAGCCACCGTCATGGAGCTGAGGACAGGAAGGCACCAACCAGCTCACGGTGGGGAGCAGGGGAGCACATGGTCAGTCCTGTCCCCACCACCTGCTCCGTGGGGTGGGAGTTCCATGCTGGCTGCCATGGGATGGCAGGTAGGTTGCACGGCCTCTGATTTGCACTTTTTTCGCCCCATCTTCATGTCAGATTGGTGGGGGTGGTGGCCACACGTGGACGGGGGCAGGAGGGGGCTGCTGAATGGCTTTGCACGGCTCACAATGACACAGGGGCTGCTAAATAAAACTGTTTCACCATTCACTTGTGGGATTTGTCTTTTTGATTCTATTCCCGAGAAACACAACTGGAAAAAGACTCATGGGGTGCCCCAGGGCCATGGGTGGCAACGGGAGCACTGCAAGGGAGGGAGCCCAGGGGACGTGGGGTGCTGGGGATGGGCACCACAAATCTCAGCACCCCAGGGCTGCTCATGCCCCGCACCCAGCCAGGCTCACAGTACAGTGGCCATGTCCCACAACAGCATCATGTCCCCAACGAGCCCACATGGAACGGGAATGGGACACTCATATGGCCGCTGTCCCCACCTCAGCCCACCCGTGCAATGGGTCCAATGTCCTGGCATCCCATATCCCCATTGCCCAAATGTTGGCTCCCAACACCTTTGTGCATCACCACACTCAACTTTCAGTCCCCATTTTCTGGTCTTTGGACGTGGCAACTAAAAATAGTAGAAAAATGCAATAAAAATAGGCTTTTTTCCCCTCTCATTGACTCCACAATTTAATGGAAAGTTTCTGCTTTGCGTAAAATTTCTCATGTGGGTTTTGAGGGTGGTTTTTTATGTATTTGCCTTTCCCTTTGACCAGCCCAGGACTGGCAGAATTGCCTTTCCTTCCCCATCCCTGCTTCCCCAGCCCAGCTTCAAGAATGGCTGAAGGGAACACGGAAGGAAAAAAAGGTCAGAACTCTTGTCATGGTCACAAGGCAGCGAGCAGGAACAACAGGGAAGAGCTAAAAAAGCAACGAGTCAAGCAGCACAGCACCACACAACACAGCACCACACAACACAGCACAGCACAATACAGCACAGCACAGCACCACACAACACAGCAGCACACAGCAGCACACAGCACTGCCTGTCCTGAGCTGATTTCATTTTGTTATGAGCAACAAAGGCCAAGTCTGCAGTTATAACATAAAAGGTTTTGAAAGGTCGCCACCCTAATAACGAGTGTGTAAATAGCAGGAAAGATAAAAACTGGGTGCCTGTGTCTGAGGATTGTTGTGCTCGCTAATAGTATAAGCACACAGTGCCTGCAGAGGTGTTGGAAATGCAATTCTTGCTGAGAGCAGCAAAATAGAAACTGTGACTTTAAAAAAAAAAGCAAATAACTCGGCTCCTTTTAGTGCCTTCCCTGTGCCCGGGTCACTCCAGCAGGTCTGTGCAAGGAAACGTGTCCCCTTCTTATTGGGGTGAGCTCCTCTCCCTGGTTGATGCCGCAGGGGGTCACACAGCCCTCAGTCCCACGGGCTGTGATGGTGGTGGGTGGATCCTTCACTGCCTTCAGCCCCAGGGCTTCAGGAAAGGGAGATGGCAGCACAGGGCTGTGTCCAGCAGCTGGCCCAGCGCTGCTCCCTGCAGCGTGTCCTCAGCCTCCTTCCCCATCTGAGACCACAGGAGTTCCCATTAACCCTTCCTGACCACACTAAATTCTCTCCCAAGAGCCAGAGTAGAAGTTCAGCAGGACCCTGAGGGCACTCATTGGTCTTATCTGTCCTGGTTCACTCCATCTTTCCCGGGGCTGCTGATAGCCCCTGTTATGTGTGTCCTGCTCAAAGCTATGGGTTGGCTCCCTGGTTTCTGAGCACCGCAGGGTCACTCTTGGCTCCTTATTTCTCCTCTCGCACAGAATATGTTCTTTCTTGCAGCTTTGTGGTAGAAAAGGCAGGAGGCCTTTGGGGCTGCACATCCTGTCCTTGCACCACAGGGAATGGACATGGCTCCTTGGGGGGCTTCTAGTGCTTCTGGAGGGCTCCCTTGGGATCCCCCTCAGCTTCCCACCCCCGAACCACTGAGATGAGAAGGACCCCAGTGGAGCAGCAGGACCTGGTGGGCTGAGCAGGGGCAGCCATGAAAGCAGCACACAGCAGCAGGAGCACACAGTGAGACGTGTCGGAGCAGGGCTCCCAGCAAAGCTGCGCTGTGCACACTGCATGCCACGCACTGCTTGCAGCCACGCGATCTTATCAGCAGCACGTTTCCCTTCCTGCTGCTGGCTCTCCTCTCCTCTGTATAAAACCTGCCTGTTCTGTCTTGTTGGAGAGCTGGGCTGCACCTGGGCCTTGCTGCATGCTGTGCAGCACCAGGATCCTCCCCAGCACCTCCAGGGGAGGGAATCAGGTGGGCAGGGAGCAGGAGGTGCCTGGTCTCCTCCTGGCATGGAGAGCTCTGCATTCAGGGGGGTATGTGACTGTCAGACCCGGCTGTTACCTCCCCCCGCATCTAAGTGGGTCATCTGCACCCTGCACAGCCGGCGGTGAGAAAACCACTCACCGTGTGATGTGTCTGAGATGACACAGAGGCAGCAGCGCCTGTTTTGGCAGCTGCACGTCGGGATGTGGCACACAGCTCCTGGGAAGGTGCTCACAGAGCAGCGTTTGAGGTGCTCGTGCAGACAGAGCCCCAGTGCTGCACCTTGCCCACAGTCCGATGGAGCAGCGTGTGACAGCGCTGCCACAGACACAGAGGGCAGGAGCTGCCCCAGCCGATGTGCGGTACCCGAGGTGTGCAGAGGAGGGATGAGCAGCAGGATGGCTTCGTACAGCAGCACAGGGTGCTCTCCATCGGTACTACAACATGATGGGGAGTGGGCAGAGAGACTGAGCATGTGTCTGCTGCTCCGTGTGCGCTCAGCAGTGCCCGTGCCACGCTGTGCTGAAGCATTATGCCACCAGCTCCCATCTCCCCGTGTCACAACAACCCTGCAGCCCTCTCCCTGCTCACACCAGCCTCCAATTCTCACCCAGGGCAGCCCCCACATGGGTCACACAGAGCCCGTTTGTGCTTTTGGCAGCAGGCTGAGCCAGCTCCGGGCCCTGAGGGGCAGCACCGGTAGCCCCCACAGCGGGAGCGGCTGGGTAAAGGTACCGGGCCCCAGCAGAGTTCGGCTCACCTGGTACCGGGCAGCGGCACCTCAAACCCAGTGCCGGGGAGCTGTGACCGGGGGCACAGAGGCAGCCGTAGGGCCCCCCCCGGCCCGGTGCCGCCGCCCCCCGCCTCCCCATCACTTGGCAGCCGGCATCGCTCCCGCACCATCGCCATGGAAACCGGCAGAGCCGCCGCGATTGGCGGCCGCGGGCTCGGCGCAGCCCCGCCGGGTGCCAGGCCGCCTGAATATCGATGAGGCGGCGGCGCGGCCGCCGGGGGCTGCGGGGCTTCGCGGGCCGAGAGGCGGCACCGAGCTCCGGGGGGCGGCGGGCGGCCCGGGCCTCGGCCAGCGCCGGGTATGGGGCCGGGGGCGGCGCGGGGGGCGGCGGGGCCGAGGACGACGGGCGGCCCTGCACCGCGCCGCGCCCGGCCTTTGTAGGGTGCGGGGAGAGAAGGGGGGGGACCGCAGCCACCCGCCCGCCGAGCCGGCGGATCCAGGCGGGGATGGAGCCTCCCCCGGCGCAGAGATGCCGCAGCCGCCTCCATCCCCGCCGGGCTTTCTCTGCCGTCGCCGCGGCTCCGATGCCTTCGGGGTGTCCGTGCCGGTTCCCGCAGCTGCGGGCGGCCCTCGCCGCGACAGCGTGAATCCCGCACCCCGAGCCCATGGATCCGGAGCCGCCGCAGACGGGCGACGCCGTCCCCGTGGCCTCCGCCAGCCCGGACGTGGCCCCGCTGACGGACACGCGTGAAGGTGCGGGAGGTGGCGGTGACAGCGCACCCCGCGTGGCACCGGGGCGAGAGCGGGACGACGAGCCCCGGCCCCAGGAGGACTCCCACGCGCCGGACCCGCAGCTCTTTGGGCCTCCCCGAGCTATGGAGGGGCTCGGACGGGAGCGTCCAGACGGACCCCCCCAGGTAAGGCGGATGCCGGCAGTTTCGGGGCGCGAGGCGTCGCGGCACCGCGGGGGTGTCACCTTGGGGCGTGGGAAGTCGCTGCTCTCGGCCGTAGCTGAGCCACCCACGGACACTGCCCTCTCCGTGGGGCTGCCGTGAGCTGCCCCTCCGTGGGGATCCCGGCTGTCCCCGCACGCCGGGTACAGCTGCCAGCCCAGGGTTCCGCTCCTGTGGCACCGCCTGGCCCCTGCAGCTTCGGTGGCTCTGCGGGAGGTGAAGGGGTCACCGCTCCCTGACACCCCGTCTGCAGCGTGCCCTGCCCATACAGAGCAACCTGGGGAGGGCTGCTGGGGGGGAACCTGTCCTTGTAGGCATCATGGGGCACCCCAATGCAACGCACTGCCCAGCAGCATCTCTTCGGAAAGAGCCAAAAGGAGACGGAGTCTCAGCTCCGGACCGCAGCAGTCCATTAACTGGTCCTGCTTCTGACAGCTCAGCCTCCTCTCTCATGTAAAATCAGCCATCTCCCTAAGAACCCCTGGCACACTGGAGTGGCTCCGTGGTGTTTTTCAAACGGGAGGAATAAGCTCAGCCTGATCTTCTGGAGGGTGGGGGAGCAGAGCTGAGCGGAGCTGGTCGGGGCTGAGCTGGAGGTTTTTGAGCAACGCCAGCGCTCCAGAGCACAGCTGGAGGGCGGCTGGACCAACCTGCGGGAGAAACAGCTGCCAGCAGGAAACCCACCGGGAGAGGAAATGTCTTCGATCAAGCAGTTTCTCATGGGTCCTTTTTTGAACGGCTGTTTATCGTCATGCTTAGGGAAATGCTGCATTTAACCACGTGGTGCTGGAGCTGCCTCTGACCGCAGCTCCTGGCTGTTCCAGGAGCACCTCAACCAAATAGAAAATGGGGCAGCATCTAGTCCAACTGGCAGCCCATTGCCACCATGACTCTGAGTCCACATCTGCCCTTTCCTATGGCCGTGTCAGTGCCGTAGTGGTTCCATAGCACTACAGCTGCACTGCTGTGGTGGTACTGTTGGTACTGCAGCGTTGCTTCAGCAGTACCATCCTTAGCACTGGTGTTGATCCTCACAAAGATCAACTTGGCTGCTTCTGGAAAGAAAGCCAGCTCTTCCTCCTAAAATCAGATGGTTGTACTGATGTGAAAGGCTTGCAGCTGGTCTCTGGGTCAGATCCAGGAAAGAAGAACGGCTCTTTGCTGCCAGGCTGGGACAAGCACTACTGACACAACGTGTCCTGCAGCCAGAGCTGGATTCCTTCGGGCTTCCAGGACTCCTGTCCTTGGGATGTCAGTGCTGCATGATGAAAACAGGACAGCAGCCTCCAGGGAGTAATCTCCTAGTGTGGGGAAGAGCCTCCTGAGGGCTCATCACTGACAGAGTTGATTAAAGATGTTGATTTTATGATGAAGCTGTTGCCGTTTGTATCAGCCTCCACGACTGCTGCTTTGTGATTCCCTCAGGGCCAGTCCACAGGCAGATGGTAAGACTTTCTGCAGGTCAAGTTCATCTCAGTTTACTTGACCAGATTCCTCTGGAGAACTGAAAGTGGAGGCTGTGGCCCTTCTGCCCCCTGGGAGCTTTTGACCTGGAAAGTTGGATGGTTTGGGGTGGGCTGCTGAGCTGAAGGCTTCTTCCTAATGCCTGGGTTGATTGGTAGAGGGGAAGGAGTGAAGATCATGGAATTGTTTGATTCTCCCTGTGCCGGAGGCGTCATCTTTGAAAGGAGCAGCCTCGGACGGGTCTTTTCTTCCATGGGTTTGTTACAAGTGGTGATAAAATCAGATAAATGAGGGAATCGCGGCGTGTGAGGCCGTGCTTGGAAGAGGGATGGGCAGAGGGAGAAATGCTGAGTCATGGAAAGGAACCAGCAGTGCACAGGGCAAGGAACTGGAGGGGAGCGTCGTGAAGTCAGAGAGCAGAGATGTTTGTGCCTGAAACAAGGAACGTGGTGCACAAGGAAGGAAGCTGTGGGACACGTCAGGGCAGTGGCAGTGTGGCAGGGTGGGTGTGACTGCACCCCAGGCTTCTCTCTTGCTTCTCTCCCACCTTTAACCAAAATAGCCCTTTTTCCTCCAGTTGGATAACGCTCTCCAGCGCGAGGTGTGCTCGCTGTGCCAGCTCCAATGGGCTCTGCTGCTGCTCACTGACCCAGCAGGAGGTGATGCTATTTTCGTCTTGCTTTTGACGTGCAGTGAGGGCACTGCAGAAGAGCAGCCTACAGAAAATAGCTTCTCCTATGAGCCGATTTCACTGAAATTGGGTGGAAGAGGAGAAAATGGATGAGCAGTGACAGGTTTTATTTCCAAATGGCAAAGACCGAGGAGTTCAGGACACTAATTACCAAAGTCAGCTGGAACGAACAGCTGAAGGGCTTTGACATGGTCGAGGCTCAGTATTTACTGCATGACAGGTGACAGTGATTTGAAATGAGGCAGAGGTGGTGGATTTAATATATCCAAGGGAGCGGGAAAGCAGCGGTGCAGTTCCACTTAGGGAGCGGTGCCTGCAGCGGTGGGGGTTGGATTTCAGAGATGGCTTTTGGGAAGCAAACCTGGCAGCTGGAGCCCTGTTTGCTGCAGACAGAGAAGTCACCGTAGAGACATCCTCAGGCTGCATGCTTTAAAATCAGCCAAGAGAATGCCAAGAGCCACCTGAGATGTGCTGCTCACGGGGCCACCTGCTTAATTCCTCCTCTACATTTGCTGGGATTTTCAAGCAGACCTGGGTTCTGTCTTTGGCTCAGACCCTGCAGCAGGTGCAGGAAAGTCCCTGGGCTGATCAGTGCCAGGCTGAGCCACGAGGCACCGGCAGCACCGTGTGCCTGAGCCGCAATGCGGAGCGGTGCCGCCAGCCCCGCTGTACTGTGATTTACTGCCCCCCAAATGGCTTCCTGCAAATGCTCCGCAGGACTTCAAAGGCTGCGCTGGATGCTGGGTGGTTCCTGGGGGATTTTGGCTGCATGACCCATTTAGCAGCCAGGCTGGGCACTTCTCTCTGTAAAAGCTGCTGCAGCTCTCAGTTGCTTTTTGAAGTTTTCGGGTGAAGAAGAAACAGCTTCTCTTGCCACTGTCCTGCTGAGGCCTGTGTTTGTTCATCCTTGATGCACTGCATAGAAGCTGTATTTTTGGCTCTACCTGCCAGCACAGGTGACAGATGATCGTGTTTTGCCTGAAACGAGATGCTTCAAAGCTGTGTGTGAGCTGCAAACAGGAGCTGCGCTCCAACTCCACCCCCCCCTCCCCACCCCATCCTCCCTGCTGTTATTTCCCTGCTTTGCTCTGCCTTTAGCAAATGCCCCCTATGGCCAATGGTGTCCCTGGGCTTAACTGTTTTGGTGGCCAAGGCAGCTCCAGATGCAGGGGCACAAGGGCTCCCTGTGCCCTCCAGTACAGCACTGCCTCAGCTTTACCTGCGTAACCATGGCATGCTTTGGATTTTGGCTCATGGCTCCTGTTGGTACTTCTATGCATCTTTATGAGGACACGCCATGTGTTGGAGCCTCCAGGCCTCTTCTTTCAAAGATTTCCTCAGCTCCCTCCTGAACACAGCATTTAGGGGGGCCACAAGCACAATCTGCTCTGAGGCTGCTTCATGGAGCACAGGAGCAATGAGGAACGGAGGAGCAGATAATAAATGAAAAGCCGTTTCATTATGGGAAATGAATGTTTAATGAGTGTGGGATGACGTCTAGACAAGCGGTCGGTGCTGACCATGTGGTGTGCGAGGAAGGCTCAGCCCAGGCAGCCAGCCCAGCCCCAATCTTGTGCCAGGGGGAGGTGGCAAAGCTGGCTCAGGAGCTGCGGGGCCGCAGAAAGGGTCCCCTGACACCACGTTGCTGCTGCTGTCTTTGCTGTGTGCTGGGAGCTGGCGCTGCCTCTGGGCCTGGTGAAGACGCTGTTTTGTAGCTACAGAAAGGAGGTTCCAAAGCCTGTAATGGGGCCATAAGGGGCTGGTTTCCAGCAGAGTCCCTGCCGCTCCAGAAGTACTGATCATCCACAGAAGCACCGTGCTGACATGCCGTAAACCTGGCTGCTGGAGGGGACAGACCACTGCTCCATGGCTGCTCCTCAGACACCCAGCTCCCGCCCCAGGCTGAGCGTGCCTGGCCTTGCTGGGCGCCAGAGAGCAAAGATGAAAAGCTTGAGTCTTCTTGGCAGCGGCAAAGAGGTGGAAATAATGTGTTCTGACTTTATCCCAAGGGCTGCCTTCCTGGCTGTAGGGATGGCAGCGCTGAACCAGCCCACAGCTCTGCCGTGCTTGCCTGGAACAGGACCCCACCGTGCCCCCATCCTACTCCTTACCCCTGTCAGCACCCACAGCATCCCAGGATGGGCTCTGCTGTTCTGGAGATGGAACTTTTCTCTGGGACACATGCTGGGCCAGTAAATCAGCAGGGAAAGGATCAGCGGTGCTGCAGAACCTGCTGATGAACTGCACACACAGAGCCATGTAACAGGAAGGATTTAGCCATCCGGTGGCACCAGCAAAGTCATCCCGGGTCTTGCAAGACTGGCCTGGCTGCTGGGAAAACATCTGGCCAGGTCTGCCCGAGGTGCGCGCCTTGCTGCTGCCATATGGTGACTGTGAAGCAATAGCTTGGCCCCGAGTTTTGCTAACGCACAAAAATACTTTCTGGGACCCTGCTTCAGCAGCAAGTCTGTGGTGAGCAGCTCTGCGCAGGAAGCAGTAACCACAAGCTATATATACAGCTCCCAGCAGAGCTGCTGCTGCTTTTGATGTGACAAAATTAAGGTGGTGTTTTGCAGAGAAATCCGGCTTGTTGCCTTCTTCCACTGCCAAGGCTGACACACTGAGCACTGGGGCTGGGCTCCTGATGGCTCCTGAACCTGAGCTGTATGGGGAGGTGGACAAGGAAGTCTTTTTGCCTCCAAAAACTGTGCAGTGCTGGATGCTGCTGGTTCCTGAGCCATGGGGAGGAGCACGTGTCTGGTGTGTCGTGGCATGAGCTCTTGCTGGCTCTGTCTGTGTTCTGAGCTGGTTCAGGAGGCACAATGTCAAAATGCAAGAGCTGGGGACAATGTCAGGATCTGAGCTTTTTCCCCATGTGGAAGTTGAGACCCAGCTGCAGCTGAGAGTGACCCACCTGCTAGCCCACGGTGCTGGGAGGGGGAACCACTCATGCTGGGTGCCAGGCACAGAGGATGAGGTTGGAGTGTCCTCCGTAGCCACATCACTGGCAGTACACCCCCAGGTGAGCAGATGCCAACAGTCAGGCAGAGCTGGGAGCACCCAGCTATGGCTGTTTCTTCTGCCACCCCCGAAGGATGTGCAGTTCTCTCTCCTCCTGAAACCAGCCTCCAGGTCTCACTCTGCCCTTTGCTGTCTGCACTCTGACCTCTCTGGCCTACCACATAGTCAGGCTGGGCTCACTGTCAGGCTGGGGTGGGCACACAACCATGGCCCCCTTGCTCTGCCTTGCCTTTCCCATGCTGTTTTACAGAGTGGGGCTGACTACAGCTTCCTTGTGAGACAGAACATGAAGCTCCTGAGTGCACTGGAAGACCTGCGGCACCGCTGCTCCAGCCTCACCGAGGAGAACAGCTTGCTGGTGAGTGCAGAGCGTGGCTCCATCCTGCACCTTGGCCAGGCACTAGGCTGGCTCAAGGCACAGCGGTATGGATGATGCATGGGGAGGGAGTCCTGGCTGGGCCGAGCTCTGAGAGAGTTGGCACATGGGGTTAGCTGGGGGGCAGGGTGTTTTGGGTTCCCTAGGTGCCTTTCTGCTGCACCCAATGTTGGCTTGAGCAGGACCCCTTCCTGGTGACATGCTGATGCCCTCCCTAAAATCCTTGTCTTGATTTTTTTCTCTTCAAAATACCCTTAAAAGATTAACCATCTAACATGAACACACCCAATTCAAACCACGTTTTAGATAATTTTCTTACAGTAAGAATACAGATTCAGCACTCCATGCCCACCAGGGAGGGCCACCCACTGGCTGCTGTGGATTGTAGCAAGGCGCTGTCCTATAAGCTGTTGTCAAATCTTCCTCTCAAAAATCAGCCTTTGCCTTCTGACTGGAGGAAAGCAAATAGAGCAGTGAAAGCAGCACGTGCACATGGGGGGATCTCACAGAGGTAGTGAAGGAAATAATTGGAAGGCTCAGCTGACCTGACGGTTTTGCTGATGTGAAAAGACAGCACAACACATCTGGGTATGACCTTGAGAGAACAAGGAGCAGCTTATTGAAACAGACGGATAACAAATAAAAGGGGATTAAGTGCAAACAGAATCAATAGAAAGGAAAAGGAAATTTGGTTTGCAAACCTCATGCAGTCCTTGGCTGATCTCTCCTGCTCCCCCCAACTCATGTTTCAGTGTCAGGGGAGCAAGGACAGCAGCAAAGCTCACATTGTAACATGGTGCTGCAGCACAGACCACAGCGATGTGCGGAATATTGAAGCAGCAGGGAGATGAACAGGGATAGGCTCCAGAGGGGGCCAGTAGCCAGGAGAGCTGCCAGGTCCCAAATGGCAAAGGCAGCGCCTGCAAAGAGCAGAGAGCGGGAGGCTGCAGAGGGACCATGGGCTGGGGTGGGGCCAGGAGTTTCTTTGGGGAACCAAGGTGTCACACTAACAAAATGTCAGGAAAAGCAAAGGTTGCAGTGACCATTGAGGAGACAAATGAAGGTGGGTGTGTAGGTGCTGTGGAGGGACACTGTGTGAGGTCTCACCTTGACCTTCCCCTTCTGTTATCCAGCGCAGGAGCTGCTTCCCCGAGACAGAGGAGAAGGTGAAGCACCTGAAGAGGAAAAATGCGGAGCTGGCGGTGATCGCCAAACGCCTGGAGGAGAGAGCCCGGAAACTCCAGGAGGCCAACCTCAAAGTCGTGAGTGTGAGCCTCTGTGTGCTGGGGCCGGGCCAGGGCAGCACCTTCCCCCAGGACTTCTTGTTTTTCACTTTTGTTGGGACAGAAAGGCCTCCCCTTTCCTCTTTAATTGAACTGGTGAGGCCGTGCGGTAAACTTGCTTTGTACATCAGCGACAGAGCAGAAACCACAAAGCTGAACCAAGGAAAGAACCATCACCAGCTTCTTCAGCTCGTGCTTGGGGAGCTGGTTTTGAGCAATTTCCTCCTAATTGGTTTCTTGCTGTAAATGTGCCGATCTCACGTAAGGTATTAATTTAGGTAATTAGCTCAGCTTTCCCTGGGCTAGTCATGAAAATAACTCATCTGACTTCATCGAAAAGAAACAGGAAGTATTTGAATAAGAAAAGGAGTGTGGTGAGGCAAAACAGGAAGGGGTGAGATATTCTGCTCTGCCTCGTGCACACCTCCCTTTCTGTGCATGTTCTTTTCTTTCTCAAACTGAAGAAGAGCTTTTTGCAAACCCATAGTTTCTGATGTGGCCCTGGTCTCTGATGACACCTGGGGTGATAGTTGGCCAACACCATTCATAGAATCAGTGAATGGCCTGGGTTGAAAAGGGCCACAAAGATCATCTCATTTCAACCCCCTGCTGTGTGCAGGGTCACCAACCAGCAGCACAGGCTGCTCAGAGCCACATCCAGCCTGAATGGCCTTGAATGTTTCCAGGGATGGGGCATCCACAGACTCCTTGGGCAACCTGTTCCAGTGCGTCACCACCCTCTGGGTGAGAAATACCAATGTATATGGCTTTCTTTCTCTCTTGCTGCTCTCTCCGGTGCAGGTAACAGCTCCAGTGCCCCTGAAAGGTTCCAGCCTGGAGCTGTGTAAAAAAGCATTTGCCCACCAGCGTGCCAAGGACCTGACAGAGCAAGCCAGTGCTCTCCTGGCAAAAGACAAACAGATTGAAGCTCTGCAGCAGGAGTGCAGGGAGCTGCAGGCTAAACTCACTGCGGGGAAGGTGAGATTCTTCTGGGGCTTCGTGCAGGGCTGGGTGTAAACAGTGCAATAACAATGTCAGGAACCTGGCTCCAGCAGTGGGATGACAATTAGTCTCACGGACAGACTGAAAACAGGGAGTACTTGATGAATGAGTTGTTATGGGGGAAGTTAGAGGAGCATGTGGCCAAGACAGGATCCAGACCCCTCGGGACAGTGCTGGGGGACTCCCCAGTTCTCCCTCCATGAATTCAAAGGTCCCGCACTGCCATTTTTCTATCAGCAACTAAAACTGTCCCCCTGGAAAACCCCAGAAGCCTCAGATACAGGACGGCTCACAGCAGTGAGCTTCAAGCAGGATGTAGAAGCAGGACTTCCCTTTAAAGCACTCCCTTAAAAAGCAAAACCAGCTGAGCAGGATCCTAAGAATCGCTGCAGATTGCACACCCCCAGCAGCAGCTTTGGGCACTTGCAGCCATCACAGTGGTGATATCTGTGTGCACACTCGTGTTACTGACAGCAAGGGTACAAATCCTAACATTCATAAAACCACCCGCAGTGCTGATGTGTGGACATGGGCTGGCGGCCCAGCACAGAACTTGCTGAAATAAGTAGTGGGATAAAAGGGAAAATTCAGCTCATCCCGAGTTTAATCCATCCCCACAGAAAGGGGAACAAACCCTCTGATTTTCACAGCAGAGTGTGCTGAACAAGCTGAATCTCCCAGGGATAGAGACTGACAATCTGTAGAAGAATGTGACAAAGGCAGGAGAGCCAGATTTGTTACTGGCCAAGGAAATTCACACGGGTGCAGCCCTCAGAGCTGCTGATACTTCAGCTGCTGCTTTGCCAGGGCAGGGGCTGGGAGGTGAGACCACCTTGTAACCCACCAAGGCACCAGCAATGAGGGCTGTCAGCACAGAGCTGGGAGACTGCAGAGGAACATTGTCAGACAGGAAATGATTCTATCTGATCCTGGTGGGTTTGGGGTTTTTTTTTCCCCATTTATCTTCCAAGCTGCTCATTAAATTTTAATTCTCAGCTAGTTAAAATTCAAAATTCCCCTAATCTGTCTGCAGCATGCAAAATGCATTATGCCAATGAGGGCTTTATAAGCAGAGATGTTATATGTGTGCTCAAATCATTTTTAATCTAGTGCATTTGATTCAGCACAATTTTCCAGCAGCTATGAAGCAGATGCACTCTGTTCATTTCCAGTGGTAGGACGACATGTGCAGCAGCCTGCTAAAGCGTGGGCCTTGTTTTGCCAAGTCAGAGCTCTCAGGGTGAGATGTTTGCCTGAGCTCGTGCTGCAGTGACAGGTTTACAATGCAGTCCCGCTCCAGGTTCCATCACGCTGCCATTTCTTGCAGTGGTGATTCTTGGAGGCTGCGGGGAATGGCGAGGCAGCCGCAGAGGACACGTATATTAGGAGCTGTGAGTGGAAGACTGAGCCTTTTTCTGCTCTCTTATTTCCCCCCCAGGCTTCAGAGGCTCTCTATGGAAATAGCTGCTTCTGTTTTCTGCTGGGGGAAGGGAGGTTTTTTAGACAGCCCCAGCCAATGTTGTTGGAGGAGCTATCACCCTGCTGGCCTCGCTCTGGGTCTCGCACAGAGGGCCCAGCTGCTCACTTCTTGAATCTATAATCAGTTCCCATTAATGGTGCCTCGGTTTCCCCCTTGTCTGACAGTAGCTATGCTTTTATACGCAAACTGTATTTGCAAAGCACACGCTATTTTTAGGGTGAATAAGAAGTGAATGGGGAAGCAGATTAAATTTGTCCTGGATACCAATTATGCAGTGAATTCACTGGCTTAGGAGCTTTCCAGGGGAATGAGCAGCGTCTCCTTCAGCAGCATATTTGTGAGGACAGGTTTTCATAACCAGCCTTTGTATGTCTGTATGGACATGCAGGTACGTGTCTCGTGTGTCTTGTTCAGCTTTCTGAAATCTGAAAACCTTTGAGGAATTAACACAAACTGGTGGCGTATTCTCAGTTTTGGCCAGACTAAAATGGCACTGGCTGCCTTTAAAAGCTGCTGGCTTTGTGTTCAGAGCAGGCAGGAGTGACTACTGCGGATAGAAAATCAGTAACGCTCTAAAAACACCCAGAGTCAGAAGCAAACACGTCTCAGATATGCTTCATTCTTTCCAACATTAAAGCCGTAACCGCCAGGCATGCACGGGGCCGCGGAGAATGCCAGCACACACAGCGAGGAGAGGAGCCCAGCTGGGGCTCTTGTTTTGCTGTGGAATGAAGAAATGAAATTGTATTATCTTGACACGCTCTCTGCTGGCAAACACTTAGAAAGCGCACACTTAGAAAAGCTCTTTTTAGCACAGCGTTACACTGGGATAACTGTAAAGCATTGCAGGCTTCATCGGTGGGAGAAATGATGTATTGACACGAGGGGTGTGAACTCCTGCTTGCTCCGGGGGAGTTGGGGGCTCAGGAAAGAGCAGCTTTGTTGTGCTCTGCTCCGTGTTGTGCTGCCGTCTGTTCAGCGGCGCTGTTGCAGCTCGTGCATCACACGGACCCCCCCAACCTGCTGCACCTCCGGGACACCAACGTGGTTCCATGTCCCGCAGGGCGACCCCCGCTGCCTCAACGTGGTGGAGTTCGACCGGCTGCTGCGGGAATCCCAGCAGGAAGTGCTGCGGCTGCAGCGGCAAATCGCGCTCAAGAACTTCAAGGAGGGTCTGCGCTCCTCCGCGAGCAGCTCGGGGGGCTCCGGGCCGAGCGCTGCGTCCTGCCCGGGCCCGACGCTCAACGCCGGCACCAAAGACTCGCTGGCAGCGCAGGTTTGCTCGGGAGACACAGCGCTGGGACGGGCAGCACACGGGAAGGTGAGACAAGTGGGTCGGTAAATGACGGCCCGCTTCGTTACTCGGTTCACTCCTGCTGGCAGGAAACGTGGAGCGTGTGTGTGTGTGTGTGTGTGTGTGTGTGTGTGTGTGTGTATGAGCTGCGGTTCCCGTTGGCCGGGCCGGTTTTCAGATTAAATCACGGCCTGTCACTGCAGCGGCGATGGCGGAGGGAAGCGCGTCTGCCCCGGGGCGGCCCCGAGCGACCGCCATGGCCGCAGCCGGGACCTGCCGTCAGTGCGCCGGGCAGCCCGCACGGCCCGCGTGTAACCCGGCCCGGCCCGGCCCCTCCTCGGCCGCACGCTCCGGCCCGGCAATCCCCGCGGCGCCGCCTCCCCCGGCGAACCGCGAGCCGGCAGGTAAGGGAAGGAAGGAAGGGAAGGGAAGGGAAAAGGCCGGGCCGCGTTGGGCCGGGAGCGGGGCTGGTTGCGGGGCTGTGTGCGCTGCGTGGAGCTGCCCGGAGCTGCCCGGCTGCCCCGCTGTGCTCCCCGGCCGTTCCCGGCTCCGTGCAGGCCGCTCCGGGCGCGTCGCTCCGGGTGAGGCCGCGGCCCTGGGGGGGCGGGGATCACTGAGCCGGGCCGGGCCGGGCCGGGCCTCCCGAGCGGCTGCGGGTGGGCGGCCATCGGCGGGTTGTTGCGGTGTCCCGGCTGCTCTGAGCTTTGTTGCCCCCCGTTCCTCCTGCCAGCTTTTTCCTTCCTGGAGGATTCTCACCCCTTTCATTATGCGGTGTTAGCATTCTCTGTACCGTTGTTGTGTCTCTTGCACGGCAGCATGTGGGATCCCTCGGAGCAGCACAAGGATGTTTTCTCTCCCTTTCCTATCAGCCCTTTGCCTTGTTGTCTAAGCGTTGGCTGCTATTGAAGCATCGTTTGTCGCTGTGATCTCTCGGTGCCATGAGGACCCATTTGTTCCATCAGCACATATCTGGGTGCAGAGCTCCTGCTGTCTCTCTATTCTCATTTTCTCCAGATATTTACCCAAGAGAAACCCATCCCATCCTCCTCCATCAGCTCAGTGTCTGCAGGAGCAGGGTACCAGGCAGGCTGTGTGTGCTGCACCTTCCTCACCCCTGTTATAGGTTATATGACATTGCACAGGGCTGTGCTGGCAGAGCAGGGAAACGGGCTGTGCTTGTATGGGATGTGCTTCAGCATTTCAGGGGGGCAGGACTGTGCTGGTGCTTCCTGCACGCCAAGGACGGAGTTTTCTAGAAAGACTGCAACATTTTTAATATACTTTATTGCTCGCTTTAAACATTCTGGTCATTTGCCAAAGCCCGGGTACATCTGTGCCTGTGGGATGCTCGACTTAAGCTGGTACATTCTGGACATCTCATCAGCCTTACCCTGCTCTCTGCCTGGGCTCTGCCACAATCGCTGCTCACTGTGGGCAGCTGTTTGCTGGTTATTTTTAGCTGTTTTCTTGAACAGACTCCTCGCACCTGGTTCAAAGAGCATTTTCCAGTCCCTGCTGTGAATGAGGTGGCTCAGCTCCAGGGCACAGCGCTCGTCGTGATGTGTGCCAGTCTCATTTAGCAGTTGTCTGATACGGTGATGTCTGGGTTCTGCAGAAAAACAAGAGTGTATGAGCACATAGTTGGGGAGGTTGTCTTTGTTCTTGGATGGAAATTAGGCCTGAGTGGGCAAATTTAATTTCATAAGTTTTAAAAGTTGCCTGTAATTAGGAATATAATTATTTTATGTATAATTTTACTGAAAAGTGCTTACAAACAAGCAGAAATTTCTTACATATCTGTTGTGAGAGTATGGCTTGCTAAGCACAGTGCGTGTAAATGGTGCAGTGGGTACCTGACTATAGATGGCATCTGCTAGTGTTCCTTGGCTGTTTCCATGTTCTGTTTGGTGTTGGATCATAAAGCACAGCACACTGGTTGTTTCTGTCCCTCTCACCAACAACCAAGTTGGAATGTCCCCTTTCTTGATACCCTCTTCTCTTTCCTGCCTTTTGGGTGCTGAGATTTTGCTGATCTTTCACTTGTGGCTGTTTAAGGGGGTGGTGTCCTCCGTGTCCTCCCATCTAATCACCTTCCAGCTATGATTATTCTTTTAGACTTTTCTTGTAAGATGTTACTATCTCAGGTGCTGTGGCCAGGAGAATGTCTTCCATGGTGCTCCTGGCTGTCCCTGAGCTCTGAGATCTCATTTGCTTTCCAGGTGGAATCAGGTGTGCTGCCACTGGGCCCTGCCTTGGAAGGACATGAAAATTCCCCTCCTAAGAATGCAGTAACAGACCAAGAGAGCAGCCAACAGATACAGCAGCTGGTGAGTTGTTGCCCTGACCGTGGGACCAGGAGGGATCTGTGCATTTTGGCACTTTCCTTCCAAAGCCAGTCTGGTTTTGGATGAAGGAATTCAAGCTTTGATTGAGTTTTCACCCATAGAATCCAGGCAAAGATTTTTGAGACTTAAGTCCTTTTAGATGCAACCTGCAGAGGATGTCTCTGTGTGGACATGAACAGTGGTTGTCTGCTGTCTGTTAGATGTCATTTGGATTAGAATAAGAGCTGATTTAGCACAGCTGGTGTTTCAGTATGAATATTTTCCACAGTTCCACATAGTTGCTCCTCATATCCTGTCCCCCATCCTATCCTAGACAAATAAGTCTGGTTTTTGCAACTAAGAGATAGAGAATTATTTTTAGAAGTTGAAAAGATTGAGGAAGAGGAAAAGCTGCTTTATGTGAAAAGTCTTTTATTTTCTCTACCTTTTTTAAGACAAAATCTATTTAGGTTTGTACATCGTTTATGTTTGTAACAAAGATTTTCTTAAGAAAACAGAAGCAGCCAATATAGCATCAGATCAGGGAAGCTGAATTTCTTCCTCATTTTGTGGACATGGTCTTAGTGTCTATTTTTGCTTGTTCTGTGCAGGAATTTGAACTCAAGAAAAAGCGCAAGAAATGTGAAAACCTTGAGCATGAAGTGAGGAAAAAGCATAAAAGATGCAAAGAACTCGTAAGTGTTCTCGTTTCCTCATGCTGTGAGTGTCATGGCAAAGAGCTGGGCTGTTTTGTGCTTCTCCTGGGTTCTTCAGCCAGCTGTGTTGGGTAAAGCTACATAAATCACTAGATAAATCTCCATGGCCTTTCCTAGACTGGGGAGGTGCTTTCTCTTTTCCCATGCACTCCACACAAGCATCAAAAGGTTTCTGCAACTTGAGATGGTAATTGAATATACAGCCATATTCTTGTGCTTCACTGGTGTAGTGACTCCTTCTGTCTCTGACAGGAGATCCAGCTGCAGGAGGTACAGAGTGAAAATGCTCGACTGGCCGAGGAGAACTTGCAGCTGAATGAGAAGGCCGGATGGGCAGGGCAGGTAAAAAGCAGCATTACACGAGTATTTGTTTTGAGTGGAAATAAGAGGGAGAGGAGGCTGGTGATTTTGGTATTGGAAGCAGGTCTGCAAAACAACCTCTTGAGATATGGAAGTAAATTGCCCTCCATTATTTATACAACAAATACCTCCGGCTTCTTGTTCTAATTGACAATCTTTTCCCTTCAGGTTGAATCTGAGAATGCTGACCTGAAGCTGCAGGTTGTTTTGGTTACTAAGGAACGGGATTCAGTAATTCAGAGAAATCAAGGACTTCAAACCAAGCTGGAGAATCTAGAGCAGGTGCTGAAGGTCAGTAGGACCCACCCAGCTGGGAGGGCTGTCCAGACCCTGAGTGCTGGTTTTGGATGGCACAAATTGTCTGTTTTGTTGGGATTTTTTTTGTCCATTGTTTTGATTTGGTGCTTCTCTGGGGACTCTGCTATGCAGGATCCTGGGAATGGCCTTCCAAAGTAAGCAGAGGGGCTCGGGAAAGGCTGCTGCAGGGTTTTGGGTGGGAGGAGATGTAAGGCGGCCATCACTGATTTAAGGATTCTCTTTGTGTTGTTGTGGTTTATCGTAAGAATTTCTTACTTTATCCTCTGTTTAATGATGGTGTGAAATACAGGCCGTGTATTGATTCCATGACTCGTGATAGGACGCAGCATTGTATTTTCATTAATGTTGTCCTTAAACTGTCTGTGAATTGTCCTGCAGCACATGAGAGATGTGGCTGAGCGCAGGCAGCTGCTGGAAGCCGAACACAAGGAAGCACTGCTAGTCCTGCAGGAGAAGCAAGAGGAAGTCAGACGGTTGCAGCAGGTATGAAGCACGGGAGAGAAGGTACTCTGTGCTCTCTGGATCCCTGGAAAGATCCTGCTGCACTTTACCTCCTTGGAGGAGTGGTGCATAGAGGGGGTATATGTGAGTCTACTAAATGAAGTTAGCCAGAGACGAATATCTGTCTATGCCAACTCTCGTACCTGAGTAAAGCAGGGGGATTTGTCTCATGAGTGGCAGTTCTGATCTCTCACTGCTGTTTGTCCACAGACCAAAGATGCCTTCAGTCTGTGTAGTGTTTCAAATCTGAAATGATGTCTGTAGAGGTGAGTTTAGGTGGGCTGCTTTCTTATTTGCCATGTCTCTCATTTCTTAGGCACAGGCAGAGGCAAAAAGGGAGCATGAAGGAGCAGTGCAGCTTCTAGAGGTAAGAAAAAAGGAACAGGGATGGATTAGTAGATTTAGACTTTGCATTGTTTGTTCTTAATGTCAGTTTTCTTGATGCTCTGAGTTTTGTTGTTTTTTGAGTCGAATGATACCGTATTGATTAGACACGGTGTTGCTGCTGTGTACAATTATTGGCTGTGATGGCAGAGTAGTCATTGTTGGAGTCACCACATAAGTTATTTCATTTAGACCGTGCCCAGCAGCTCTTTCAAGGATGCATTAACTAACCAACTTTAGATCCATCTGCTCCATTTATCTGAGTGCCTCATTTTGCACCTGGACAGTGAGATTTCATACAGGGGAGGCCACGGCCCAGTCTGTAGTGGTGACACACAGTAGGAGATGACAGGCTGAATTGCTTTGCCCTCCGCTGTGCAGTAGCTCTGTGCTTGTTAGGAGCCCAGGGGATCCAGCAGGTTGTAAGTGTCCCTGATTGAGGAGGTTACTCTATGGCACTTGTTCAGCGGGCATGAACTGTTTGAGTTGGAGATCCCAATGGTGTTGAAAGTGTTGCAATCTGGGTAAATATTGCGGGGAAGTGACATGATATAATGTTACATTTCTATGGTCATTCTGGAACATCTACTTGCTGCAGAGACAGGGCGAGCGCTGATACAGGTTCTGCTCTTATGTCACTTGGTATTTACTTAGTTGGCTGCAAAGCAGCCTTTAAGTGGGGGAGGCTTGATACTTGCAAATGTTTTCTGAACTAATTCATCAGAGGGTTGGAGCAGCCTCTTATGTTTAAACTAGACATCTATGTGCTCAGAAGGCAGGAGGGCAATTGTTTTGTTCAGTTTGAGTAGCTGATCTTTCTTGTTTAAGGTGTATTGTGATTTGGAGACCCTCAAAAAGTGCTCAGTTAGCTCATTTGTGGAGTTGAGATGTGGGATTTGGCTTTGGTTTAACAAAACTTGTTTGTGTGGGGTGGGAATCCCAGCACAGAATATGGCAGACCCGAGTTCAGTGAGAAAACAGTCTCATTGAAAGTGAGGGTTGAGTTGCCTTTGGCAGGTTGTTGGATTTTGGCTCGTGTAACTGCTGATGTGATTTTATACCTCTTTTTGCTTTTCTCCTTGCCACCAGAGTACTTTGGATTGCATGCAGGTATTGCAATAATCCTGTCAAGCAGCACATTTTTCTCTTCTGTCCTGGCTTTGACAGTTACTTGATATTCCTGTTTTAATTAAACTCTGGAAAAGACTGCAAGAGTGTCACCTTCAAGAAATAAATGTAATGCAAGGAGCTACCACAATGAGTTGCACAGATGAGGGTATCCTGTTCAAATGCTTTGCTTTCTTAACCAGTTAGAATGTGAAGCTTTTACTGGGCTTTTTTGGACAGTTCTGTTTTGTCTGTCTGTGCCCTTCTTCCACTTGCTGCACACATTTGAAGGTCTTCTGGGAAGTGTTTGCAGTCCAGAAATGAAACATTTCCTTCAGAACCTAAAAGCAATGGCAACATCACTGCAAGTGAAAGTGACACAGAGAAAATAGAGATCCTGCTGGTTTGGTAATTGGTTGGAAGATAGGAAGCAGAGATTGTGAATAATGTTGTCACAGAAGAGGCAGGAGCTAGTGAGGTTATTAAGGTGTTACAGTCCAGGAGCAGTGCTGGTTCACAACAGATTTAGAATAAGATATTATGTTGAAGTGGTGGGTTCTGTATCTGATAGAAAACAGCTTTCAGCAGTCCCCTTCAGATCTGACTGCAGAGAGCTGTGAGAAGGCCTGAAGAAAAATGGGGAGACTAAATAACAGGTAACACCGAGTGTGCAAAAGAAATGGAGAGAGGTAGCAAGGGACATCTGTATGGGCAACACCTGCAGGAGGAGGTTCTGATAGAGCAGGGGGTGCCTAAGAGAACAGGGCTGAGTTGGGTTTAGCTCATTGGGGAAACTCAGATTAAATTCCTGAATTGGTGGTTAAATCCTTCCTTCCAAGCTCTGCTCCCTGCTCTTGCAGCCTTTTCCATTAATCACACTGTTCAGACCCGGGATGGTGTGTGGCTTCTCTTTCTTTCCTTTTTGGTTTAGGTGTAGACACAAAAGTCTTCTCTATCTTCTGTGTCTGGGACTTGATCCTGGCTGGTTCTGTCAGCTCCTGACCTTGTCCTTAAGCTCCTCTTCCTTGTGCCCTGGCCTTCCAGCGCTGCCCTAAAACCTGCTGCTTTCCCAGCCATGTGTGACCCTGTGCAAGTAGTCTGCTGAGACATATTGCAACATTGCAACCTGTTCTGTTGCAAAGGAATCCTGCACAACCTGACTTCAGTGAGGAGCAAGTTGACTGAGCAAGCTCAACATAGGTTAGGATATCAAGTTCGAACTCAACATTTCAGGGATAATTCCTATTGTGCTTGTAGTCAGTCTCCTGACAGATTTTTAAAGATAATGGAGGTGTAGAGCTGCCAATTCCTATCGACTGTTCCTGGGCAGGACATTTAGGTCCTCAGAGTTTGAGACTCACTCTATTTCTGAAGAGATGTAGCAAAGACAAGTGCTGGCTGGAGACCCAGTGGTGGTTTTGATATGGTGGGTTTGTGTCTCATTTTGTGTCTCTCCTGTCAGGCTCGGGTGAAAGATCTAGAAGACCAGTGCCGCAGTCAGACTGAGCAGTTCAGCCTTCTGTCCCAGGAGCTCAAACAGTTCCGACTTCAAACAGGAAAAATCGACCTTCTCACCTCCACACTGGTGACTTCTGAACTTCCTCTTGCGCTGTGCAGCTCTACCCCACAGCCTCACTGGGAGAAGGGTAATTGCTGGAGGTGCCTGCGGGTGTTTTGTCAAGCATGTTGTTATTTGGATAGATGGGAAGGTGTAAAGAAAATAGTGAATATTTAGCTAACTCATGGGATTTCTCTCTCTGTCATAAATACTTGTGATTCATGTAGTCACAGAGAGATGCACTGTTAAATGGATCTCACAGAGACTTGAGCTGCTCTGCAGTGTGCTTGCCCATTCTGATGTTCACTGTTGATCTTGTATTTTGCCTGTGGCTAAAAGTAATGGATATATTGCTTTTGTTTCAGATTCATCTGGTCCTGCATTGCTTGCTCACCAGAGCACAAAGAAGGTTCACAATGAAGAGACCAATGAGTCGGAGTCGTCACAGCGGGTGCCCGAGGCCGCTGTTGGCTCCCCAGTTTCTGCTGCCAGTTCTCAGAAACAAGCCAAGAAAGCTGAATCTCAGTCGAACTCTTCAAAATCAGAATCCATGCAGAACAGCTCCAAATCCTGCCCGACTCCAGAGGTTGGTATGGGAGTCCTCACTCTGGCCTCTCCTTTCTAGCCAATAGGGAATAAATGCATTGCAGAAAACCCTGTATTTCTCTGGCTAAGTGGAGAAAACTGTAATGAAACAAATTAAAGCCTGTAAGAAAAATTGAGAAGGCCTTGGATGCCCACATTTTCAGTGCTCATTTGAAGGTATTGCAGTGCTCTAGGAAGGAATCAAGTGGGCTTGGAGGAGAAGGCAGGACGGGAGGTCAGTTGGAGTGATGTGTGGGGAAGCTGTGGTTAAGACACCACATGACACCTCAGTCATGGTAGCAAATGGGAAAGGTAGAAACTTTCAGCATGCTGAAGGACTGTGCCTCAGGAAATCAAGGTTCTTTGTGTGCACCCCCAGGTGTGGTAGTTCTACTTGTTGTAAGACACCATGAACCCTTTGAAATATTAACTTTTGCAGTTCATATACTAGAAAAAGATCTGTGTGTTCTGGTGCCTGCAATGGGCCTCCATCAAAAATACATTTGCCTTGAGGTGTGTTTTAAAATTAGCTCAAATTGATTCACTGGCAGCATTTCAAACAAACAGAAGGGAAATGCATTTCTTCAGGAGTGATTGCTTTATGTAACTCGCTGCCATTAGATGTGAAGTTTCAAAATGTCAGTCATAAAAGCTTGAGATAATTATCTGGAAGATTCTTCTGGCATTACCATTCATGGTACAAACTCAGCTTAGGAAGCTCTTCAGTAGATCACTGCTAGCAACTGAGAGGCTGTACCAGAAAGATGAGAACTTGTTCTGCCTCTTGTATGCTTTCCTTCTGTGTGTATCACTTACTGTTATCAGAGCTGGGTGTTTGGACTAGGTAAAGCTTTGGTCTGAGCTGGTAGAGCTCTTTAATGTTCTGAAAGTACATAAACATTATACTGAAGTGTTTGCAGGCGCTGCAGGGGAACTGCCTGAATTGCAGGGGTCTAATATAACTATCAGTTTGCCTTTGTTCAGATTACCATTTGTATTCCATACGTGACTTGGATTTAGGAGGAAGTGATTATACTGCATTGCAGGTATGTAGGGTGAAAGGGGCTTCAAGAATCTCGAATCCAGTTTCCCACTCACACTGGGGCTGCCACCAGCACTGTCTCAGTATCACCACTGCTTTGTTTAGCTGAGCCTTGAAGAGCAGTGGGACATCACTGAGCTCTATGGACATCCCGAGGCTGCATTACCTTCTTGAGTGAAGAGCTTTTGCTGATATTCACCTCAAACCATTGAAACTGCAGCTCGGAGCTGTTTCTTGGTACTGCTTTCTCACTCTAAAAATCACACTTCCAGACAGCCCTCAACCTAGTGGCCAAACTGTCCATACACACCAGCTTAGAGGATTTGTTCACTGTTGTTGGAACTCTTGGAGTGTTCCTTTATTCTGTTGTTGGCCATGTCTTATCCTTTGTCTTTCATTTTATAATTTTAGGTGGACACTGCGAGTGAAATGGAAGAACTGGATGTTGACAGCATCTCTCTGATGCCAGAGCCAGGCAGCCAAGGCCCTGCAAAGCTCCAGGTCTTCTTGGCTCGATACAGGTATCATGTCATCTCTTGTATTCCCTGAGGTTAGGCAAGTTATTCTGTTCTGTGGCATTAACAGCTCTTAAGGATTGCTGTCAGGTTGGGTTCCTTTTGTGGCTTCTATTTCCTACACAAGCAAATCCTGTGCATTTAAGTTAACAAAAGCATAGCATGATAATTAGCTATTCAGGGCACATCACTGGTTGCAACTTTTCTTATGAAAATAATCTTGGATGGAAAATAAAGTATGTTCTACATGATTTATGCACTTTGATTCAAAGCTCCTGTTTGCATGAAATGTGGGGTGTTGTGTACATTTAAGAGATGCAAGAGAATCCAAGGGTGTCTAATTAGAAATGTACAATCCTACAGCTTACTTGACACATTCAGGCACTCAGGTAATTCATATGTTGTTAAAACACTTGAGTAGCTCTGATCTGTTCTGCTACTCAGAAAAGCATTCCTACCTGCTATTTGGACACGGAGCAGCGTGGTGTTAGTTATATAGATACACAGAACTGGAGTCTTGGCCTTTGTGGAATTTGCTGCTGAATTGTCAGCAGACCCAACAGCTCAGCTTGAAGGTGTTGCTGTGAAAACTGGTATGTGGAGTGAGTTTTCATGTTGTAACTATTTCAGCTACAATCCTTTTGATGGACCTAATGAAAATCCAGAGGCAGAGCTTCCACTAACTGCTGGAGAGTACATTTACATCTATGGAGACATGGATGAAGATGGCTTCTTTGAAGGTGTGTTCTAGTGGAAAAGGAATGTGACTGAACTGCAGTGGAGATTTGCTCTCTTAAAAAGAAAAATGAGAGAGGAATTTAGTGAATCTTAAAACCTCAAGATAAATGTTTTCTATCCAAAGTTAGTTTAATGGAGGGGAGAGCAGGACCTGTTAGAAGAGTTGATTCATGTCATGATTAGCTTCAGTCTAAAGCTTGAAATCCTGGTCTGGTGAATTCAGTGGGAGTTTTTCCACTACTTTCAACAGAGTTCCAGGTTTCATCTTCATGTTGTTCCTCCCTGTCCAAGGAAAGCCCATCGATTCCTTCTCCAGGCAGTCTCTTCCCCTCTTCCCAATGGCTGCGTATTGAACCCAGGACCATGGGCAACTGATAGTCTTGATTGCCTTGTGCTCTTTTTGGCAAGTAAGATGTGTAAGCTAAGCAGCCCAAACCACAGTCTTTGTCGTATTTAGTATTATATAGCAGGTTTCTCTTTTGACACCTGTTCTTATGGAAGCATAATCTTGGGTGATTATTAGACAAATGGAACGGAAAGCAAGAATTCTGGACTGTACATTTGTAATGAAGTTTCCTTGTAGTTGTAGGGTCCTGATCTTTTCGGGTGCTTTGCAAGAGCTGAGGCAAATGCATGCCATGTTGCACTGCTTGCTCTTTGACTGTTTTGGCTCTTTCATTCCTTCTATTTCCAAGCTTCTCATTTATTTGTTTATTTATTGTTTAAAGAATAAACAGGTTATTCTTTACTAATCTTTTCTGCTTTCCCTGCTTTCAATTGATTTGCTGTAGGTAGAGTGTGAAATAATGTACAACCCCTACACCCTGCTCATTTGACACTGATATGATGGTTCTTGCACTTACCAAGAATATTGTGGTATCAGTCATCCCAATGGGTCTTCTTGGGCCATATTTGTTACATAAGCTGACGTGACAATGGAGGGAGCTAAACAGGAGGCCAGATCTGAATAGAGAGCTGGAAAGTTGGACTTTCACGAGGAATTCAGAAACAACGGAATGATGAACAAGGGGAAAACGTGAAGCTAATTACATAAAACACTTTCTGGTTAGCTCACTGTGAAGTGTGGAGAGCAGTGAGTTTTCTCCCAGTGAACATTAGGATGTAAGTAGAGCAGCTCTAGGAAATGGATTAAACTTGCCCAGGGATGATCTCCCAGAGCTTTCTGTGTTCCTGTGCAGTGCAGTTATGACCTAGCAGAGATGTTGTCAGGTTGTCTTCACAGATGGGTTGGAAGATGGAATGGTAGGTGCAGTGGTAACAGGTTTCCTGTTTTTTGTTTAGGGGAGCTGATGGATGGCCGGCGAGGGCTGGTCCCCTCCAATTTTGTTGAGCGAGTTTCAGATGATGACCTCATGACGGTTCTGCCTTCGGAGCTGAACGATCTCACCCATAGTTCATACCAGGAGAAAAGTTTTGTCAGTGCAAGCACCAGCAGTGGAGATAAGAGTGATTTCTCCATTGAAGAGAGTAGCATCAGTCCGTTGGTCAGTAGAGCAGAAGGAGACCAGGAGGAACGTGTTAGTCACACAGCAGTGCCTTACCCAAGAAAACTGACTCTGATCAAGCAGCTTGCCAGAAGCATAGTTGTAGGCTGGGAACCACCACTTTTGCCTGCTGGCTGCCCAGACATACAGAGCTACAATATCTATGTGGAT
This sequence comes from Coturnix japonica, assembly GCF_054131305.1. Classification (NCBI taxonomy): domain Eukaryota; kingdom Metazoa; phylum Chordata; class Aves; order Galliformes; family Phasianidae; genus Coturnix; species Coturnix japonica. The sequence continues at coordinate 10,162,654 of NC_140684.1, forward strand.
GAAGAGCTACGTCAAAATGTGAAGAGTGGCTTTCAGACCAAAGCAGTGATTGAAAAGCTGGATTTAAAGACAAAATCTTACCGTGTGTCTGTGCAGAGTGTGACAGAGAAGGGCAGTTCTGATAAACTGCGATGCACTTTCTTTGTGGGGCAAGATCTGTGTGTGGCACCGACTATGCTGAAAGTCAGAAACGTCACTGCCACATCAGCAGAGGTCACGTGGCTTCCCTGCAACAGCAATTACAACCACGCGGTGTATCTGAATGGGGAGGAGTGTGACATAACAAAACCGGGGGTCTACTGGTACACCTTCCGCAACCTGCAGCCCAGCACTCAGTATGTTGCCAAGCTGGAGGCCCGTCCCTTGAAAACACTCTGGGAAGAGGTATCAGAGGGGCAGGAGCAGAACTCAGCTGTGATACACTTCACTACCCCAATAGCAGGTATCAGAGTAGTTGTGCCCATTGCTGTTGTGAAGGGAGTGCTTGGGACAGAAAGCTTTGTTGGTTCTTTAGTGTAAAGCCTTGGGGTGAATGGAGCAAAGCTTATTAGGAGCCCAAAGCGTAAGGAGATATCCTGTTTTGTCTTAATATTTATGTTCTTTTATTTTAAGAGCTTATTATCTCTTCTGTTTTCATTTGCTCTGGAGAGACCCCCCCCCCCCTTTGCTGATTTGAGCAGCATGCTTCTCAGGGTGTGAACAATCTGGTTTGCTGTGACCTGCACTCATTTTGCTCTAAGGGTTGCTGCATCTTGGCCTCACCTACTTTTGCAAAGTTTTGTTTTCTGTGCTTTAAAGCTTTCCCAGAATCAGACCTTACTTGTTCAGGCTTTGTCTGTCACTTCCCAAGAAGCTGATGTAGTCATTCCAGTGCAGTTCTGCAGTGGCAAGTCTGGTGTGAGAGTTTTCTCTTTGCTACAAACCGGGGTTTAGTTTGGTGTTGTGCTGTACTGAGGTGAGCAAGAAAACAATCTGTTTGGTCTCTCCCAGGCACGCCTGATGCTCCTCTGGATGTCCAGGTAGAAGTTGGTCCCTCTCCAGGAATCCTCGTTATCAGCTGGTTACCTGTCACTATTGATGCTGAAGGATCTTCCAATGGAGTTCGAGTCACTGGTTATGCTGTGTATGCGGATGGACAGAAGGTGAGGGGGATGATATCACAGAAGGTACAATGCTTGGGCTGTTTATTTTGCTAACTTTGGGTTCAAGAACTGCCCTTCTCAGAAATGCTGAGCAGTGCACAGTAATTAATGCTTCCTGGTTCTTTGCTTGCAGGCAATAGAAGTTACTTCTCCAACGGCTGGGAGTGTCCTGGTGGACTTGTCCCAGCTTCAGATGTTCCAGGCATGCCGGGAGGTTTCTGTGAGAACTATGTCCCTGTATGGGGAGTCGGTGGATTCGGTTCCAGCCCAGATATCCTCGGTCTTGCTGAGAGCCTCTCATCGTTCCTCACCTTCAGATTCTGGTGTTTCTACTGCTCTTACCTCTAGACTGCCCTGTGGAGAACCCAGGGGCTCTCTGCCTGCACACAGCCTGCCCACGCACCAGGCTGCACTCCTGCTTCAACAAAAAGTCCCCACTGATAGCTCAGATGCCAAATTGACTGATCTCTCCTCCAGCCACGATGGCTCAGCACGATCTCTGCCAGAGAAAGTCTCTCTGCTGCTGCAGCTCTCTTCGCCCAGTGCTTCCTTGGTACACACCTCAGGCACTTCCCTGCAGGGATCAGACACTGCACAAGACAAGAAATGCCTGACTGTGCCTCCTCAGCAAGTGGGCAGCACAAAGCTCCCGGGTGAGGGCACAGAGCCTGTCTCCTCGAGGGAAGCAGAACTGAGAAGCCTGGATGAAGGGACAGAAGTGCTGGTAAGTGCGTAACGTCTGCTGCCCAGTACTGCTGGGAAGGAGAATGAATCATTTAGGGGAATGTAACAGCATGCTGCTAGCATGCAGCCGTCCAGTGGCTGGCAAACCAGTGGAGTGTTTGTTGCTGGATATGTGAAAGAGCAGTTGAATCTCACTGCTTCATCATATGTGTACAGACAGGGCAGGAGCAGAATCAGGAAAGCATGAATTCCTAAGGGCTGAATGCTGAAAGGGGTCTTCCCACTAATGGTGATGTCAGTGTTGATCAGTCACTGCTGTGGTCTTTGACTGGAGTCATCTCCAGTCTGGTGGACTTTCCAGTGAGGCAGCCTTGTCTGGAGGAGAGCTGGCAATATGTCGTGGCATTGGGCATTTGAGAGCCTTTGGGATAGATGGGTGATTTCAGGGTGTTTTTAAGATGGTGGTGAGAAGTGTCTGGGACATCTTTGGGAAAAGAGGTGAACTGTCTGTAAGGTGCTCAGTCTGTGATGAGAGGGAAATGAGTCCTGTTGGTGTGTGAGTGGTCCTGCAACATGTGCTGTGCTTATCCTGGTGATGAATTTTTTTGTTTGTTTCCCAGATGGAACAAAACATCACCAAAATGCCAGAGCTAGAAAGCCCAGCTACCGCTAACCTGACGTTACACATGGAGACCTGCCATACGTGCTCTGTGGAAGAGTCACCAAAAAGTCCCAGTGCTGAAAGAGAGACTGAAGCAAAGGAGAACTTGAGCCTGGAGCTCCTGCCCTCCCCCAGCCAGGCTGAGGAGGTGGAGGGCACCCCCCGAGATGCAAGCATGGGTGGAAGCAGCTGCCAGGAGTTTGTGAGGTTGTCACCAAGCAAGGAGGTGGTGAAAGAAATGTCCAGAGTAAAAAGAGAGGTTTGTTTTTACCGTGGCTGAATTTCTGCCAATGGAGAGGCTGTGGATGGTGTTTGGTGTGCCTGGGTTTTATAGTTTCAAGTGAAACTTTTCTTTGTGGGCAATAGAATGAGTCTGTCAGTTTGGTGTGTCTGTGCACATGGTTGTGTGTGCATGTGCCAATTGCTGCTCAGGGTGCTGCCTGTTTTGTTTCTTGCCACACTTGACCTGCACATGTACTGGTGAAAGAATGCTCAAATAGTGAAGGTGCCTGAAAGGACTGAAGAAATCTGCTTTGCTTTTCCACAGCAAGAAGAAAAAATATCTGAAATAGGAAGACGACAGCTGACTCTTTTTGCTGAACACAACCGCAGTTCAGACCTTTCAGATATATTGGAGGAGGAAGAGGAAGATGAACTGTCTTCAGAAGCTCTGGATGAGAAGAAATGGGATTCAAGAGAGCCCTGTTACAGGGAGAACGGGGAGAAGGTAACCTGTAGCAGAGTGATGCTTGTGGGGAGTGCCAGTGCAGCCATCCCATGTCATCAGCTCGCAGGAGAAGATGCTGGTTTGAGCCCAGCGCTCTCAGCAGTGCTTGGCTAAATTCCTGTCTGCTCTTCTTTCACTACCGGTGTTGTCTTGTGCTCGTAAAATGCAAGCTCTCTGTGAGAGGGGAGGGTGTTCATAAGTAATAAATGTACTCAGGGTTTAATTAGCTGGAAAAACACGCAGTGTAATGTGAACTTCAGAACCCAGGGTGAAAAATCAATCCTATTGATCATGTTCTTAATATAGATGTAAACAGTGAGCACACAGGAGTTTGTGAAGTCCGCCCATCTGTAGATCCTGTACCAACCCACCGTCCTTCCAAAAGCAAAGCAGAGGCGTTAATACTTTGGTTTCAGTCCTGCAAACACTCCTGAACATGAATAACTTTGTTCAGATGATTTTGTTTAGACCTTTGTTCTCTCGATGAGGATGGATTGAGTATGGGAGCAATGCCGTGATTTTGCAGTTCAGATGTTACAAGTGAGAGAAGACTGGTAAAGTGGAACCGTGAGAGATTTATACATGTTACAACCTCAAACAATTAAAACTAGTTAGAGTGTTATAATGCATCTGCACCAGGAAACGTGCTTAAATCAGCATGACTGGAACGCGGGATGTAATCATACAAATTATGACAGTTGAAATGAGTATGCATAAGGGAAAGTATTAAGGGTGAATGGCTGAGAAATCAGAAAGATTTGAAGGAAATGTGGTCTGCCTTTATTACAAGAATGTACCCTAATTTATTTCACACGATCAAAGAACAGATGTAGTCCGCTGCTGCTCTTCTTCTTGCAGGTCTCTTCTAGCCTAAATTATGCTCTTTTTCTAAGGTTCTACCTTTTTGTTTTAGTATAAGTGTAGTAGGAGGCAAAACAAAACATAGGTAGTTGGGCTGAGACAAATGTTAAAATTCAGGAGTGTTCTTCCAAAAGTTTTATGTGACCTGGTAGGCTCCTTCCAAGCTTTCAAGTGAGACAGAAGCATGCATGACTCCCTGGAGCTACAGGATTTTGCTGTGCGGGGTCATTTCCTTATGTTCCATTGTGAGGATGGAGAGATAGGGGAGGACTATGGGTCCTCTTGTGGTCACAGGCTGTGTGTGCAGATTGATTCCTGGACACTGAGCAGCTCCAGTGTGCAGTGAGCAGCCACTGAGGAACTGTGCAGCTCCTGTCCCCCATCCAGACTGGGAGTGGTGGAGCTATGGGGGGATCGAGCAGGCAGGATGTTGCAGACAGCTTTCTGTGCAGAGGCAGGGCCTGGGAGGGAGCTCTTCCATGCATTGGCCTTTCTTGCTTCCCGCTGCATTGCCAGTTCATCTGATTGTCTTTTGCCAGAAGACCCATTGCTATCGTTTGCTTCCTGTCCTTGCTTCTCTGCAGCCCACAGTCGCCGCTCCATATCGCTGTGCTGGGAGGGAATCAGCTGTAACTTTATCTCTCTTTTTAATGAGTATTTCCTCTCTTTTTTTCCTTTGCTTGTCCTGGCTGTTGCTTTTCTCGGGGGCTGGGTACAGATGGATCTTTGTGATACTGACAGCGATGAGGAGATTCTGGAAAGGATCCTAGAGCTCCCGCTTCAGAAGAACCACAGCAAGAAATTGTTTAGCATCCCTGAAGTGACTGAGGATGAGGATGAAGATGAGGATGAGAAGTGTGTTACAGAGGAAAAGGAAAATCCTCAAGGCACCTTGGAAGCACCTACCTACATTGCAGGAAGGTCTGAGAAGGATCCATTTCCAAAGGCAGATGGTAGTGATTCCTCCCCAGAACTGTCTGCTCAGACTCCACGGGAGGAGCAGACTGCTAAGGGGAGTAGAGGGGGTGCTGACCATATGAGCCCCAGCTGGAGTCAGAAAAGGGCAAACTGGAACTGGGGCTGCCAGGAGAATGATCTGAAGTCTGGCAGTGGGGCAAGCCCCACTTGGAGCAAGAAGAAGGGAAATAACTATCGAGAGAAGATCCGGGGTCGACCTGAGACGGGTAGGAAGAGACAGAATGATTTCACAGAGCACTGCAGTCGTCTGCTGGGCAACTGCAGCCAGATGGGAGGTGGGTTGTACAGAGCTCCCAGCCTCCGGGAGGAGCTGAACATTGTGAGCAGCTCTGCTGGTAAGGAGGGGTTTGATGCGTACACTCGTGCTAGGCAAAGCGCCTCTCGAAGAAACCAAGGGAAAGCAATGGTCTCAGGGTTTGCAGAACCTGCTGGGATGGCAGCACACTGCTCCAGCTCCAGGAGCCTGGAAATAGACATTGAGTATGACTCTGAAGACGATCAGGATTCAGCCTGTTCATCTCCCCCTGAGAGCAGGCTCTGGCCAGAAAGGGCCCAGAACTGTCAGGGGGAATGGAGCGATTGCTCCAGTCAGTCTGAGGTTATCCTCACAGATGGCAGAAGGAACCTGACCAGACTGGAAAGAGTGGAAGAGCAGGGTATGGAGTGGGCTGGGTCTCCAAGCCGGCGCCTGCGATCCTTCTGCCAGGAGAAGGATGCACTGAGGTGTGAGAGCAGCTCTGAGGAGCAAGGCTGGGAGCAGGACTGTAAGTCACCTGGCTGGAGAAGGAGGCTCGAACATCCTTGGAAGGGGATACGTAGCACCTCCTTGCACAAAAGGGTTGGGTGACTTTTCCTATTCTGGCTTTGAAGCAGCTTGCAGTGGTGTTAGCTTCCCTCCTGCTTCCCTGGCCTGCCTGTATCTTGCTTTGTTCAGTGTTGTCCAGAGAAAGGACCCTTCTCTAGGATCATCCGGAAGAAAATCTGGGAGATTCTATAGTTCTGTGCTGCTCCGTGGCTTTTCTTGTATTAGCTGCTTCTGCTTTTCCTGCCAAATGACACCGATGCAGTATTCCTTTTCACACTGGGTCTTCCTACCTACAGCAAGAGACTGTGGGACACAAATGAGAATTCCCGGTGAAATAAGCTGATTCATGAAAGCTTTCTATGGTTGATGGCTGTAATGTCATTGCCTTCCCTTGGAATGCCCTTTCCTGCATCCTCACATCACTCGTGTCAGGCAGGGTACCTGTCTGCATTTAGCTCTTTTCCAACTCCTATAGCATTCTCAGCTCTAGAGTGTCCCTGAAGAGGAATGTTGCATTTGGATGCACTGCTCTTTGTGGAGTGCGTTTGGGCTGAGCACTGTTCATGTGAGTTGGAAGGCAGAGGCTGCTATTAACTCTCTGGTGGTTCCTGTTGCAGGCTTCTGGTAATAAAGATCCTAGGGGCCAGGAGCTGCCTGGCTCAGCTGCCTGGCAGATTCCCAGCAGAAGAGGGAACAGGAGCTTAAGAAGAAGCCAAGTGCAGAAGCCTTTGCTTTCTGGCCCAGGTGAGTGGGGAAAGAGGGGAGAATCGAGCAGCAAGAAAGAGAGAAGCTGCTGGAAATTGCACAGGTTGACTGCTGGGCTGTACTGGGGCCATGTAGGTCTGTGGCAGGGAAGTGGTGCTGACATTATCTCTGGTGTGTCCCCTGACTGTGCCTAGGTCCTCTAAGGAGCTCTGCTTCAGAAACCACTGTGGAAGATGATGGCATTAGAATATTTGTGGCCCTGTTTGACTACGATCCTGTTTCCATGTCTCCTAATCCTGATGCGGCAGAAGAGGAGCTCCCGTTTAAGGAGGGGCAGATCCTGAAGGTAGGAGCAGACATTGGTGAACGTCTCCTGCTCTGTATGGATCCATTTCTTGTTCCAAGGACAGCATAAACCGTGGGAGGCAGAGCTCCCTCATCTTGGGAGTTTCTTCGGCTTCCCTTTCTCCTTTTTCTTTGTGTCTTAGTCCCCACAGCATCAACAATCCTTGGCCTACCTTTTGCCTTGCAGGTGTGTGGAGACAAGGATGCTGATGGCTTTTACAGGGGTGAATGTGCTGGAAGAGAGGGATACATACCCTGTAACATGGTATCTGAAGTCCAGGTGGAGAATAAGGAAATCAAGATGCAGCTGCTAAAGCAAGGGTTCCTTCCTGCTGACCCACCGACAGAGAGCATAGGTACTGTATCTTAATGTGTGTGTTGTGCCAGTTTGTGTCTGTGAAATGCAGAGAGCTCAGTCACACTGCCAAGCTTTGCAGCCGATGCAGCCCACCCAAATAACCCCTAGAGCTTGTCCCCAGGGTCTGAATGCACAGTTCTTACTTCTGTGCTCTCCCTTCTTTTGCAAGTTTGTAATTGAGCCTGCAGGGGTGACCGTACTTGAGTGACAATCTGCAGTAGTGGTGCAATGGATTTGACTGAACAGTTTGCACAGAGAGAGGCTGAGGGAGTCTGGCTTCATTAGCCAGGAGAAGAGACCCAATGAGACTTGAGCAGCCTGGTCCAAAGGCAGCATTGACCCTGCTCTGTGCACAAGTTTTAGCTCTAGCTAAAAATCCCTTTGCACCAGAGCTGATAGAATGCACCTCACTCGGCTTTTTCTAGGTATTGATGGTACAAAGGCTTTGTTTTATCCTTCTGATGCTCCTTCTGAAAGATAAAATGCAGCAAAGCAATGACGTTTGTCTGCTGTGTACTGTGCTATTAGTAATGGGCAAAAACGCAGTGTGGATTTCTGTGTGTACTTAGGATGTGGATCATGCTTCATCTGAGTCCACATATGGTAAATGGAGACTGGGGCTCTGTGCACAGAAATCATGGTGTCTGCTTCCCAGGGGAAGCATGTCGTGCCACTCTGTTGCCTGTTCGCTCTTCAAGATGCTTTTCACTTTCCATTCACTGTCTGTTTCTCTTGTCTATTTGCTTTTTTGGATTTTTATTAAGGAAATGGCACATTTTCTCCACCTCCACGCCGCCAAACCGTCCCTCCTCCAAAACCCAGACGCTCCAAGAAAGGTCTGTGTCACCCACTGCTTCCTCTTTGGTTTTTTGCAATAGGATTACAGACTGCATTGAATTTGTACTGCTTGCTTACAGGACCCTCAGATGTTTGTCTCTGTACGACTGCTAGGAAGTGGAAAGAGAACCCATCCCTGCTGGTGTTAAGTTTTTAACAACAGTGATGTCTTTTATAGTTTTGGAGCTTGACCTCTGCGTCGTATTACGTCCCTGAGTTACTGGCTTAGACTTTGAGTTGCATGAACAGTTTGCTGCTGTGATCTTTGTTCTTTTTGTTGTTGTCTGTCAGTTGTGTGGTGTGGACAATGTTGAAAGAAGGACACCCATTGATTGGATGCTTTTTTTTCCTCCCCAGCAGAACTAGATAAACAGGAGAAGTACAAGACTCATCCAGGTGAGAACTGCTCTTTACTACTGTGAGAAGAGGAATGCTGTATTGGCAACATAGGATCATATGAAGAGATGCAAGTTTTGTGGTCAAGGGTGAATCCAAGACCCTTTTTCATCCTTCAGAGCACTGTCAGAAAGCAGGCGTTCTCAGGAAGGAAGAGCTTTAGTTCTTTAGTAGTGAGTGAAGTGACTAACCAGGGAGTGTTAGGAGGTCAGGGGCACACATGGTTTTGCTTACTCTTCTGATGCTGCAGTCCCTAAAATCCAGTGTCTTTTGAGGGGATTCTAACCCTGCTGAGTTGTACAGTGATTTATTGATGTCAAGCCTGCAAACACATTACTAAGCCACCCAGGGTCTACCTGGAGCAGGGCATAAGTCCATAAGATGAAGAACAGAACAATTTAACTTACAACTCAGTAAATCTTGTTATATTTTTGTCCTACAGGACAGAAGCGTCAGGACTTTGAAGCTGAACTGCTGACTCCTCGCAGTATGGTGGCTGTTTTCGACTATAACCCTAAGGAGAGTTCTCCAAATGCAGATGCAGAGGTAACCAGCAGCTGCTCAGTCTGTTTCACTGTCACTGGGGAGATTTCTTCCTTTAGATGAGACTACTTGTATCTTTCCCCTTGGTCTTGTGCTCCAAGGACTGTGTACTCGACAACAGATCACATCTCCTGTGCAGTAATGTTCTGTTCTCTTGTGGTGTGGTTGCACAAGCAGTCCAGGGAGGCCCTGTGTTTCTGGTGAGAAATTCTGGCAATGCTCCTCTTGTGACCATTGTTCTCTTTCACTCGTTGCAGGCTGAACTGACTTTCAGTGCAGGGGACATTATCACTGTGTTTGGATCCATGGATGATGATGGATTCTACTATGTAAGTACTGGGACTGGGAAGGTCCTTTGGCTACATCTGAAATCCCTGGAATCCAACTAGTGACAGGAGAGCAGAAATTAGTGGACAAGGTATATTGTGGAACAATGAACAAATGAACACATCCCTGCTTAGTTCAGGCAGGTTGTCTCTTGCAGCTCATGCTCCTCTAAATCTAATATCCAAATGGTTCTGAGTTTCTTTCTTGGTGTAACTTGACTGCAGGTTTCCCAAAGCCTAGAATACATCTTCCTGCAGTGAACGTCAGTGGCTGCATCAGCATCTGCTGCAAGCTGATTTGTCACCAGGGACTCTGACACATGGTCTTGTCTAGGGCAGGAGGCTGAAATGGTAACACAAGGATAAAAATGACCTCTGTCCTACTGCACTCTGACTTCAACAAACACTGATATCTGTTTAATCTACTGTGGATAGCTGGGACTCTGCCTGCCAGTGAGCTGTGTGATAGGCATGTTCTTTAGCTCACCTTTTCCTGCACAGAAAACTCTGTATTCACACATAAAGGATGAAGTTCTTGTCAGGGTAAATTCAGAAGAGACTCTTGTGGATGTTCTGTTTGAGTTCCTTTGTGGTGATGGCCAAACAACATTGCAGGGGCTGTTTTGTCTCACCCAACTGCCTGCTGATGAGCTGGAGACAATTCTTTAGTAGGACATTCGAGCCTGGTTAGTAGCTCTAGATGTCAGTGAGCACAGAGACAAGGATGTTGGACCAGCAGTCTTTATTCTTTGGAAATATGTAAATACATACAAAAAAACCAGAGTAAATGAAAAGCCTTTAGGTAACCTTTGTCCCAACCATGTTCCAGTCGCTTCCAGGAATTTTTTGAGCTTGTAGAGTGCAAATAGGCTTCATAGTTTACAACTTTGATGTGTCCATGTTCCTGGAATAGGTTTGTCATGGTGCTGTCATCTTTTCTTCCTGTAATCTCTGCATTTTTACATTCCGAATTGTTCCACAACTAAGCGAGAATGTGAGTTGTGAAATTTCCTGAGGGTGCTTCCAACATGAGTGTGTTCCTGGGCTTCTCTCAGGCCTTCTCTGCTCGAGTCTGCTCCTCTATTTATTTCTGCCTCAGCCAGGAAGTCTGATGTGGGAACTGAGTCTTGGTCTTGCAGGGAGAGCTGAACCAGCAGAGAGGGCTTGTCCCATCTAACTTTTTGGAAGCTGTAACCTCAGATGGAGACGTGGTCGAGGAGCTTCAATCAAAAGCACTGAGCACTGAGAGCCAGGTAAGATTGTGTGACTACGTGGTACACATCCAAACTGTGACGTGGCTGGAGACTGGGCACTGCACAGCATGCGGCACCTCATGGAGTCATACTGGTTATTGCATGCAGCTCAGTTCATCCCATGGGAGCTCAGAAGTTTAGGGGGGAGCACCAGGGGCTCTGACAGATTTAACCTTAGTATGAAAAAAATGTACAAAACAGCAATGTTCATTGAATCCTCGTGCTCGGTGTGGTTGGGTGAGCAAAGAACATGGCAGGTGCCACCAGCAAGTTCTTCAGATGCACACAAGGGTCAGTGGTGAAATCCCACTGCAAACAAAACAGTTCAGGTGGCTTCCCAGGCACAATATTCCTCAGATACATTCATATCCATTCAAAGGATTTCTGGGGTAATTGACAACTAAGCACTGATGTTTTTCCACCTCTCCCAAGTTAGATGAATCTTAATCCTGTCCAAGGTGCTCTCAGACAGGATCAAAACACACAGGAGTGTTTCTCAAGCAGATCTGACAAATGAATTAATGGCCTGAGGCTTTGAATTGGCAATACAGCTCATTCCATATCTCACATCCTCACGGTTGGCCAAGGCCTGTTCAGTTATCAGAGGACTGTTATTCCAGCCCCAGCCTGGGTCCCAAAAATCTTGGTGAGAAAATGGATGGAAGCATCTTTGGGTTGGAGTGAATGGGCAGGGGGTGTGCAAAGGAAGCACTGTTGGAATATTAAACACAGCATAACAAGTCTCCCATCAAATCTGGCAGCTTCATTCATCTTGAGAGCTAACTCATCAATGAGCACGTATCCTCACCATGTATCCTGTCAGAGCTCTGGACTGTGTTAAAGCTACTGCAAGTCTTAAGAGAAGCTTCTCCAGCATGACCAGGAGTGGTTTTTAAATGGCATGTAACTTCTTGGATTTAAAGTTTTCACCAGATCTCTTCCCATTTGCTTTCTCTGTTCTGATACGACAAAGGCTTGAGAGTAAAGACAGTCTGAAAGTTGAACTGGGGAAGGTGAATTATTAGAACTATTCCTGAGCAAATCTTGAAGTGCTGGCAACTGATAACAGTGAAGCAATTTAACCTTCAAACTGACATAAATCTGGCTAGACTGAGCAGTAAGAAATGCAGTGCAAAGAGGAGTATCCAAGAAGTTATGATCGCAAGTCAGGGCACTGGAACATCAATGGGCAGCAGCCAGGAGTGGTCTGCTGTAATGCCATGGCTGTTGAATGGATCTTTTTGCATTGCTGATATGCAGTTTCTGTCAAAGACTGATTGTGAAGCATCTTCAGAAAGTGTTCAATGATAATTGATTTCATGTATTTATTTCTGCCTGTATTATGCACCCATGGCGGTTCTTTTCTTCAGAGAATGAGGAAGAGAAGAGTCCAGTGATAGATATGAATGGTACATAGAGAGCAACCATGTAAGTTTGTTTGAGAAGATCTTTTCCATTTCCCACTCGCTCTATTAGAGAGTTCCGCACTTGCAATTTGTTCCTACTCTTGCTTGTAGATTGACAAGCTTCTCTGGCGCTCTGTCACCAGCCTGAAGCCCTCTGATGGCCGTCCTTTCCCTGCTCAGTTAGGGAGCTGCAGTCATTTCCCTTTAACTATTTGATATTTGATGATGGCGTTGATAATGAGCTGCCCTTTCTGAAAATAATTATGCTGTTTGTGACTTGGCCTGGCTCCTGCCTCTCATTGGCATGCAGCCTTTCATGCCCAGGGCGACAGGAGAAATGGTGCACTATTGGTTGAGCCTCTTCGGATCTGCCCCAGCTGTGCTGGGAGCCCACCGTCCTGCCCTGGCTGCCCAACAGACACTTTACACTTTCCATCCTTGCACTCAGGAGATGTTTAACTTCAGTTTCTTCAGCTGTGAAGCGGCATCTGCCCTCGTGTCCCCAGTGGGGCTTTCCTGCTCTACTGTCTGTAGCTTGAAGTTAAGGAATTTGGGGGTATCTGAGGTCAGGCAGAGTCTGGGTGAGAAGTAGAAAACACTTCAGCTCTACCAGAAGCTTCCTGTCTGAATCAGCAACCACAGAGAGGCCGAGCCTTGCAGGGTGAGGGACAGAGCGGTGGGAGAAGGCAGAGTTCTCTGGCTGAGGTTTGTGTTGGGATAATATCCTTCTTCAGCTCTAACTTCTGCCTTTTCCTTTGTTTTCTCTTTTCTCACCCAGTTAAATCCAGATGGATCTGTTGATCACAGTGACTTCTCACCAACTCCTCCTGCACTTCCTTCCTGTCTTGTCGTGGGTGAGCAGCACCCAGAGCAGGCATCGCTGGCTGTTATCAAATGCAGTGACTTACCTGGTCAGAGCAGAAAGAAGAGAGGCTTCTTCATCAAAGGAAAACAGCTCTTCAGAAAGCTTGGGTCCAATAAGAAAGACTAACACGTGTGGCCTGCCTGCGCAGTCCATGCAGGCGCTGAACATTCAGGAGAAGCCCTGGCAATAAGCTGACTGCAGTGCTTGTGTAGGAGGAAGGCGTACATTGGATAGAGGAAACTCCTCAGTGGGTCTGGGGGCTGCACACTCCACTGAGAGCTCGGCCGTGGTGCCCACCCCGCGTGGTGGCACTGGGGTGTGCGAGGCCTCGGCTGGAGGATGCAGCTGCCCCCGCAGTGCTGTCCTGCTCCAGCAGCCCTCGGTTCCCTGTACATATTTTAACCTGAGAAATATATCCTGGCTGTAAGTTAGCTAAATGGCTTTTCCCAGCAAAGCCCCTTAGGAAGAGCTCCCTTGTAGTGCACCCCCAGTATTTCTCTGCTCCAAAGGAGGCTGTGTCGAGTCCTTCACTTCCTGCAAAGAAAATTGGCACTTTTCCCACGAATCCCCTGTGCTGTCTCTGGGCTGAAAAGTGAGTTATTGGTACTGTAACCTGTAAATACGGCTGTGCCTCGGGGCGTCCCACACTGCCTCAGTCATCTTCCAGCACGAGGATTCCCATGGAGGAAGGAGCGATGCCCAGGAGGGGGTCGATGCTTCTCCTCCATCGTGGGCTGCCGTAAGCTGCTCTTGGCTGGCTCACCTTCACCACGCGCTGCCTGGGGACTCCGCCTTATTTATTTATTTATCTGACTCTTTATTTATGTATTTATTTGTCCTTGTCCACCTCTCTCACCGTTTCCTTTGGCTGTTTCAGTGGCTGCTCCTCTCTTGTTGGAGCGTTTGGAGAGCAGAGCTGGGGATGGAGAGTTTGCAGCTGTTTTCATTCGAGATGATGCGTTCCTTCAGTTCAGCCACATCCCTTTCTAAGCCACGGAGTTTTGTACTACATGGTTTCTATCCTTTCCCGTGTTTCTTTCTTTGCATGTATCAGTGGGTTCTTGTTTTGAGAAGGACGGTGATGTGAGGTATGTGAGTGATGCCAGCACAGTGTCCACATGTTGGTGGTGAGGTATGTTTTTATTTAATATCAGATTTTATTATAATAAAGTCTATTTTCACAAAAACACGCTTTCCTTAAAAAAGCTCGTGCTTCGTTGCTGCTTCCTGTGTTGTGGTGCTGGTTTGTGTTGGGGGAGCACTTCAGTCCGTGGTACCTTGAGGGTCCTTCAAACCCCTCGGGGCGGCTCCATCCCGCGGAGCTCCCCGTAGCCCAGCAGGGGGCAGAGCTGACCCGCAGGAGCGGAGTGGGGCGGAGCTGGTGCGTCCTGGATGCTGCTTCCATAGGGGAAGAGTCGTTACCGCCTGGTAACTGTAAGTGCTTGAGATCCATGGGGGAGGTAAAAAGGAAGGAGAGGAAAGGAAGAAGACGCCTTACTGCTACAAGCTCGTTCCCCTCTGCACAAGCTCGGCATGTAATTTGTATCAGATCTGACCACTTTGTTGGTTTAAATGCATTCACAGTAGCAGAGAATCACCGAAGTTGGAAAACAGCTCTGAGATCACCACGGCCCCAAACGATCCGTGTATAGGATGCCGTATTCAGTTCTACTGCTCACAGAGTTGGCTCCAGGATGTTTGAATGTTTTAATTACAGCACAGAGCAGCTCCTTTGGAGGAAAACATTTCCTAATATCCGACCTGGGTAACATTTCAGTGCTTTCTGCCTTTCAGACCACGTTCCCGAACGAGCCGTACAAACTCATAGGCAGAAATCAGCTGGAGATGGATCTCCAGACTCACGGCTCCGTTTCAGTGTTTGTCTCTTTCCTGTCGCTGAGGAAATGCTCCATGTGCTGCTGCCCCGCTCGGCTCCGTGAAGAAGATCCTGATGGCACAGGATCACAAGATGGTGGATGAGCTCCGGAATCACCTCTCTGAGCAGAATGAAGGCATTGGGCTTCGTTTAGCTGCTCTTAACATGTAGTGTGGCAGAGATCATGGCCTCCCAGGTGAGCTGGCTGTGGCAGCAGAGCTTCCAAAGGGAAACAAGTGAAAATCAGGCTGTCGTGGGACTGAACACTGGGAAACGTCTCCAGTCTGTGCTTGGCTGAAACTCTGCTCAGAAAAGTTCACTGCATGATGTGAAAATGTCACTCAATTTTCTCTCCCCAGACAGTGTCCCAGGAAAAAAATATATGAAAGAGAGAGAAAGAGAGAGAGAAAAGCATGTCAGAGCCACTCATGGGGCTCTGCAACATGAAAAACCAGTGCAATGGCATTGCAAGATGGTCTTGAGAAACAGGTTGTTGATACAACTGGATGGAGGGTGCTGTTGCCTAACAGCGTTATTAGGCTGATGCAAGTGCCTGGAGCTGCTGTGCCATTGATGAGGAGCTCTGGATTCATGGGCTTGGAGTCGAGACGGAGGCTTTGCATGCGATGCAGATGTGTGGTCAGGTTTGCTCTCAGCTCTCATGCAGAGCTTGACACAGAAGCCTGCTTTTGGCTGAAGGCTCCTGCCCCATAGAATCATAACATCACAGAATTGCTGAGGTTGGAAGAGATCTCTATGATCATCCAGTCCAGCTGTCCACCTGCCACCAATACTGCCCACGTCCCCCAGTGCCACATCCCCAGGGCTCTGAACACCTCCATGGATGGTGACCCCACCACCTCCCAGGGCAGCTGTGCCACGGCAGCACCATTCTCCCAGGTATGTTTTTCCTGATATCCAGCCTAGAGGAGGGCTGTGTCCCCAAGCACACGGTGTTCATCCTGCCCACAGCCACGTACACACCCTCCATTTACAGAGCCGTGCTATTGCATGTTTGCCTCTGCTTGCCAGCAGCTCCCACACACAGCAGCTCTGCAGCTCCCTTGCTAAACCAGCTTTCCGTGCTTATTTTCACTGGGCGCTGCAGCCTTGCAGAAGCATCTCTCCTGAACCTCATTCCACCACTGCACCGCCTACATGTAATGATCAGAAGAATCTGAACTCTGCTCCACAACACTGAGCTCCAGTTACTCACTTACTGCGCTCTGCAACACTCCTCTGGTTGACTCTGGGCTGGAGGATGGAGCTATTGCTTCTTCACTACCCATTTACTTTTCTGCTCCTTGCAGTTCTAATCCTTTGCTGGATGTATCCTGCATTCAGATACTTCTGCAAGATGACCTTCTATCAGGTGTGGATCTTCACCATCAGCTTCCTGGTTATCATCGTTGCTCTTCCTCGTGGCCGCAACTGTGAAAATATGAAGTAAGTTTGTGCTCTGGGCATTGATGGAGTCGACTTGTGCTCTGCTTGGGGGGGGGGTGGCAGCTG
Organism: Coturnix japonica; assembly: GCF_054131305.1. Taxonomy (NCBI): domain Eukaryota; kingdom Metazoa; phylum Chordata; class Aves; order Galliformes; family Phasianidae; genus Coturnix; species Coturnix japonica. The sequence continues at coordinate 10,178,934 of NC_140684.1, forward strand.
TGCTGTGGTGGGTGTTGGTTGTTTGCTGGGATGCCATTAGCAGCAGTGCATGTTAATGCAGGTTTTGGGGCAGTGGGTTATAGGTGGGAGCTGGGGTCACCTCTGCTACACAACAGCCCAGGGCTTTGTGGCCTCCTGAGCACTACAGAGACAGGATTCACTCCTCCAGAAGGATCCCAGCTCTCTCCTTGCTGAGCCTCAGCTTTTTACTTTAAGACATATTCTTGACATAAGACATTCTTGAATGTGGGCATTAAATTCAAATACATATGGGCTGCTATTCAGCTGATCCACACAACTGTGGTATTTGGAGTTGCCAGGCCATTGGTCTGAGCTATCCCAAGGGAAACCTGGCAGCTGTCTTTGTTTTCTCCAGTGGCAGCTAAAGAGCCACCCTAGCTGCTTTTCTCCCAGACAGACAAGTCAGATCTGGGTCTATGGACAAACAATCTGCTCCTCAGCAGGTCTGTGCTGTTCTGGACGGTTGGTGTTTGGTTCCTTGGCTCAGTTTTAGTTTTTCTCTAGCTCAAGTCTGTTCCCTGTTTGCAGGATTCTGCGCATGGCGATTCTTCCAGTCAAACACATCCTTGGTGTCAAGATAGTGGTGAAGGGCAAGGAGAACCTCAAGACTAAGAAGCCTTGTGTCCTCGTGCTGAATCACCAGAACTCCCTGGACATTATGGGTACATGGGGAACCTGATCCTGCCTTCTCCTCCTTGCTGCATAGTTATGAAATCCCTACAGTGCAGGTTGCTGTGAAGTCCTTCCCACTTGGCCCCAGGCCCAGGGTGTGCTCTGAGGCAGAAGAGCACAGCAGTGCTAAGGAAACCTCACTGGTCCTTCCCAATAGAACTGGGATGAGAACATCAGCAGGGCACAGTGGTGTCATGGTTATTCAGTGTTGGCAAAGGCTCTGGGTGGGAGGTTGGCCTGCAGATAACCCAGATCCCTTTTCCAACATCTTGTGGGTGGGTGGGAGCTGCAGGCGTGAGGTTTCCCAAAGCAGAAAGCTGGAGGGAACCTCCACATAGATGAAAACTTTTCCTGTCCTTGTTCTTCTCTTGCAGTGATGATGCAGATATTGCCGAATCGCTGCGTGCCCATTGGAAAGAAGGAAATACTGTACATGGGCTCTTTTGGCATCGCATGTTGGCTTTCAGGCGTCATTTTCATCGACCGCAAGAAGAGGGAAGAGTCCATCGCCATCCTGACGGAGGTGGCACACACCATGCGCAAAGACAACGTGAGTGGGACTTCCTGCCTTCCCCACTTGGAGCAGGAGGTGCTGCAAAATGTGGTTCTGAAATTTGTGGTCTAGTGGGCAGGTGGCGGATGGACTGTTGGACTGGATGATCACAGGGGCCTTTTCCAACCTTAATATCCTGTAATTCTTTGTCTGTGCAGTGATTTAGAATAGCACCTGGAGATGGCTCCATCTCAATGTCTTTTCCCTCCTGCAGTTCCATGTCTTGGTCTACCCTGAAGGAACTCGCAATCACAGTGGCTCCATGCTGCCCTTCAAACGTGGGGCCTTCCAGCTGGCCGTGAGAGCCCAGGTGAGAGCTGAGCCACCTTCCTCCTGCCCCTTGGGATGCAGTTTGGCCACCAGAAGCCTGATCCCTCGCTTCCCTTTGGACTGAGCACCCATCCAGAAGCCTGCAGGTGGTACAGGGCAATCTGCAGATTCACTCACTGTAGACTGTTTCCCCACAGGTCCCCATTATTCCTGTAGTGATCTCTTCCTACAACAGCTTCTACAGCCAGAAGGAGAAGAGATTCACATCAGGTGAGGATCACCTGTTCCACCCTTTTCTTCCCTGATGCCAACCCAAAATGGGCTTCTGCCCCTTCCCTATGTCAGCACACACTCTTTCCTAGGAGCAGGACTTGCAGCTGAAATTCTCATCCCTGTCGTCATTTGTACCTCTGTAGTTATTCCCTTGAAGGCAGACACCTCTTAGAGAGTTAAATGCTCCATTATCTGTTTCTACTCAGCTTTTTCCCACTGGGTTTATTCTGTCCCCTGCTGGCCGTGCAAGAGCTGTTCAGTCCTGGAAGCATTCCCCTGCTGGCAGTTTGATGGCAGCACGAGCAGGGCTTCCAGCTGTTTAATGTACTGCATGGGTTTTTGCCCTCCTCTTTTGGGAGGGCATCTTCTCTTGCTGTCTTACATCACTCCCCCTCCCTGACCCTCCTGTCTCGCACTTCCAGGGACGAGCACCATCCAGATCTTACCAGCAGTGGAGACCGTTGGCCTGAGCTCAGATGATGTCCCCAAGCTCACGGAGCAGGTCCGTGACTCCATGATGAGTGTCTATCAGAGGATATCGGGAATGACGAATGGGGGCTGCCATGAGTGACCTCACAACCACAGAAAGGCCTGGAAGCAGAAAACACAAAGGACTGCAAACCTGACAGGGACAGGCAAAAGCACGGAATCATTTGATTTGAAAGGGACTCTTGAAGCCCATCTGGTCCAACACCCACAGCTCCATCAGTGCTCAGAGCCCCTCCAGCCTGACCTTGGCTGTCTGCAGGGATGGGGCACCCACTGTATGTCTGGGCAACCTGTGCCACTGCCTCACTGCCCTTACTGCAAAAATCTTTCTCCTTGTTTCCAATCTAAATCTCCCCTCTTGTCCTGTCACAACAGCCCCTGCTAAAGACTCTGTCCCCTTTCTTACAGGGGACTGTTGGCTTTCTGGGCTGTGAGGGCACACTGCTGGCTCATGCCCAGCTGCCACCCATCACTACCCCCAGGTCCTTTTTGGCAGAGCTGTTGTTCATCCTTACACCCCACAGCTTGTCCTGGTGGCAGGGGTTGCCATGACCCACGTGTAAGGTGTCCACACGCTGTATTGTGATTAAAAAGTAAAAATGGTTTGTGTCTGTGTATGGACCAACTTGGTGGTCATGGCCTGGAACGGATCAGACAGCAACTCTCCAAGTTTTGGGTCTGTGTGATGTGACAATCCCATCACAGTAGAGCAAACACAACAGTAGACTCAGTCTTGAGCTCCCCTGTGTGAAGCACGTGCCATCAGCAGCAGTTGGCTCAGCACGACATTTGGGCAGCAGTTCCAAAGCAGTGGGTGCCATCATTAGGAGCTTCCAGCACTGGTTGCAAGAGCGGGATTAGAAACTGCCCATGAAGCAGAAAGGGCTGCTGAGCATCAGAAAGTCTCTGCTGGACACCTACTGCTCTCCATGTTTCTATGTGACTGCATGGCTTAAAAGAGCAATAGGCCAATGGGAACATGACAGCTGGGTTCACCTGCGTCTTGTTTCCCCTCTGAGACGCTGTGCTCAAAAGGTGCCTCCAGTGACCTGGATCCTGGAGGCCCTTTGGAATCTTCAGGACAAACTGATGGTGCTTGAGGAAGTTTCACTCGGAGCTGTTGGTTTTCAGTGCCCTGCAATTTCACTGCTGCCAGGTTATGCAAAGGCAGCTCAACTTCCTCCCAGCCTGGTGATAAAAAGGTCACAGGAAGCAGCTCAACACATTTCACTGACCATAAGATGAAGTTCATAAACAAATCAGGAAGCTGCTATTGTTCAGAGGGAAGGGAAGTGACACCTTGGTTAGGTTCCCGGAGCAGTCACCACAATTCAGCCCTTATACCCAGTGAATGAAGCTGACCATGAGAACTGCATGGAGATATCTGTGCCTCTGTGCAGAAGGGCAACATAGGAAACTGCAGTGTGGAAATCCATATGTGGGTTGCTAGAAGGAAAAGCTCCTTCTGCTCTGTCTTCTGCAATCTTCTATTCCCTTGTATCATAATCATGACTGTGTGTGTTAGACTGCTGTTGTGCCAGGCCGTGCACTGTCAAAATAGCTGCAGATACTCCTCAAAATACTGTCAGGCTTTAAGGAAGGAAAGGGAAAATCAGAGGCTTAGTCCGGCAGAGTAGAAGTTTGAAGCAGATTGAGGAATCCTGATTGATTTCTTCATGGACACCTTTCCTGTGAAGGAAGATTCAGGCTGTCCTGGAAAAGATTACCTGACCTGGAATACAGTGCTGAGGGAAGGACACATACACGTGAGGTACTGCTGGGACTATTAGTGCTCATAGGATCGAGGTCTGGTCATGACAGTGTGTTCACCTTATTGCCAGATAGTGGGATGCACCGCTGAGCAGCGACTGCAGTCAGCCAGCTGTGCCCAGCAACGCCAGCAGTGGAGAAAAGCTGTCCCTGTTTTCTGAAGCTTGAAAGATAAAAGCAGAAATGGAGCATTTCTATGAAGTGACAAAGTCTGTCCCATCAGTGCTGCTTTTCTTGTGGGTTTTTATCTTTTTCTTTTTTGTGGCTTTCTGTGTTGTGTAACATCAAATAGTGCCATTTGTTACACGAGAAGAGCTGTCATTTTTCCTCTTCTATTTTTCTATAAACACATCCTGTTCTTAATAGACAATATTGTTCTGTCTGTAAATATTCCGATGACATGCAGACAGGCATCCACTGACAGTCACACAAGAAGTGATAAGAAAAAAGGCATCAAAGTGAATCACCTGAGCTGCACTGTGGGCATTCTGGCCAGTGTAACAAAAGCCTGAGTCCAGCCAGGCTGCAAGAGCCAGGTGAGGATTTGGTCCTCAATGGACCCAGCTCCCGTCCAGACCACACCTTCCCCATTAGTGCTGCAGCAGCCATGCTAAGGCAATGCACATCACACCGGACACAGGCGATGTGGCATCATGGACACACACACCCCATGTCCCAGAACACAGCCAGCATGTCCCCAAGGCTGAGTGAAGCAGAACATGGCACAGCTGATAAATGCCAGCAGGGGCTTTTCCTGCTTGGGGGAAACAGGGCTGTGAGACTCTGTGCTGTCAGCAGGACAGTGTCTGGAGTTCCTACACAGCCAAGGACAGAGCGATGCTGAGCTGAGTGCAGCTGCCTGGGCTGTCAGAAGGATGCACAGATGTCATGGTTTCGGTTGCCTCAACAAGCTCTACCAAAGCGTGAGCAGTGGCAGTTCTGTGGTTGGGGCATGTCGATATTTCTCTGTGGTTTCTTAGATCTCTATCTGGAGCTGGCAGTCATTATGTCAGAGGCAGTAACGGCTCCCAGAGCTCTGCTGGCAGGAGTGGGCTCACTTACACAACCCATCCTGGGCACACGGCCCCTGTGCTGGATGAGAACAGGGAGATGGGTGATTGCCCACCCTGATTGCAAGGGAAAGAGACAAAAGGAGGAATTACTTTCAGAGCAGTCCTCAGAAATAGTCAGAACAATTGGCTAATTGCAATATTCAACTTGGAATCTCCCTTCCAACTCCCCAAGAGCGGTTTGGGAAAGTTCCTGCAGAGCTGCTTGTCCTCCCCTCCCATGGAGACGTGGTGGTGGAGGGGACACAGGAGCAGAGCAGCAGCTCCTGCCACGCTCCCCATCATGCCAGAGGGGCTGTGGGAAGCCACAGAACTGCAGGGAGAGGAGCTCGTGGTGCCTCGTGAGCTGGGCATGACTATCCTGGGCAACCACAGCCGTGAGCTGGCAAACATGGTGCTGCGGGAGAAAAGAGGAGGTAAGAAAAGGGAAACGTTCCCTGCACATCCTGGGGAGTCCATCGTCTCGTGGCAAGGAGCCCCATGACCGTGTGTGTGCAATAGGTTGTGGTTCTGGCTCAAGAGCAGCTCCAGGGCTCAGCCTCCTGCATCCCACCCTGTGTCGTGTTGGCTCCACATCTCTGGGACAAGGTGGCACTCGGAGCATCTCTGTGGGCTCCCCAGGAAAAGACCTTCTTGTCTGTGCCCAGACCCACCATGGCACCCAGTGGGACGGAGCTGGCATCCTCCTGGTCCTGTGCTGAGATGTTGGGGGTTGTTGTCATCCTGGTGAATGTGTGAACCCGCTGCTCAAAGCTGCTTCACATCCTGTCTGGGTCAGCGTTGCCCCTGGTTGGGTGCTGATTTGTTCACTTACCCCACCTCACAAATCGGCTATTTCGGTATTTCCTAAACCTGTTGCTTCCTTTTTTTTCTTTCAGCCTTTCTGAGGCGAAGGTGCCGTGACATCACTGACACTTTGGAAACAGCAAAATTTCCCCTTGAAATCTGACATCCAGGGCTGGCCACCAGCCTGATATAAAGCGAGGAGCATCCCAGGCACTCCACGCCGTGACCACGAGGACTCTGCTCTGCTCCTGCCCCTGCAGCTCCCCTCTGTCCATGATGACCGCCGTGGCTGTGTCCCTCTCCATCCTCCTGGTTGCCACCCTCTTCCCTCAGGCCTCTTCATCTCCATGTGAGTACAGCATCTCTCATTGCTGCTCTCTGCATCCTGAGGTGGGGTTTTTCACTTTGGCAGGCAGTCAGATTGAAGCAGAAATGGAAACAGCCAGTTTCAAAGGTTGGAAACAGCCAGTTTCAAAGGTTGGAAATGGCCAGTTTCAAAGGTTGCTTTCTTTGGACAGGTTTTCCTTTCTTTCTCCTTTTCTCCCAGGGAGGCAATGATAAATTTTACCTTGCAAGCATTGAAGTTTTCTGGATTCACACCTCCAGTTGTTGCTGGGCTTTAGGGGTGGTCCTGGGATGGGTGAGGGGACTTTTGTCACCAGCACTGAGGAAAAGGGGACCACAAAAGCTGTATCAAGACACCCCCAGCAGTGACCTCCATTACTCTCTGGTGCTCACACCCATCTCTTACTGACTGGATGAGAGTAGCTGCCTAAGGAATGGCTGTCCATGCTGCTATGGGCATCACACTGTGGTGGACTCATGGTGGACTCACTCCTGCCTTCTTCTCTTCCAGTTGGGTCTGACACAACCGTGTGCTGCTTCGGCTACACCGCACGGAAGCTGCCCCAGAATCATGTGAAGGAGTATTTCTACACCAGCAGCAAGTGCCCACAGCCAGCAGTTGTGTAAGTACCGGATCCAGCTCTGGGCTGGAGGGGAGAAATGCCATTCACTGGGAAATAGGAGCTGGTGGTGTGAAGGACTGTGCCTGGAGCCAGGGGAAGAGGCGGCCACCACAGGTCCCACATACAGTGTGGGCTCTCATCCTCTTCAGCTGAGAAATGAGCCCACCCTGGTGCTTGGGATAAGGGATGGGAAGGATGTCCCCACGAAGCCAGCTTGTAGCAAGCAGGTTCTTCCAGGCTCCTTGGGTTCTTCATGGCATCTGGGTTCCTCTGGAGCTTGGGGGTTTGTGGGAGGGAAAGTGACCCCTATGGGAGCCAATACTGGTCACAGAACAGGATGGTGGGTGCCCAGAAGGTGCTGACAGCTGACTCAGGGGCTGACATCTCCCCACCTGGATCCACAGGTTCACCACCAGGAAGGGGCGGCAGGTCTGCGCCAACCCCGACGCCCGCTGGGTGAAGGAATATGTCAACTTCCTGGAGCTGCAGTGAGCACCAGGACCGGAGGTGTCCAGAGCCCTGACAGTCCGTGCAGCAAAGGAAGGCATGGTGTGGAGCCAGAAGGCCCACTGCTGAGCACCAGGGCCAACAGACACCCCAGGGCCCCTGAGCTTCTTGTCTTGCAACAGCATTATCTATACTATACAATTTAGCCACCCTTCCATGCAGCTGTGATGCTGGGGATGCGCCTCTTGGCTTTGCAGGTCTGCTTGGTGCAGGCTGCTGTGCAAATGCTGCTCCCTCCTGTGCCTCTGCTGCTGGAGCAGGATGGGATCTTACCCTGAGAGCCACCTGTGGGAAGCAGTCTGTCCGAACGAGGTGTGAGTGCTGTCATGTAACGCAGGCTGACCTGCAGGCCAGCTGGCTGCATCTCACCATGCTGCAGCAGCTGTAAATGAGATGCTGTGAAGGAGATCCTTCCCTAAGGGAGGAAACAGTACACTGGATATTTATGGGATGCTTATTCTGGAACCACACTTGTGCTCACAATGCTGTGTCATGCTAGTCCCAAAGAATAAAGGTTTCTATCTCTGTGTCTAAGCTCTGGCTTCATCCCCTCCCGCCAGCCCCCAGGGAGGGCAGGATGCTGAGTAGGCTCCTTGGGACCATCCTGCTGCGTAGCCCAGCACCTGCCCACCCCATGCTGCTCCTGGACCAAAAGGGCTGGGAGGGCTCCTTGGACAGGCAGGGACAGGCATCACTTCACTTTGGTTGGGTTCAAACCAACAGCTGAAAAAGAGCTGCAATAGCTGCTGTGGCAGGATGCACTTGCCCTAATACAGCAGGGATTCCTAGAAGTAACCACATCCCCAGTTCTTGTGGTGAGAGCAGTGAGGGCGAGCAGCCCCTGGGGCTGATGAAGGGAGAGACATAGAATGGGGTTAAGAACAACACAAGGGTATAAGGCTGCCTGGGGGCTGCTCACTGTCCCCAGGGCTCTTTTGAGATTCACTGGCACAAAGGGGACAACCAAATGTGGTTCAGACTCCCCAGAAGTGAGATGCTTTGGCTCTTTGGGTGGTTTTCTGTTTACTCTTAAAGCATTCCAACAGCACAGATAACTGAACTGTAGCTGACCACACAGTGCAGGAATAGAGTTTGTTTGGGCTGAGCCTTCTCTCTGTCTCACCCAAAGAATGTCAATGGAAAACAAGGAACAGCTGTGTAAGCTCTGAGGGTCTGGTGCTGTGCTGAGCCTTGAGACACTGTGAGCAGCTGCTGCACCTCCTGGGCATGGCAGCATCCCTGCCCTGAGCCAGCAGGCAGTGCCAGGTCCACAGCAGCACCCTGTAGTGTCAAACCCCCCCCAGTTCCCACCGCTCCCATTCTCCTTATCTCCCTGGTAGGAGCCCTGCTATGAGCTGGTGAGATGCAGCCCTGGCAGCTCCAGTCAGGAAAATGAAAGCAGAGGCTGTGGGAAATTCCTGTGGCTGCGTGGGCTGCTGGCCAGGGACTGCCCCGAGAGCAGCCAGCTCTGCACCGGGTTCCTCCTCTGTGCTGGGCCTGGGCAGAACCCCCACCCACAGCCACCAGCATCACCACAGCCACCCTCTGTCCTCCCCCACAGCTCAGGGGCAGTGTCTATGTGGGTTCTCCCTCCTGCAGCAGGCTCTGCTTCTCCACGCAAAAGGTGCTGAGTGCAAGCTGGGATGCTCTGTGGGTTCAGCAGATCCACAGTCCCTCAGCTCCCGGACCCATCTGCTCTGTTCCTGGATGCAGGGATGGAGTGCACCCACAGTAAATCTGCAGACAACACCAAGCGGGGGGGAAGAGTCCTGGTAGAAGGCCCCACAGACAGCCCCGTCAGCAGACTGCCTCTCCCCCATGATTATCCCCCAGCTTAAGAGGACATGAGCCCTAGCACAGGGCAAGCAGCAGGTGTGCTGACCCACCCAGCCATGCTGAGAGCTGCCCCTCTCTGCTGTGCCCTCAGTGCAGTGCTGGGACCACAACAGGGCAGAGCAGAGCCCGGGTCTTTCCCCATTCTCCCATATGGGAGCCATCCCGCTGCTCCTCAGGGCCCTGCAGCCTTCCTGCCTGCAGTCAGAGCTCCTGCCGAGAAAACACAGGGATGGAGGGAAATCATGAGGCAGCTGCGAGGTGCTTTCCCAGCCCTGCAGCTGCCAAGCCTGAGATATAAGCTGTGGATTAACAAATATTAAACAATAGGAGAAATGTGTTTTGCATTAGGGAGAAGAAATGCTGACTGAATAGAACAGATGTTGTGCAGACACGGAGCAGCTCGGGAGCACCTCAGTGTGCTCAGTGTGACACAAGCATGGTCCCTTGCAGCCTGCTTGCTCCTATTGCAAAGCCACCCATGTGCCCTGTACCTGGAGCTGGATGTGGAGCATGGCTGGCTCCCATCTGCAGTCCTGCATGAGCTCCCCCTGTTTGTGCCCCTTGCAATGTGCCCATCCCCATCCCATCACACACACAGCGCCTGCTGGGGAGCCAGGCACTGAGGTGGGGTGCACAGGAGCCCCTTCTTGTCTGGTTCATAGGGCATGTGGTGGAGAAACAGAGACAGAGGATGTTCATATGTCTGTAGTGTGGAAACCTCACGGGCTTATCTCCAACCACTTCCCATCATCACATGCTGTGTGGGGTGTGCTAATGGTGAGGGTTTGTCTCTGTGATGGTGTAAAGGACATCAAGGGGAAAAAGCAGAAGTTTTGTCCACATTCTTTATTCTTCACAACACCTTCATACAGTGATCCAGAACCCCCATCCCCTGAAGATGGAACTCCGAGCCACCCTCCCTTAAATGCCCCCCTACCACTCTCCCATAAATACGATCCAGAGATGAGAATAATGCCTGTTTCTTATGGTAATTTCTTAAATAATTTTAAATAACTTAATTACAATAGATGTGCCGTGGGCCTTTCTAGTCTGCAGGCAGAAGTGCTGAGCTACATGTTGGGCTGCAGAGCGGGCTGTGCAAACAGCGCCCAACATGAGATGTGTGTGGTGCCCATCCTGCAGTCCCCAGGAGCTGCAAGCAGGTGACGTGGGCTCATGGAGCCGTCCCAAGGCTGCACTCCGTGCCAGGAGCTCGTGGTGGTGACATGGCAGCAGTGTCCCATCCTGCCCGGCTCCGCTCAGTCCTGCTTGATGCTCCGCAGGTAGCTCTGCACCCAGGGGTCACTGGGGTTGGCACAGACTGCGCGCTTCTTCTTTGTGATGAAGCTGTGGGACAGGAGCGAGGCTCTGAGACTGCTGCTCACAGGGGGAGCCTGGGTTTGGGGTTGACAAGAGGTTCTCGACCACCCCAAGCTGATGTTGTGTTCGCCACAATTCCCCCACTGCCATCTTCTCCCACATCAGCTCCTGCAGGAGCATCCCCAGGTGTCCCCATAAGAGCATCCCTGGCCACCCCTGCAGGAGCATCCCGACAGTTCCCACAGCAGCCCTTGGTTCCCCCTGCCCTGCACACAGCACACCATGTGCTCCCTGACCCGCAGCCCTCAGCGGATCCCACACACCCACACCACGTCCATGTCGGTACCTACATGATGGCTGGCTGTGAGCAGCTGGTGCTGGTGCTGAAGTGACTCCGGATCAGGTTCCGTGGGATCTTGTGTGTTATGTAAGTGGTGCAGCAGGTTGGGATATCAGGTCCCACTGGAAGAGGCAGGGGGAGAGAAAGTGAGTGTGGGGTGGGCTCAGGGAGCTGTGCTGGGAGGAGGAAGCAGAGAAGTAGGGGCTGATTAAGGTTGAAAGGTGCATTGGAGATCACCTGGGTCAATGGAGCCAGGGAAGGAGACATGAGGGAGAGTCCTACTTAGTTCCAGGGCAGAGGCTGGAGTCCCTACACTATGACCAGGAGCAAGGACCCCAAACTCAGAATGGTGGATGGGTGAATGAACAGATGGATGGATGGATGGACGGACGGATGGACGGATGGATGGATGGATGGATGGATGGATGGATGGATGGATGGATGGATGGATGGATGGATGGATGGATGGACGGACGGACGGATGGATGGATGGATGGATGGATGGATGGATGGATGATTTTCCAGTCTGGGGGCTCCCACACAGAGCTGATCTAAGTGCAGAGTGGAGGGAGGCTGAAAAATTCCCCACTCTTTGCCTGGAGAAATGTCAGCAAAGGCTCAGAGCTGTTCTTCCTTCTCAGTTGGCAGAACAGGACTCACCTGGGGCAGAGGAGGCTCGAGAGCAGGAGGATGCGATGAGGAGAAGAGCAAAAACAGCCGCAGAGAGCTTCATCTTCCCGTTGGATGAGGGCTGTCGGAGCAGGACCAGCAGCTCGGGCAGATGCGGGGCAGTCTGCAGCAGCTGGATGCAGATCCCTTTTAATAGGGAGTCCTGGAGTCAGCAGGGAAACGATCCAGTGGAAATTCCAGGATGATGACAGAGAATGTCATGAAAGCGAAATAAAAAAAACGAAAGAAGGCAATAAAGATGGGATATTGGGCACAATGGAGCCAAGAGTGCTGGGATACTGAGCTCTGAGTCAGCACTCGTTTTCGTTTTTATCAGCTCAAAAGGAAACTGGACTGTGCCAAGTGCCATGACCGCAAAGAAGAGTTCTATTCATCACAGATACAGGAGGGATTTTCCCTGTGAGTCTGGACAGCAACAGAAACAATGTTTGGTTAAGATTACACAACTCTGGGAAAAAACCAAGCCCAAGGAGCTCGTGCTGCTGTCGTGCCGGGTGTTTGTCAGGGTTTGCTGCACGGCAGCACGAGGAGCACAGTGAGGAGCACTGTGAGCCCACACCACTCAGTGCCCAGCAGGGAGCACTGGGGCTGGGACCCCCCTGCATGTCCTGGGTTGGGGTCGTTCATCCCCAGGGGCAGCACTTTGCACTGCTGAGGTTCTGCCACCCCATTCTCAGCCTGCCCAGCTCTCTCTGCACGGCAGTGCTGGTGTAACGCTACTCCTCCCAGCTCTGTGCTGACTGCAGAACTGCCCGGGGTGCATCCTGTGCCTGTGTCCAGGTCATCAGGACATGGAACAGGGTTGGCCCCAGGGCTGCCCTGCAGAGCAGATCCATGCAGAGGAGCATGGCAGAACAGCAGGAGCTCCAGCTTTAGGATGAACTGCTGCAGAGCAACATCGAAATTCAGCTTTTTGCCATGGAAATAGTGTGTAGAAACCAACAGCGGGGGCTTTTTGTTCCCCTCTGCTCGCAACTCACATGGTAAATGTGCACGAGGAAATCGCAGCCACCAAACCAGCTGCTGGCTGAGCACTGCTCTGCATTTCCAGCACAGAGGGGCTGGGAGCTCTGTGGCTAACACCAGACAGAGAGAGCTTTGCTCATGGAACTTCACACCTCCTGCAGCAACCGAGCTGCTGGGCTGGGGCTTGCATTGTGCCGGAGGGGTGCAGTGGAAATGCGGTGCAGCATGGAGTGGTCAGTGCCCTTGGTGTGGAAGCACTGAGATGCTCAGGGGAAAAAAAGGAGCCGTCATTCATTGCTGTTGAACTTGGCCGGGCTGAGCTGGTGGGAGGAGGAGGCTGTGGAAGGAGCTGCTGCAACCACAGCTGATGCTGGTGTCATTAGCACAAACCTCCTGCACTGCAGCCCCTGCTCTGAGCTGCACCCACAGCCAGCAGAGCAACCCAGCCACGGGCACGAGGTTTGTTTGGGTGCAAAAGCAAGCTGCAATTATTCAGCAAGGAGGCCTGAGGGGAGGATGCTGCAGTGTGCACTTCTGGCACGGTGGTCCCAGGGACCCTGGGGGTCAACACCGGGAGAGCTGGGCTGTAGGATCCTGTGATGGGATGCAGCCCCTTATCAGCACCGGCAGCTCGCTGAGTCCTGCCTGCAGGGCTGGCACAGGCTGGGATTCCCACCACATGATTTAGGGGAAATGCAAAGCCTGGAGCAGCCGCACAGCCCTCACCCCTCACGGTGCTGCTTCACTCATCAGAGGTTCCCACCAGAAGTGCCAAAAATGGGGATGGAAAGAACCTCCATGTGCTTCAGGAAGGCGGCCTGCAGGCGAGCAGGGCGAGATGGAAACTGCTGCAGGCTGCGCTGGGGGCAGTTTCTGAACAAGGGACAATAGTAAGACTTCCTTCTCCAAACGAATGCCAACCGCTCAGCATTAGAAACTGCTAAAAACAGCAGCTTACGTCAGCCTCATGTGCAGTGTTCCTCTTTCATCGGTCATATTAAGAATTTCCCTACTTCTATTATTTATTTGGGGCCGTTGCTTTACTTAGCACTTTCTCCCAGCAGCAGACGAGCTCCAACACGCAGCGTTATCCCTGCAAATTAATGCAACACCACAGATTGCTTCAGCCAGCCCGTCCTGCTGACTCCGAGCTTTGCCTGCCCATGGTGGGAAATCACTGTTTTCCAGCACAGGACCTCCTACATGAACCCAGTTTCCCCTACTGAGCTCCAGCCCACCTTGGCCACCTTTCCACAGCCGTCCCAGACCATCACCTGGTGGAGGCCCCTCATCCCAGGCACCCCCATGGCTTCTTGTCTTCCCAAAAGGGGAAGAGTGAGAATAAATGACTTTCTCATTGCACCAGGACGGGGTTGTGGGGGTACTGGTGAGGACACAACTTTCAGGCACAAATTACAAGATCTCAGGGCGTAGCTGATATGACTACAGCCTCCCACCTCATTCCAGCACACCAATAGCTGCAGGGTGGTGGTTCTGACCGATTTCTGGGGAAAAACACTCTTAGGAAGTGAATACCCCACATTGGTCATTATTTTCTTTTTTGGCTTGCATCAGTGGAACAATGTTGGCCATTTCCTGGGCTCTGTGACAGTCACAGAATCATAGAAACACAGATCCACAGAATTACAGAATGACTTGGATTGGAACGAACCTCCAAAATCAGCTCGTTCCAACAACAGCTCACATGGTCTGATAGGGGGACCCTGAACGGGGCCCCTTCCAACCCCAACCACTTGAGGATGCTTTGATTCAATGAACTGATTTTCCTGTGTTAATGACATCTCTTATCGGAACAGTTCCCCACCATTTCTCCCACCTGCCCTGTCTGCGTCATGTGCCTTTGGGAGCAGGACAGGAGCAGACGGCCGTAGGTGGCAAATCTCAAGACACGACACAGGAATGCTGGAGGTTACAGTCACAGGGAACAGCTCACAGGCAAACCATGCTCTTACGTATGTCTGCAAGCTGCATTCCCTGAGCAACAAGATTGAAGAGCCAAGAAGAACTCAGAGCTGGCTCCTGGTCCAGCTGGCTGAGCACCGGCTCCCCGCCGCCTGCCGGGCTGTGCAGGAACGCTCCTTCCTCATCCTCCAGCTTCTGGGGGCTGAGCACAGGGACCAGCAGTGACACAGCACGAGGCTGTGCTTCCATTCAGCATCATCTGGGCAAACTGGAGAGCTGGGAAGGGAGGAACCTGATGAGATTTGACAAGTGCAAGAGTAGCTTTGCACCTGGGAAGGGACGACTGCATGCATCAGTACAGATCAGGGGATGAGCTGCTGGAAAGCTTGTGGAGATGGGCCTGGGGGGCCGGTGGGCAGCAGGGTGGGCATGAGCCAGCAGTGTGTCCTTGTGGCCAAGAAGGACAGTGGTGTTCTAGAGTATGTATGTCCAAGAGTGACACCCACCTCCAGGAGCCCCCAGCTGGCAGCCCCACGTCATGCTGCTGGGTCAGAGGGGGCTGTGCAGATATGGGAGGGGAGAGAAGAGACCTCAGCCCCCTTTTCCCTAAGCTCATCCCACCTGTGTCCATCATGTGTGCAGCTCCTGCAAGGATGCACTGTCATCTCTAAGCAGCTCGTGCAGGTTGGGTAACAGGCCTGTTGACAAATGCAGGGACCTCCAAAGCGGAACTTCTTACTAAAGAGAGATGCACGAGAGAAGCAAAAATAGATATGGTGATTGTTTCATATCCTGTGCCATTGGGGAGGCTGTGGCCACCGCACTGTTCCACCATGAGTCCGTGCTGCGATCAGCCCTTTCTCAGGGGGAAATTCCACTGCTCTACGCAAGCAGCTGCCCAGAACTGTGCACCCTATAAATTGGGCAGTCGCTGAATGTCTCAGCATCACAGAGAACAGAGACCTCCAAGCTCCACTTGCACTCTCCAGCTCCTGCAACCACTCCCAGCTGACATGAAGGTCTCTGTGGCTGCCCTCGCTGTCCTCCTCATCGCCATCTGCTATCAGACCTCTGCTGCACCGGGTAAGTCCTGGCTCTTCAAACCTCTCCAAATAGGGACAAGAGAGACACTGCTGCTGGGGCAGGATCCTCCCTGCCAGCCCTTCTACCACAGCTCCCTTCCCTGACCCACGAGGGCTCTGCTCCCAGCTCCCTGCCATTTCTCCCTGCCCCATGCCCCTGCTCACAGCCACCTTTGCTTTTGCAGTGGGTTCTGACCCGCCGACCTCCTGCTGCTTCACCTTCATCTCCAGGCAGATGCCCTTCAGCTTTGTGACAGATTACTACGTGACCAACAGCCAGTGCCCTCATGCTGGTGTTGTGTAAGTGTCCCCCTGCTCAGGGAGCTCTGCCTTTGGGCTGGGGATTCCTCTGCATTTGGATCTATGAGGAGAACAACTCCTTTAAGTTGGGGGGGGGGAAAGAAGGATTTGGAACCAACGGGTGCAAAGGGATGATGGTGGGGCTCATTCTGGTCCTGCCCCAGGGCCCTGTTGCCCATGTGGTCAGCAGGAGATGGTGTGGAGTGGAGAAGGGGTCACCTCCACGCAGGGCTCTCCCATGGGATCTCACCTGGCTGCTCCCTGCAGGTTCATCACCAGGAAGGGCCGTGAGGTCTGTGCCAACCCCGAGAACGACTGGGTGCAGGACTACATGAACAAGCTGGAACTGAACTGATGCACCAGGATGGGATGAGCGAGCTATGGCCAGCTGCAGGCCCTGCCAGAAATGCAACTGTGACACTGAGCTACCTGAGAGACTGGAAATGTCCCAGAATTTGCTTTACTATTTATGTATTTAATTGTTCACAATGGAAGGGAGCAGGTGAAACGATGCCACTCCAAGCAAATGGGAAGATTATTTAATAGATATATATTTTTAAATTAAGAGTCAGGATTGGATTATATTTTTTGTATTTAATGAATTGTATTTTTGATCTAATATTTAATTCAAACATTGAAAAATAAATATTTTTGTAAGAAATTTCTGTCTTTGCTCATTTCATGTTGACCATAGCTGAAACTATAATTGTGATGACATCTTCAGTTTTTGCCCAAGGAGGCTGTGGATGCCCCATCCCTGCAGGCATTCAAGGCCAGGCTGGATGTGGCTCTGGGCAGCCTGGGCTGCTGGTTGGTGACCCTGCACACAGCAGGGGTTGGAGCTGGATGATCTTTGAGGTCCTTTTCAGGACATCCTGTGATTCTATGATTCTATGCCAGCCTTACTAAGCTGGTGACACTTCCCTTGTCCACTGACGCAGTTATGCCATCATAGAAATCCATAGGTTGGTCAGGTAGGACCTGCCCTTGGTGAAGCCATACTGACTGCCTTGTATAACTTCCCTGCCTTCCATGAGCCTTGCCTTACCTAGCAGCATTCCAACACCCTTAATGATGATATCAGAGAATGAGAGGATGAGAGAACAATGAGGATGAGAGCAAACCTTGATCGCTGTGTGCCAGCCAACACCCTGCCTGTGTGCTGCAGGCTGAACCTTCGCCCAGAGGCTGAGTCTGGCACAAAGCTGAGCACCAACAGCTGCCCTCAATACAGGAGCAGGGGACAGGAACATCTATCCAGGGTGGGGAGACTGACAGCAGGGACTCAGTCCTACAAAGACCCTCGTGGTTGCATCTCCCCAGGCCTCACAGCACCAGAAGCAGTCCCACAGCTGGGGGTCCTCACTGAGGGTCAGCTGCCAGCACCACCAGCCCATGCACTGTGTGAGTCCATTGCAAACAACAGCGTGCACCAGCGTCCTTAGCTCCTGGGTCATGCTGGAGCCTCCCACAGCAGACACCTACTCTGCGCACCTCAGTTAACCCACACCACTATTCCGGGAGCCTGCAGGGAGTCCTGAATTGCTCATGTCGTTCTCTACACCCACCCACGTGTGACAGCTCAGTGCATGAAGGAGTGCAGCACTCCGCTCACCCACCCCCTGGCACACGGGTGTGAGTCTGCACCATCAAAGAGAAGATGATCACAGCCCACAGCTGCCAGCAGAAGCCAGGAGCAGTGTTCCTGCACCGAGATGGCTCAGAAGAAGGGCAGGATGCATCCATGTGGAGTGGATCATCAGGGCTGCAGCTCTGCTTGGGCTCAGGCAGACCAGACAAGAGCGATAGACTCAGTGGTTTCAGAACTTGCAAGCTGCTTCAAGTTTTGCTGCTGTTTGCTCATCCTGCGAACAGAGCGTGGTATTTACCACATGTTCTGTGCAAGGACGTTTCTTGAGTGCTGGTGCTTTTCATGGTGTGTTTTGGAAATGCAACAAAGCATCATGTTTTCTTTCAGTAATATTGATCTGTATTATCAAAAGAAGTCTACTGTATGTTTCATAACAGTCTTTATGAAAACCATTTGAAAGCCAACCAAGCTTAAGAGCACTAAGTCAGCAGGGGGGTCTAAAACCAGGTCCCAGTGTTCCCAGTTTTCTCTCTGCCCATGGCAAACCTGGTCTGGGTATCTCAGGACAGAGGTGTCAACCCAGAGTGGATTCTTACTGCAGGTGACACAGAGATTCCAGAAGTGGAAAACTGCACGGCACATTCGGAGATATCTCATGCCTTGGACCTTTACTCTCCTTCCAGAGAGATGCAGATTCATGACTTCTAGGAACATGCCGGGCATTGTGACAGTGAGCTCACATCCTTTCTGCTCGGCCATTCACTTGTTCCCTCATTGCACCGTTGCCTACATGCAAGATCCCTGACGGCATTTCCTCCTGTTTCATCTGCAATAGCTGCTCATCCTGCCCCATTTCCTGCCATCTTGGTGATGTTCAGCCTGGTCTCTTCCCAGCTGCCACCCCACACAGTGCTTTCCCTGCCTGTGCTCAGCTGCCTTGGCTTCCAGCCCTCTACCAAGCCCTCAGCCATATTCTTTCTATAGCTTCTCATACACTCTAAGATCCTCCTGGAGGTCAACAAGAGGTGCAGAGCGCAACAAGGTCCTTCCTGGGACATGGCAGATCTGGGACTAACCTCTTGTTGATGTGCTCTCCTCTCTGCTGTGCAGCCCCCAAAGACAGATCCTGCAGCCAAGGGGAGCTGGGTGGGCCTCAAAACAAGAAGCACCAAAAACCAGCTGAGAGGAGCTGCAGAGTTGTATCCAGTGCCATTTTTCACTAGGAACCTCCTAATCTCCAGCTAGACACTCCCAGAGAAACCACACAAAGCATTTGAGACCATTCCTTATCAAATCTCACTTTATTCTCATTGAATCAGTCACTAAATAAAGAAGGTTAATTATTTTTGTCCCACAGCACAGGGCGTAGCTGCTGGGCAGCACCACAGAAATGCACTGCAACCTGCTAAGGGCTCCCCAGATCATCCCTTTATTGCCTCATGTCAGTACAGTTCATATCCAAAGCATCACGATGCAGCAGGCTGTGAGCCGCCCCCCAGCAGAAGCCTGTGGATGAGCAATAAGGCACCAGTGGACAACGGGTGCTACAACCCCAGCATGGTCCTGGCTGGGTCCACACCCCATGCTATGCACATAGCAACTGCCAGCCATCACCTCCTGCTCACCCGAGCAGCCTGTTGTGCCCCCACAGCTCCGCCTGTCCCTGTCACAGGACAACACAGCTGCTCCTCTGCGTGTCCCTCATCCAGGAGATCACCAAGGGCTCCGCATTTTTTCCCCCCATAAGGGAGCCCAGGTAGAAGAAAGGCCGGAGTTTTCCTGAGAACTTGTCGGTGAAGGTGTAGAGGTGGGAGCGGTTGGACACATTGTAGAAGGAGATTTCTCCTGCCTCGTAGTCCAGGAAGATACCAATGCACCGGGGCCTGACGCTGGGGGTCAGGCAGGAGACGGGGCAGGTAAGGGCCTCGTAGCCACCGTTCTGCAGGCGCAGCACCCAGTAGCCATTTTGAGGGGAGAAGACGATATTGCCTTTCCGGCAGGCAGCCTCCCTGCACAGCCCCAGGCCCCACTCCGGCTTGTCTCCCACCTGCACCTCCCAGTAGCTGCGGCCCGAGAAGAAGGCCTGCAGCCCCAGCACCACCGGAGCACAGCTGAACCTCTTGGGGTTGTCAAATAACAGCAGGAAGAGCTTCCTGCCCCCGCGCCGCACGCTCTTGCGGTCCTCAGACACAACGAGCTCCAAGTGCGCCGTCTCAGGGTCCAGAGTCACATCCACTGGTGGGAGAGAAGGGAGGAGGATCAATGGGCTTTGTCAGTGCTGCAGACCCAGCCCTTGCTGCCAGCTATGTGTAACTGCCTTACGCCTTGTGCATCACTTGGTGCTGTTGGTGTGGAGAAGTGTGATTCATAAACATCGTTTCAGCTGTTGAGCATGTCAAAGCAGTTGGCATGTGGCTGCAGAATGGGAACAACCAGGGCAGCCTGGCATTCAGGGTATAACTTAATAAGTCATGTTGAAAACAAGAGTTTGTGAGCAATGTCCTTCCAACCCGAGACCAGAAGGAGGAAGCTCTGCCAACCATTGGAACCAGCCTGAACGCACCTGTATGCATTGGGAATGTCATCCAAAATCCAGGAAGAAAACTCCAACTCCAATGTAGTGTTAGAGGAAAAAAAGCCCACAGCGCCGGTGCTAACAAAAAAGTCTGGTCTGAAATGGGGTCTGCTCTGAAGTCATGTCATTGGAGAGGAGCCCAAACCTGGACGGACTCTGACACAGCCAGTTTGGGGGTGGCTGACACAAAAACAAAACCTGCAGCTCTGCAACAAACAGCAGCAGAGCAGCACTGGTGGCACAGTCTCCCCTGTGTAAATGCAATCTTCCACAGAGGCTGCTGGGGACAAAGGCGACAGCCAGGATCCCACCCCAGCCTGCAGCCCACACACATGTCAAGGACACACTCAACACTTCCCCATGCCCCAGGGTAGGGGGACCATGACCACCCGTGCAGGGAGCTGGAAGCAGGTCCTCACCTTTGAACTTCCTCAGCATGTGTCTCATACCCATGCAGCGCTCTGGGATGCTGTAGTCCTCCTTCAAGTTCACAGACACAGGTTTGGGGGCCTGAAACTTCATCATTTCACACCTGAAAGAAGAGCAATACTGGGGACCATACTCGGCGCCCACTGCACAACAAATCTCCTGCTGCATCATGGGGTTTTCTGATGCCTTTCACCTGGCTGCACAGATGCATTCCCTCCCTTGAACTCCTCAGCCATGATAAAGCACAAGGGATGACTACTTGGTAGCAAGTGCGATGGGACCTTTGTTCCAGAGTGAACTGGTGCATAAAAAATGGATCTCAGGGAGGCACAGAGCCACTGCCAAGCAGAAGTGCCTGGGAGACGGAGACGGGCCAACCTGGCAACATGGCCCTTAGGAGGGGACACATCTCACCCCACAGGGCCAGACAAGACCTCAGCACTGAGGTCCTCGAAGATGAGGGTTCTGCAGCCACTCAGCTTTCAGACCCCAGCCTTGTCAGCCTCAGGGGACTCTGTCTCTAGAGGGCAAATGGAACTCTGTGCTGGGAGACAGAGACACTGAGAGCCTGAAGGCAGCTGGGACAGTAAGAGGAAGGAGCACAGGTACCCACCTGCTCAGGATGCATTTCATGTCCTAGAAGAGAGAAGCCATTCTGGGTATGTCACTCCAGCCTGGCCCCGGCCACCTGACCACACAGCAGAGGCCTTGGGGCTGAAGCTGGGGACAGCTGAGAGGGCTAGTGGTAAAGCCTGACCTTGAGCAGCCCCTCCGATGGCTGCTGCATCTTCTCTTTTATCTCCAGGATCAGCTCAGCCAGCAAACACTTCTGCTCTGTCACCCTGGCCATGTTTTCAGAGATCATCACCAGAATCTGTGTCTCCTCCTCCTCCAGCTTCTGAAGCAGCAGCTTCTCCTCATCAGCCAGCAGCTGATGCAGCTTCCCAAACTCACACACAATCGTCTCCCGCTTTCTCTTCACTTTCTCCTTGTGACAGGAAAGATGCACAGAGTGAAGGGAGGCAGCGTTAGTCAGGGAGCTGAGTCAGAGCCCAGCGCTATGCCTGGCATGCAGGAAACTGCTGCATTTTTGTCTAAGTGTGTTTATTTAAAAGAAGAGCCAAAGGATAAATGCTGTGCTTTGATCTAGCCACAGTTCCCACTTGGCATCCTCTCTTTTCCAACAGTTATGACCAGTTCTGGTCCTCTGATGCCCACGGATGTCTCAATGCAGCACAGGGGTCTATTTGATCAGGAGTGGTGCAACTCACTGCATGCCAGACTCAGGCTGAGCTCTGCATTGACAAACCTGTGTAAATGTGACAGCACCCAGGGGTGGGGGTGGGCAGGGGCTGGAAGAAGCCAGGCAGGACTCCCTGGGTT
The DNA here is from genome assembly GCF_054131305.1 of Coturnix japonica. Lineage (NCBI taxonomy): Eukaryota > Metazoa > Chordata > Aves > Galliformes > Phasianidae > Coturnix > Coturnix japonica. The sequence goes on from NC_140684.1 coordinate 10,200,748, forward strand.
GCTGAGAGCTATCGCTGAACACAGAGGTGAGAGGAGCAGTGACAGGTGGAGGTCTCAGGGCTTGAGAAACTTTTTGCCAAGATTTAATATTTGGCATCTGGCTCAAAACCTAAAGCATGAAAGTTAACCAACTCCAGAAAAACATGCTGGGGTTAACCAAGCCCAGGAAGCCTCAAAGCCCAGAAGGTAAATGAGTGGAAATCAAAGTGCATTTCCTCTCCTTCTAAGCACATGATTTCTTGGATCTGACTCACGTACTCTTGATAAGCCAGAACTGCAGCCCAGCACTCGCTGGGGACATTTTTTCCTTTTAATTGAGCAGGACAGAGGCCGGGGCCGCCCAGCTGTGATCACACAGCCCTGACTCAGGCAGGCGGGGATGGGACACAGCTCTGTCACAACGCAGCGCCTGAGGGGGATGGTGGGCGCACAGCAACACCCCCAACCTCCATCAGTAGTGACAGCCCACACAGATAACTGGGAGAGCACTGAGAAAACTGCTTTCCCTGCCAAAGCTGATTAATTATCAGGTCAGCAGGGGAAAGCTCCAGCCAGAAGTTTCACTTCCTTTTCTGCAGTTACGTTTTTTTCTAGACCTAAACTGCCTCTGTTTTGCTGTTCTGCCCCCTGGGGCCGCCTGGGGTAAAGCAGAGGAGCAGTAATTCACTTTTAGTTTTGTAACGAAAGCAATTTCAGTTCTATTGCTGTGGAGCAGAGCTCATTGTGTGTCTCACACCTGCTTTCGACTCAAGTGAAACGCAAATAGAAAGAATCTATTCGTTGAACTGGCACACGAGCCCCCACCATTTCCTTGGAGCTGGCATGCTGGTTTTTTTCCCCAGGCACTGATGGGCTTTTTAACTTGTTCAGGTCTGCACTCACTGCGGTTTCCACACTCAATGATGCTGGTTTCCAGCACCGTGCTCTGGCAGCTGTGGTGGGTCAGGATCCCTGGTAGATGTGAGTCTTCCCTACATCAGCAGGACATGGGACACGTCCCATCTGAGGGCGATTCTGAACTCAGAGCCCCAGACCATTCCAGATGTTTTAAATCCCTGACATTATGTAAGCTCATTCTTTCACAAGTAAACCGAGCACCTGCCTTGCACTCCTGGGTTTTCGCCTTCGCCTCTGACTCACGCTTCTTCATATCCTCCACTTCCTTGGAAAGCTGCTCCAGCGATTTCTGGAGTTTGACCTGAAAACAGCAGAAATGAGGTTGGCTCTGCCCACTGTGTGTGCTCTGCCTGGTCCCTGAGCAAACAGCTGCTGGTGCCAGCGGACAGCGGGGGGACACGGCCCTGTGCCAGGCAGTGCCATCTCTGGCAGCCATGCCCAGCAGCTGTGCTCTTCACTCTGCTCACAGCATTAACCCCTCCATGCTGCTCGTGTTTTTCTGTATTTTCCTCATCATTTCAGTTCAGAGAGCAAGGACTGAGTCCCACAGTGCTGGGACACGGCCTTTGGGTACCCCCACAATGCTCGGACACGGTGTTTGGGTGCCAGCAGCTCCACACTGCACTGCCCCAACTGTTTGCAGGGCAGGCTGTCCCATGGCTGATGGGGGCACGGTGCCCCCTGCATTAGGAGGCAGCAAAGCCGTCCTCAGCCCCGGCACCCGCAGCAAAGTGGCTTTGCCACCGTCCCCGTGCCCGCAGCGGTACCCGGGGCCGTTCAGAGGGTGCCCATACCTGGTACAGCTGCACGGCCTCCTCGATGGGGTACGCGGTGTGTGCGCGGTGCTGCTGCGCCTCCCTGCACACCACGCACATGAGCTGCTCGTCCTGCTCGCAGAACAGCTTGAGCCGCTCGTGGTGCAGGGGGCAAAGCGGGGCCCCCTCCCCCAGCTCCGCCGCCCCCCCGGCCCGCAGCCCCAGCTGCCGGATGCTGTCCACGATGTTGGCCAGCTGCCGGTTGGGCCTCAGGCCGCTGCGGCGACACGGAGCGCGGCACTGCGGGCACGAGAAGGGCGCGTCGTTCCTCGGGGCCTTGTCCTGGCAGTGCTGCGCGATGCAGCCGCGGCAGAAGTTGTGGCCGCAGTCGATGCTGACGGGCTCGCTCATGTACTCCAGGCAGATGGAGCACACCGCCTCCTCGTCCAGCCGCTCCAGCGCTTCGCACAGCGCCATGCTGCGTGCGGGCCGCGCGGGGCCTTGCACCGGGACACCCGGCCGGGACAGCGGCCGTGGGCGGAGCGTGGCACCGAGTGGGGCGGCCCTGAGGGCTGCGCTGCCCGGCAATGCCCGGCCCTGCCCGGGGGGTGAAAGTGGAAGCGAAGGGAAAACGGGACCGATGGGCCCGACCCGCAGCGTGGGCCGCCCCGGACGGACGAGACGCGGCTCCCGGTGGCCGTGCTGGGGCAGCCCCGGGTCCGCAATGGGGTCAGGGGCGGCCTGCAGGGCCCGGCCCTGCCTGACAGAGACACAGCGGGACTAAAGGCAGCTGGACTTTGTTTTTATGGCACAAAACCGACAGAAAGACGACCAGGATGAATTACAGAGAAACGTTTGCCCCTAAGAAGTCAAATAAATCCAAATGCTTCAGCATTCACACTTAAATAGGTAAATAAATAAGGTATGTAGAATAGCAAACAGTCTGCACAATGCACGGGCAAGGAGCTGACGGGGCTGTGATGGGAGCTGCCCATGCGAGGTCTGCGGTGATGCTGGAAGGGATCAGAGCTCAGCTCACTTGATGCCATCCTTGTGCTTCCCCACATTCAGGATATCCTGAACCCACTGCTCTTCTGGCCTGGCACAGCACATCTTCCCCTCAAACGTGGTGAATCTGCAGAAGGAAACACAGATAAGAGGTGGAGAAGAAGGGACCCTGCCCTGGGGTCTGGGCAGAAATACTCACATCACGCCGTGGTAGGGGCACTTGCTTCCTGTGTACTCATACATCATCACCTTGTTCCGGGGAAGGGCTTTGTTTAGGAATTGGTAGCAGCAGCGTCCAAAGGACCCGACAGCTACTGGGAGAGAAGAAAGGTTTTCTGATTAAAGCCAGACCAGGAACAGAGCCAGCAGGGAGAAGCAGTCCTGCAGAACCAGAATGGCCACACCAAAGGAAGTGCTGCTCCCACCACAGTCTCCCACCACCATCACTCTTCCCTCAGGAAGGCAAAGAGCAGCACGATGTGCCTCTCCTTCCTTACAGCAGACGCTCAGAAGAGAGAGCCACCAAGAATCACTGGGACTTGTACAGCAGAAAGAGCAAGCAGAGAGTTCCTGCAGAGTGGAGAGCTTGGACTCACGTGTAGTTGAGGAGACCTGGAAACAGAGGGCAGCCACAGTGAGGACAGCAATGGCAGCTGTGGAGGACTTCATGCTCCCGTTCGGTGGAGATTCACTGTAGGCGACAGTGCTATAGTGCTGCAAAGGGTCCTTTGCTGGGCCCGATGTGGGATCCCTGGGTTCAGTTCACTTTATAAAGGTGCACAAGGCCGGAAGCACGACAAAATGCTGCACAAAGACAGCATGACACAATGGAAGAAGTGCTGTGTCATGAAATTCTGTGTAAAGAGCGTGGAGTCCTACACCATCCTGTACCTAGAAGAACCCAGGGCCCCGACAGGCTGTAGTGTCCGGATGTGGCAAGTGATGGCACCATGACAAGATACTCTGAAATAAGAGGGAACAGGATATGACCAACTCTTCTTTTCTTTCCTCAGACCAAAACCTAGAAGTAGAAAACATAGAAGTAGTGTTTCATGAGATTTTGCCTAGAAGTCACATGGAGCAGGCAGCAGATTGAGGCTGGGGGTGCCAAAAACTGGATTGGAGACAGATTTGACCAAGTGGCAGGTTGGGAAACCACGTGGTGAGATGAGATGAGATGAGATGAGATGAGATGAGATGAGATGAGATGAGATGATGATGATGATGAGAAAACCATGACGCTCTGGAGTCACGATAACCTGCTGACCTACGTTCCACTCCAATAGCCCTGATCCCATAATTTCCACCAGTGCTTTCACACCCAGCATCTGCACATGTTCCCATTTGGGCCAATCTTAGTGCTCCTGTTACACAGCTCCACATGGGGACCAGAATAAAACAGAGAGGAGGAGAACAGGCTGGAGGATGAGCTGGAGCCATCCTCACTCATGCAGCTCATAATGACACAGCCCAGCCTGGAGCTGCTTTTAGCTGAGTGTTCTGGATGTTCCTGCAATATTCAAATGTGCCGTTGATGGAAATGTCACGATTCTTTAAGAAAAGCAGTATTTTCTATCAGAAATACACGTGAGCCTCAGCATTCTGAATGAATTCTTGCTGCTTTCAGATTTACTGGGCTCTGTTTCTTGCTCTCATTCATTGCAGAGGGAATTCTTGGAGGTTTTGACACCTCTGTTGTTCCCACATTTCACTGTTTTCCCCAACTCCATTCCTCCCTTGAAGGATGATTTTGTATTTCATTCTTGGTTGCTCCTTCTTGCCAAGACAAATAATGCAAATCTCTAAATATTTTGATTTCTAAAGCCTCCCCCATACCATACATCCTAAACAGCAGCTATTTATGGAGTCTGTAAAACCTCTGCCGTATGGCGTGTTTCAGCTTTCAATAGAAACCACACATGGTGTCTTTGGACTCACTACAAGAACAGCTTCGGGACTCAGGAGGAAGCCTTGTCTTAGCCCCAAGGGATCCTGCTCCACCACCCTGACTCACCTCTGGAGTTTCACCAAGGGTCACGTTATCACAGTGCCCCGGGAGCTGCCCCATCAGGTTCATACTGGGAGCAGATCAGCTGGAAACAGAAGGATCAGGGCAACCAGTGGCTGCAGGGTGCTACAGCCCTGAGAAAGACAAGCAAGATCTCAGATGAGATCTCTGATGAGATCTTGCTGAGGGACGTGGGGATCACAAGGGAATTTCCATGTGTCTGAGCCAGGGCATGGATTTCAAAGTGACAGGCTCAAGAAAACGTGTAAATGAGAATGTCAGGAGGCTGTGAGCATTCAGGGCTGTCAGCACCGAGAGCTGCCTTCCTCTTCAGGAGATCTGCAGCACCCACATCTGGAGGCATCGCTGCTGGGCTGCAGCTGCTGGGCTGCAGTGGAGAAGCTGTCCAGCAGATGGCAAGCACTGCTCACCTCCAGGCCCTGCGGGATCCTCACCTGGGCAGCCAGCCCAGCAAAGTCCTGGCCCGGAGATGCAGCTTCAGGCCATTTGCGTTTGGACTCCTTGAAAAGGGAAGGCAGCTGCTGAGGCTTTAGTGCAGAGAACACACCTGGTGATGCTCGGGTTTGCATCCATCCTTACAGAACCTGGTCGGGTAGGGGAGCTCACCCAGAACGAAGGTACGGAGCACAGGGTGCCCTCAGGCTCCTTCGCTCCCTGTGTGCTTGGGCAGTGTCAGTCCTGCTGAGCGACAACTGTATGGGAGATTGGCAATCACAGCCTGAACCTCTGATTAATCAGCTGAGGCAAGTGTGGGGTCAGCTGCGGGAGCACAGGTGAGAGTCATGGAGCTGTGCTCCCGGGAGGGCTGGAGCTCGACTCCACCTCCTCTGAGACCTCATTTAAGGGCTGACCCTCACTGAGGCAGCATCTCTTGGAGATTGCTTGCTAGTGAAGATCACCTCAGCTCCCAGCGTCATCACTGGTGAGTTCCCCTTTTTCCTTATACCTTCTGTACTTCTACTATCATTCTTGTAGTTGCCATTCTTAACACCTGTATGGTTACCACCAATACAGACAACCATGGCTTCCCCTCCCTGCCCACTGACCCATGTAGCAGCCCAGGGCTGCTTCCTACATTGGCTCTGTGATGGTTTAACTGACAGTGACTCAGCAGCAGCCATATTGCCTAAAGCACCAAAAAATGGGATCTGAAGATAATTAAGCCTCATTGCCGTCTCCAGCTGCCCTAGAGGCTTCCACGTGCCTTTTGCTTTGCCAAAGACTCTCCTGCTGAGTCTGAGCCACCGCCCTGCAAGCAAGACCTGGTCCTCACCTCATACCACGTGGGCACTTGGTCTCAGAAAACATTTTTGTCCCATATTTGTACATCAGCCTCATCACCAGGTTTGTATTGTGGTGCCATTATCACAGGTGTGGGTGGCCTGGCACAACCACTGCCCTCCAGATGTGCCCACCAGGGCTGGCTCTGCTTCGAGAAGCTCAGGGCTCTATGTCTTGGTGTGGGTGGCAGTTTGAGGGCTCACCTCCAGGGCTAAAAGAGCAGGATCTTTGCACAGAGCCCCGTGCCCGCCTGCTCCAGCCCAGCCAGCTGGATAACAGAGGAGGGACTGTGGTGCTCTCTGTGCCTCTATTTTCTTCCTGAAACAAGGGGCAATCTGTGCTCCCGCTGAGCCTGGGCCAGGCCATGGGGGGGTGAGGAGCGTGGCAGCAGCACCCCGGGGCTCTCCCAGTTCTGTGGATGGCAGCTGGACAGGGATCCTGCAGCTCCCAGCCCTGGGAACAGAGCGTCCTCTGCTCAGGGCTCACAGTCCCTGACATCCCTTCTGAGTCTCTCCCGCTATTCCCCGTGTCCTGTGGCTCGCGGATCCTTTGGGTCAAGATGAAGCTGAGCAGTATCTGTGCTCACAGAGCCCAGGACAGGTTCTGTTTGTCCTTTGCCTCCTGGAGCTGGGCTGGAGGAAGGAGCATCTGCTCAGAGCTGGGTGCTCCCAGCAGGCACAACACCCAGCTCACCGACCTTCCCCTTCCCTTTGTGGTCACCCGTCCCTCCGTCTCCATCCGGCGCTGACTCCATGTGCTCCATTATTAATCACCGGACTGCGGTGTTGGCTGAATGGGACCCACTAAAGCTCCGTGGGGAGCGGCCCAGGGAGGAGGCAGGATTCCAGACGGTGCATTAGAGCGGCGGCAGATGGACATGGAGACGGGCGGGGACGTGGCCGTGCTGCTCAGTAGTGCTCGGTGCTGCTCGGTGCTGCCATTCCCAGCAGCTGGAACCCGAGCAGCACAGAGCTGTGTGTGTGTCACAGCTGACACATCATCCCCCCCCGGTGCCGCTCCCGTCCCCGTCCCGCCGCCCCCAGCCCCGCGCTGCCCCGTGCCCGTTCTCAGCCCCGCCGCCAGGGGGCGCCACGCTCTATCGCCGCCACGCGCGGACGCGTATGAGTGGCAGGCGCCGCGACCAATCATCGCTGAGAGTTTGCGTGGGGGCGGGACCACGGGGCAGGGCGGGGCCCGGGGTTGGCTGCCGCTGGAGGCGTGGCTCCTCTGTTGGGGCGGGATCTGATGCCGAGCGGCCTGCGGACCAATCAGCGAGCCCGGAGACGGTCACGTGAGCTGTCCTCCCGCACGACTCCAGCCCGGCCGTGCGGAGGGCTCGTTCTGAGCGGCGTGAGCAGCAGCCAATGAGAGCAAAGGGGCGGGGCGGGCCGCGCCGTGAGTGGCAGCTCGAGGGGCCAATGGCGCGCCGTGCTGCCGGCGGCGGCGCCGAGCGGAGCGGAGCTGAGTGCGGGGCGGAACCGGAGAGAAACGATGGAGAGAGTGAGCGGCAACGGGCGGCAGCAGGGAAACGCGCTGCCCAGGGTGCGCGGCCGGAGGGCGGCGGGAGGACACGAGGCGGAGCGGGACAACTTCGAGCGGGGGCAGGTGCGGGACGGGCGGGAATGGGGAGGGGGCGGGGCTTAGAGGGAGGTGTGAAAAGTGGGCGGGGCTTAACGGGGCGCGGTGGGACACGGGAGATGGGTGGGTCCGGTGGGCGGGGCCACGTTGGGCGGAACCAGGTGGCGGGAGATGGTTTCATTGGTCAGAATGGCCCCGGGTGGGCGGGGCCTTTACCGGTGGGCGGGGCCCATGGAGCAGCACCACGTGGGCGGCTGGCCGCCATCTTGGCTGGAGCCGTGGGGCTCTAAGTGGAGCCTGGGCTGTTGGTGGGGCACACATTGGTCATGGGGCTCAGGGATGGCTGACACACCATGTCATGGCCATGGGCTGTACCCCTGAGGCTCAGCCCTGAACCTGCTGCGGGAGCAGGGCTGCACGGGCACTAAAGGGGGAAAGATCTGCAGACAAAGGGCGTGGGAGCAGCTGGGATGTAACCGGGTGAGGAACAGGGCACTGGGAGCGGCTGGGATGGGGGCAGCAGGTGGGTCTGCTGGGTCCGCAGTGATGGTGCAACAGGGGGAGGAAGGTTTGAGGTGGGCTGAGGATGGCGCAGGGCTGAGGATGGCGCAGGGAGCCCTTCCTGGCACTGCACCCTGTCGCTGTGCTCAGTGCTGTCCTGGCCCCTGGCTCTCAGTTCCTGTGGGCAGCTCTGTGTGATTTCCTGCCCTGCTCCCTTTGCGTAACTCTCTGTGTTTTAGGGAACTTGGAGGCACCCCTCAGATCTTCCATGTTTGTCAAACTTCTTCTTTCTGAGGTTTAGTTGTACAAACCTCACACTACGGGGGTTCTTTATTGGGTTTTTTTTCTTGGAAAGTGACTTCTCTGAACCAAAGTTCCATACGCTCAACAGCTTTCCAAGTGTGGTCAAAGGGAGATGAGAGCATCCCGCCAGGCCCCAGTGGTGGCTATGGGCTGTCATACCTTCTTTGTGCTGAAGTTTGTGCTGGGGGTGTGCAGGGAAGGGCTGAAGCCTGGACCCCTCCCTTGGGTCTGTGCCTCGGGATCTCCCTGCCTGGCTTCCCCTCTTGCCCCTGCTTCTCCTTCTGTGGATGTTCCCATGGCAGCATTGGGCCAAGGAGCACAGATTGCTATCACAGTGCATGGACGTGGTGCACTGCCTGGGCAGAGATGAGATGTTCGACACTGGGGTGTTGATCTTGAGATGATGGCAGGAGGAGGAAGGATTTCTGTGGGATGCAGATGGAGCTGAGCATCACAGCAGGACACAAAGCCACGCAGTGCTGCTGTGCCTCCATTCGCCCCCACAGCTTTGCCAGCTCCAGGAGCACACCCAGCACTGTGAGTAGGGATGAGCATCATCTGGAAACCTCGCTGTATGGGAGAGTGTCCTGCCTCACTATGAGCACATCTGCCCAACTGCCTCTGGGCTATTGCATGGCTTCTTCCCTCCTTTGGGAAACCAAGTGTTGGAGAGGAGTGAATGTGTGTGGGTCATGGTGGAGGCTTCCTTGATGGCTGTTGGTGTCCAGTGCAGCAACAAGGAGTGTCCTTAACAGCCCCAGGCTGGTGTAGGATGAGCAACTTCTGGCTGGGAGATCCCTGTGGGAAGAAATCAGTGCAGCCCTAAATGATGATTGAGCTCCCAAAAGGAACCTTTGGAGCTCTGTGCTGTGAGTGCTGCTACCACCCTTTGCTGGCCCAAATCCACACCTCTGCTGCACTGATGACATTGTGTCCTGCAGCCCCTTCTGCAGGTGGGCACGGTTGGGGAGCAGCCTTGCTGCCATAGCACTGCACATCCCATTGCATGCATTGCAGTGAGCGCTGGGACGTTCCCCACCCCGGAACTGGTCCGTTGTGACTTGGCCTCGTGGAGGAAATGCCATTTTGCTTCTGACATCTTTGCTTTTACAAAACAATTTTTGTGGTTCAGATGCTGCAGCCACCGGCAGTTTTGCCAAGAACTTCAGTTCTTACACAGGAAATGAGGCTCCTTTCAAAGCACCAGTGTTGCGATATATATAGCCTCTCTGTACAGATATTTAAAGAAACATATTGACACTGGCAAGAACAGGAAAAAATAGCTCCTGTCTGTGGAGGGTGAGGGATGGAGCCAGCTGAGCCCATCCTGGGGGAGCCGCCGATACAGGGGATTAATTCTCTGCTCTTTCATCTCCAGGAAATCGAGCTCTTGTGCCTTGTCCTGAGTGATCCCCGGTGCTCCCGGTGTCTTTTGTTGTAATAGGAATTAGAGGTGCCTGGGAGTGAATACAGCTTCAGCACTGAAGAAATGAGTCATCCCGGCTCCTTTCAGCCAGTCTTGCTTAGGAACTTATTTCCATCCCCACGGCTTCGTCTGTGTGAAAGAAAATAGTTTCTCTTCTCCCAAATTAGCTGCGTGCGGGCTGCCTTTCCCTTCATGAAATCTGGGCTGGTGGGTTTTTTTTAATCCATGCAGAAATAACTGAAGTTTTTCTGTGATTCTGAACTCAGAGGGTGGGTGCAGGGAGCAGGTGGGGCCGTGGCTGGCAGCACGAGGAGATGCTGGTGGAGCTGGGTGTGCTGTGCCGTTGTTTGTAGGACTTTCATAATTTCGCCTTCTACTTTTGTCATATCCTCACCATTACCTGCTTCTACACTCAGTTCGATGGCATCGCTCCCTGCACAGAGGTGTGCACATCCATCCCGAGGCACCCAGTGCTGCCATGTGCTGTGGGGTGTCCTGGGGACCCTGTGGCTCTCACCCCTCACTTCTCGCTTTGCCTCATGGCCCGCAGACCCAAAAAGCACTTTTCTCCCAGTAGCTGGGCTGCCAGAGATGGCACATTAAATATTTACCATGCAGAACGAGAAGGCAAGTTGCTGCAAACAAAGGGACCCATTGGGAGCAGAGGCTGCTCTCATCAGGGCAGGGCTGGAGTCTTGCTGTTATTGTTAGTATTTGTCTCTTTTATTCCATGCGAGCAGCCCAGAGCTCTCTAGGGAGTGTATGGCATTGCTTTTTATTTTAATTAGCAGATCCTGGCTGGAAAACAGTGTTTTCCAGTCATTGTGCTCACATAAAGTGGAGGAGCACACAGGGTGCTGTGAGCACAAAGCACAGCGCTGCTCTCACCAGGGACTGTCCCCATTCCTCCTGACGGCCCCCAGTCCTGGAGCACCCTGATGTGGAAAGGGCCCCCAAGGACCCCATGGTCCAGCTCCACGTGGCTGCCATCACCCGTGCTGATGATGGCAGCACCTGCAGTGTGCCGGCATCGTGTCACAGCCCAGCTCACAGCCCGCAGCCTCCAGAACTGCTCTCATCAGGAGTCGCCCTTCCTCTGGCAATGTGGGAAGGTCTGGGGGGGGGAGAGGAAGTCCTTGACTTCTGTGCTGCTGGGAAAACCTCTGTTGGTGGCGTCGTTCCCAGTCCGTAACCTGGTGGAGATCCCATGCTTTCCCAGCAAGAAGCACTTTGTTTACTTCGCAGACGGGAATGCAATGTTCCTACAGAGCCAGCAAGGACTGGCTGCTTTTGTGGAGGTAAACACTCATCTGGAGGGTGCAAAGGTAACACACGCTCCTGGGTCCCTTTGCTGCTGCAGAGCCCCCCCCCCCCCCCCTCACGGGCTCACCCCACCCTCTGCCCTCGTTGGTCTGCCCAGCAATGTCAGACCCACTCGGGCTGTTTATAGCTCCAAAAGCAGTGTCTAAAATTACTGAGTCGCTGGGGAGGCCGAATGCACAGGGGAGGAGCCGCAGCTGGAAATAGGATCATCTCACGCATTCCCGTTTTATTTTGTTAACGGAGACGTCCAAGTTTGCTGCTAATGCCCGGCTGGGGGAGCGCCCCGGGCCTGTCACATCAGCTCTCTGTCTTCTCTTCTGGGCTGTGCTCTGCTGGGGGTGTCCATGGGGACATCCCACTTTGCACCTCTTGTGCTTTGCTGAAAGAACACAAAGCTGACTGATCATTTAGTATGATGATCTCAAACAGTTGGAAGATTTCAGGGCTTCATTGCAGCACTGCAGCTCCACTGCAGAAACGCAGTGGGGTTCCTCCATAGTGTGATGTGGTCACACAGGGACTTCTCTGCCCCCAGAGAGGCTCCCGATGGCTCCGTCTCCTCTGTGTGCAGTTCCAGTGCATTTTCCACATCCTGCTGGATGGCACAGCCATGTGTTCCACACCCAGGGCAGGGTTTTGCCTTCTAGATTCCTCTCCAGCAGCGGTCCCAGGGCTGGAGGAGCCACAGTGCAGCCCTTTGTTCTGGGCTGGGAAGTGGAACAGCTCAGTAGCGCTCCAGGCCAGCGGCATTTGTTTTCAGAAGTGGAAAATGAGTAAAAACTAATATTTGGATCTCAGGAAGGAACTTTGCAGCCTTTCGTGCCTGCCATTGCCCCGTGAGCCTCAGGCAGCAGGAGCTGTTTCCTCCCAACACTGTTTTTTTCCACCGCAGCCCTGGCTCCGAGGACGCCCTGCTCCACCCGCGTCCGGGCCGACGTCCCTTTGGCACCACGTGCTTTTGTTTCCCCACTTGTAGCAAGCAAACATGTGCATCCTGAGCACAGGAGGGATGGAGCAGGGACGGTGTCAGCACTGCTGCTTCTGTGAGAGAACATGGAACGTGCACTTGGTACCAGAATGTGGCTGCTCTTCTGTTCTCCCATTGTGAGTCCATCAGAAAATTAGAGTGTTTGCTTCTTCCCCATGAAGGCTGTAGGTACTGGCACTGCTGCCCAGAGCAACGGGAGATGCATCTTATCGACTGGTTTCCTGAATAATTTATGGCAACGATCCTGATGTGGAAGGGCTGCAAAGTGGATCTGCCTGGGAGCATTTAGCTGAGTACACCCTGGGGGCATGAAAACGGGGATGGATGAGCAGCCAGTGGTGGAGAAGCTGCTCCCAGGGGATGGGTGAGCACCCAGCGATGGAGCAGCACTAAGAGGTGGGGGTGCACATGGGACAGAGGAGCACCCAGGGGATGGAGGAGCACCCGGCCGCCCTTCCACGTGCCGGCTCTATGACAAGGGGAGCAGCGTGAACACACTGAGCACAGCTCTGCTGTTTGGGCAGCTCACTGATGAGCTCTGCTGACCCCGCTTCCTTTGCCGGGCGTTGTCCTTATCTCGTCACATCAGCTCACAAGAAGGAAGTGCAGAACTCAAGCGGTGCATTGTGCAGAGCGGGCTGCACGCGTGGAAAGGAAAACTGAACCTCCGCTGGAGTCACGAGGGCTTTCCAGAGAAGCCGCAGTACGTGTGGAGGTGCAGGGAACACAGAGACATCTGCGAGTGCTGAGCAAGTGGCCACTTAATATTAGCTGAGGTTAGACGTGAGGTTTCACATCCTGCTGTAATTCAGTTACACCCACATGGTTAATGCCACTGAATGCTGTCCTTTTGGCTCGAGCACATAAGCTGGTGCCCACCCCATCTGCCCCAGGCAAGGCTCCATGCCCGTTGCCCAGTGGGAAGCATGGTTTGCACCTGCCCTGGTGCCGCAGAGCAGCCCTGCAGTGTGGGATCCCACAGGGCACTGCCTTTCCTTCCCATCTCCCGTGTGTTTTTCAGCTGGTTGCTGTGCAGCTCCTGCTCACCCCACACCGGCACTGGAACATGAGCAGACATCGATGGAACTGGAGGCTAAAAACAGCACGTTATCAATAACAGGGGCATGAACCGTGGCTGTATTATTTAAGTTCTGAAGACAATCTATATATTGGCAGCGCAGCAGCACACGGTGCAGCACCCCCAGCTCAGACCACTGACTCCTGGCCACTCAGCTTTGTGCTCTCACTTTTCACACTGCAGCATTAGAAAGGTTTGTTGTTGGTTTTTTTTTAAGGAGTTGAGCTTTTTAAGTACTGCACTAAGGAGGGTATTATCCTAAATCGAGATTTGTGGGTATTTGGGCATTAAAAGTCTGGCAAGGTTTTCTGGTCTGTTGGAGCACTGAAGTGCCTGAAGTGCCGCACCGTGGCTCATGCACAGCTCAGTACTGGGAAGCAGCTGCTTCACCCTCAGTTGTACCCACTTTGGGCATACGCTTTCCTCTTAATGGCTCCAGAATGATGCAGTGCAGCCAATGACCCCATAGCACAGAGTGTCCCCCAGCTCCATAGAACCAAAGCCCAGCATGGCTCAGCACTCCTTCCAAACAGGCGTGGGGGAAAGAGGACATCCCGAGCAATGGGGCAACAACGTGCAAACCCACAGGGGATAGTCCTGTCTGGGTGCACTGTGAGGCCCCGGGGTGCCCAAAAGCTGCTCTAGCTCTGTCCTCCCAGAGCAACGTGTAGCTCCAGGGAGCTCCAGATGCCGTTAGTCATGGAGCAGGGAGGAGGCTGCAAGGGAAGAAGGTTTAAAAGGTTCTGGAGTATTTTCAGACCTGTTAAGAAGGGCAGTGGGGGAGAAAAAGGGACCAGTGATCTCTGAGACACAAACAGCTCACATCGCAGGGTGGGCCCAGCTCTGCTGCATCTCCCCTTGGAGCATGAGCTCAGAGAGAAGAAACAAATGTCAGCCCATGCAGACACAGCGACTCGTAGCTCAGTGCTGGACTGGCTGTCCAACCTCCTGCATGACACACAGCCCCGTTTGCCGACGTGCTTCGTGCCTCACTCCCTTCATTTCAGTGGGAGTTGGCTGCTATTTTTCCTGCCCTGTCTCCTGTGCTGCCCTTTAGACTAAGATTCCTCAGAGCCTCCTTGCCGTGCAGCTCCGGAGCTGAGTCTCTCCATCCGCAGATGGTTCTGCTGTCCGTGCTGTGCTGGCACAGGAGGGATGTAACATGGACACCATATGGGAATGTCCTTCATGGCACCAACTCGTGCCAGCCCTGATGGCAGCACCCATGGCAGGAGCTCACCCAGGACCCATCCAGCACTGTTCTGATGGGTCCCTGCCTCCTCTCGGAGCTGGATGAAATGAAACCAGATGAGGTTAATGGCAGTGGCTGGGTTTGCTGTGGAATGCTGAGGATCCTGCAGATTATTTTAAAGTGAATCCCCACGCAGGTGGTAGAATAGGAAAATTCAGGTGCGTGTCATGGTGAACAACAGTGGCTTTTTCTGCCGGTTCTCTTTGTTTTCCCTGGGCTGTGCTCATGGCACACGGTCATACCTTGAGGTCTCTGTGTGTGGAAATGAGGCGTTAAAGCCTCATGGGATGAGGAATAGGAACCAGAGCATCTTCTCCCATAGGAACTGAGTTCATTGAAAGCGGGGATTTGCTCTATGGGACATTTTTCACATCACCGGGTATCTACAGGGTGAGGGCAGCGGGTGAAGCTGAGGGTGGGGTGTGAAAATTGGGCGGCTGAGTCCGTCCGTGAGCGGCTGAACTGTGAGCAGAGCACAGCAACCCACGGCCCATCAGCCCACGGCCCCATCTGCCCCCGGCCCATCAGCCCACGGACCATCAGCCCACGGCCCATCAGCCGGCACCGCGCAGCATCTCCCCAGGGCTGGGAACCTTGTGCACTGGGGCGGCTGCGTTTCACGGCTGCGACGCTTTTCCTGCTCCCTGCTTTGGGTTTTCCTTTAAGGGAATTTAAAGAATGAGAGCGGCGTTCTTTGGGTTTCTTTCGTGCCTCCCATGTGAAGCCGCTAAAGCGCTTCTCGGCAGAAAAACAAAGACTCGGACCCGCTGCCGCGCTCCCTCCCTCCCTCCCGGCTGCTCCCCGTCCCGCAGCCCCGGGCGGTGCTCGGGCACAAGGTCCCCCCCCCGCCGCCCCCACCCCCCGATCTCGGGGATGCTCCCGGTGTGGGGGGGGGTCTCAGCCTCGCTCCGACCCCTCGGCCGCCCTTTGTTGTTCGGCGCTGGGCTGAGCGCGCTCCCGCCTCCCTCCCCCCGATCCTCCGCGGGGCCACGCGGGAGCGCGCTTCGCCCCCGCCCCGCTCCCGCCCCGCGCCGCCGCCGTGGGAGCTGCGGAGCCACCGGGAGCAGCGGGGAGCGGGGCCCGGCCCCGCAGATCGGGCTCCGTCGGGAGCGGCCATGGAGGCGGGCAAAATGGTGAGCGCATCCTCCTCCTCCTCCTCCTCCGCGGGGCCCGGTGTCGTGCGGGATCCTCGGGCCGCGGCGGGGCCGGGGGCGGTTCGCCGGGAGCGGCGCTGCGGGGCGATGCGGGGCCGGCACGGCGCGGTTCTGCCGCCGGCGAACCCCGGAACGCTGCGGTTCCGCCGAGCTCCGAGCGCGTTGTGATGCCAGCCGGGCTGCCGGGAGCCGCGTTCTCGGGCGGCCGAGCTCCGCTGGTCGCGCGGGGGGGACCCGGCGCTGCCCCGCCCGGAGCCGCGGGGTCCGTGCCATGCGGCGGGCGCTGAACGCGGTGAGACGGGGCCGCGTGCGGGGGATGGAGCCGGAGCGGGTGCGAGGGGCCGAGCGCACCTGGGAGGGGGATTCGCTCCTTCCATCCCCGGGGACGGGCGGCGGGCGATGCGCCGGGGCACGGAGAAACCGTGGGGACTCGGCGGGATGCGGGATGGATGCGGGATGCGGGATGCGGGATGCGGGATGCGGGATGTGAGCTGCTCCCGGCTCCATCCCCGCTCCGTGTCCCCAGGGAACGGCCGCGCTCTTCCTTACCCCCCGGCACGGGGCGGCCGCTCCTTCGACGACCCCGCCTCGGGCGGAGGAAGGCTCCGTCGGTTTCTCTGTGCTTTGGGACTCCTGGCCCTGTTGGCAGCTCAGCGGGTGGAGCCGCGGCCGGGAGGTTCCACGGGAGCAACTGTTGCTGCCGGCCCAGCCCGACCCCTCCGCCCCGGCCGTGCAGGGCTGACCCCGCGGGGCGCACCCTGCGGTGCAGTGCGAGCTGCAGCTCTGTACCCACAGCTGTACGGCCGCAGCACAGCGCGGTGCCATCGCTGCATCCCGCAGCACTTTGGGATGCTCTTTGCCATTGAAGGGCAGGTTCCTCGTGGTGACACCTGCACGGGGTTACCATCCCCCGAGCAGTTTTAGCCCTGCGATGGCTGCCAGTCACCTGAACTCTTGCCTGGGGATGAGTGCGTGGCGTTCCAGCGCTGCTCCTGCATCCTCCCCCATCCCATCCTGCTCCTGTTCTATTCCATTGCAAAAAATGCCCAATATTGGCATCGTGTGACTGCAGCTGGGGCCGTGGGGAAGGCAGCATTTCATTTCAGGCTGTGGAGGACCTGCCTGAAACTCTGACCCCGGGCAACCCCCGCTGATAGAAATCACTGCTGCTGGAAGAGATTATCTTTGCATAAAATCCCCACTTAAAATTAAAAGTCTGGCTAATGGGGCAGCGCAGACGTGGGCCGTGTGGGCTGTGCGTGCAGTTGGCTGCTGCTGATCTCGTGCCCTTATCAATAATTAAGCACGGAGAGTAATGAACATGTGTTGGGGGAGCGGCTGCGGGGGGTGGGGAGGGGGGGGCTGGGGGAGCTTTTCTGTGCATTGAGAGAGTCCGTATTCCTTAAGCTGGATTAAAAGAAAGAAAACAATCCAGAGTAATTGATCTGCATAAATTGTTGATGGCATTTGTTAAATCAGATGTCCTCAGCAGTGCAGGATGCTGCTGTTCAGTGCAGTGTGCTCCCATTTCCAGGGCCATCACTGGCCACATGCAGAAAGCCCAGCTCACCTGGGCACCAGGCAGGTCTCTGCCTCCCACAGCTCAGACATCCTGCCCGGTGCCCAGCACCTGTCACCCCAAGCCGTTTCCTTTTCTCTTTCTCTTTGGCTCAAGGCAGTGGTTGTGATGGCATCGCCCTCCCCTGCCCTCCACAGCCTCCTGCTGCTGCTGAGCTGGAGGACCCCAAAGCCACCTGCCAGCAGCAGCGATGCATCCATTCCTTGTGCTGTTGGGAAGGCAAAGTGTGATGTAGACCCAAACTTCCAAGCCCAGGAGAGCAGAATCCAGGTGGAGAAGCAGAAGAACCTGGTGTCACCTCTGGCCACACCATGTCTGTGCCAAGAGGAGCCATGTGCTGCCTATAGCAGGTGCCTGCCCGTGTTGTACCCGGCTCTTGAGCTGAGGTGTTGTGTCCCCAACAGAGCATGAAGTGCATCTCCAGCCCCGACAGCAGAGCAAATACTGCAGGATGTAGCAAGGTGTCAGTGTACTGACTGAGGCAAACACTGCTCTGGGGGTGATGTGGCTGTTTATTATGGCCCAAGTGAGGGCAGACACTGAGGCTGGTGCCTGTCGGGGCATTATTCGCTGTCTGGTTCGGGCAGGTCATGGTGTTGGTGCCTGCAGTGGCCCCAGCTCCCAGGCAGAGGGTGAGTGGCACTTTCTGAGCTCCCGGTCCAGCAGTGGAAGCCCCAGACATGGGGACACTGGGGCCAGAAGCCTCTGAAGCCCAAGGAGTCCGTGTGTGGCTTCTGGCTGCTGCTGGTGAGTGACATTTAAAAAGATGCATCTGCTCTTCCAGCCGCTGTGATTTACACCTCTGGAAGGTTCCCAGGGGATTCCTGTGTCTGTTCCTCCCTGCCCCACTGCCCAGAGGCTGCAGAGAGCTCTGCTCAATGGGATTTGTGTTTTAATTACTGTCCCGGGTTTTTGCAGGCAGTTTTGTCCTGCTCAGATCTCATTTGCTTCCCCCGGAGCCCCCGTGTCTGCAGGGTTTGGTGGAGAGCAGTTTTCTGGAGGTATCTCAGCCCCAGCTCTCCATTTATAGAAAGCAATTAAGGAGCAATGAGGAGCCATTGCTGAGAGGATTTGCACTGCAACGCACTCAGTTTCTCCAAATAATTTGCAGTAGCTCTGGGTTCTTTAATCAACACTCATTTCCTTTTGGAAATGAAAGGAGATGCGGGAAGGCACAACTCCACTGCGCAGAGCTGAGCTGCTCTCTGCATCAGGGGAGATCTGCAGATCAGAGGACACTAAGCCTGTAACTTGAGGCAGAGGCAGACACCCTGTTTGCAGTGGGGAGGGTGCTTGGTCCCGGGGCAATTCCTGTTGGGGCAGTGGGGTGTGGGTCCGAGCAGGGGCCATCTCTGCCCTGGCTGGCACTGGGAGACAGAGGGATATTTTGGGGGAAGGTGGGTTGTGACCATCCATCTTTGTGGGGTTATGGGCCATCCCTGCAGCTGCTCACAGCCCTGCATCCCCTCCATGGACATCGTGGAGATGCAGAGTGCTGCGGGGAGGCAGGACTGTCAGTGAGTGAGGCACTGGAGTCAGTCCCACTGCTTTAATTGACTTACATCAGTAATTAGCTGTTTCTGACAGCACTGAGCCAGCCCGTTTCTCATTGGTAGCACGGATCTTCACAAAGCAGTGTGAGCAGCAGTGCAGTGTGAGCAGCAGTGCAGTGTGAGCAGCAGTGCAATGTGAGCAGCAGTGCAGTGTGAGCAGCAGTGCAGTGTGAGCAGCAGTGCACTGGTGTCCGCTGGATGCTCAGTGTGGCTGTGAGCAGGACACAAGCTTTGGTTCTTTGCCTGCTGGAGTTTGGCTGGTGGCCGTGGCCGGGTGCTGGGCTGGGGGCAGGTTCAGTCCCTTGTGGTTTGGGTGCCTGCAAGAGCCAGAGCATCTTCCAGCCCCAGTGCAGCTCCCAGCCCTGCTGTGCACTATGAGAAAGCAGGTGCAGAAATGGGATAGAGCTAAAAAACGCTCAAAATCCTGCAAAGAAAACACCTCCTGCAACTGCCTCTGTGGGCTACGGAGACTGCGCTGGCTTCTCTCTCAGCGTCCACCCACGCTTTTCAGTGTGGGCTTTACAAGGTCCACAACATTTGCATTGCAAACCATGCTTTCCTGGCAGCGAGCACACGGTGGGCTCATTGTACCAGCTCTGAGCAGGGTGGGAGCTGTGGAAGGACTGTGGGGACAAGGTGTGTGGCAAGGCCAGGGTGCGCTGGGTGGCAGCAGGGCAGGAGCTGGAGTGGGAAGGCTGCAGTGGGAAACAGGGTGAGCTGGTGTTGGTAAGTCTGCTGCCCTCCTGCACCGAGCATGAGGTAAAAGCATCCTGCACCAGTGGGGGTTTGCAGGCTTGCAGTGGTCTCAGCATCCCTGTGCTGGATTCCCTGTCCTGCCCAAAGCATCCTCTGCTCAGCCTGCACAAAAAAGTAGAGCTGGAGCTGCTGGCTGCTGCCCGTGGACCAAGGTCAGGGCAGAGATTTGCCTTCCTCTGCTTGTCCCACCACCTCCAGGACAGGAGAGGGTCCTTTTGTGGTCGCTGCTTTAATTGCATCATTGTTATGCTGAGTAAATGAATCTTGGCAGTGGCTGAACCTGGCAGATGCCAGGCACATCCCAGAAAGGCATCCGGGAATGGGCAGCATCCAGCTGGCACGAGGCAGGGGCTGCTTTGCGGGCCGGGGACCTGGATGCGACCCAGGCACCGACAGGTGCTGTTAGAGCAGGGGGACCAGAGCAGCCCTAGCCCTTCCCATCTCACCCCCCCACCGCTTCTGTTTTTCAGACTGTCAGCATCAATAAGGCTATTAATACACAGGAAGTGGCTGTCAAGGAGAAACACGCCAGAAATATCCTTCCAAAAGTTGGCCATGGGACAAGCAAGCGTGGGAGCTGGCTGGGGCTGCCCAGAAAAGGGGCCACAGCGAGGCAGTGCATGGGGGGGTGCTGATCTGGCTGATGGGGTTCGAGGGGGGGACGGACAGATCCTGAGGGGCTCTCCCTGCCGGCTGGGGCTTCCTGGGATCTATCCCTGCTTTTTCCTCTCCCTCCTGCTGCAGCCTCTGTCTTTGGGTTCCCAGGGCAGCAGTGCAGAGCTGCTGCTGGTACAGTGTGTGCCCAGGGCTTGGCTGTGTGTCAGCGATGGCCCCGCTCCCCTCAGCTCTGCAGGTGCTGGTTGGGAAAGGACAGTGTGTCCCATGTGCACAGTGCTTGGCACCGCTGCTCTGCTGCCTGTCTCCATGGGCTCATCCTCCCGCCCTCTTGAATTCCCAGGGGTGGGCACAAATGCTGCGCTGGACCCCATGTTTTACACCAAGGTACCCTATGCTAAATCATGCATGGCTCGGATCAGCTGCATCCTGCTGTGGGGTGACCTCCATCCATCCATCCCCCTTTCCTTGACTGGCCTCCACCGTGCATCCTGGGCACGCACCACGAGAAGGGGGCACAGACCTTCTGGTCGGTGGTGAACCGGCTGCCGCTCTCGGGCAATGCTGTGCTCTGCTGGAAGTTCTGCCATGTCTTCCACAAGCTCCTCCGTGACGGCCATTCAAATGTGAGTGCTCCCCTGTCCCCCAGCTGTGCAAGGAAACCTCATATTCATCAGCACCATCCTGACACTTTCCTTGAATTCAGGGTGCCAGAATTGGCACTTCTTCTGTCCCCAGAACACTGCGTGTGTGGTGTCCCCCATTCCCTGCCTCGCCCCCATCCGTGTCCTGCAGAGCTCTGGTACCACTGCCCTCACACCTCCCAGTGCAGCAGACTCAGCTCAGCATCCAGCCTGGGACCAGAGCTCTTCCCAGGGCCGATCTGCCCCAAATCCCCCATGCCAAGACCCACAGAATAACCCACCCTGTGCTGCAGTGCTGGTGCTGGGGGGAACCACTGTGCCCGGGGTGCTGGCATGTATATGGGACCCACCTGACAGGGTTCTGCCCTGTGCATAGACAAAGATAGAGGCACCCTGGGGTGCGAGGTCAGTAATGTGTCCAGGACACCCATTCTGTAGCCTAATTGCTGATTACAGTAGTAATGCTCATTTTGCCATCAGTGCCCTGCATGCCACCCTTGCTTATTATTTTCCTCTCCATCCCTGCAGGTACTGAAGGACTCTTTGAGATACAAGAATGAGCTGAGTGACATGAGCAGGATGTGGGTAAGTGGCTGACCCCACAGATGCCCCATGGAGGGTGAATCAGGGCCGGCTACACAGCATGGGCTGTGTGGTGCTGAGCACTGGAGACACACAGCATCCCTCACTCTGCCTGTGACCTCCAGCTCAGCTTCTCCCTGGAGCCATCTGGCCTAGAAGCACTATCTCTGCTTGGTTCGCTTTGCCACGCTGCAGAGAGGGATGAATGGGAGAGTATTTATAGCAAGAAATACTCACAGCAGCATGAGTGACCTCTTTACAGCGACTGTAGGTTAAATCAGGCAGCAGGGGAACAGGAGAGCAGGCAAGGCAGCTGCTGGAGATGGGCTGGGAGCTGCGGGGAGAGTGGTGCAGAGGATGATGCTTGTAGTGAAGGATGCTGAACTCAGTCAAAAGCAGCACTGAAATGTGCAATAGAAGAGATAAGAAGGTGGTGAGCAAACCCCGGGCTGCCACCCCTGCCCAGGTCCATACAAAGCTGCTGACACAGTGCCCACCAGCCTGCAGCCCATGCACAGCAGTGGGAGTGCAGTGGGATGGGGCAGGGGTTGGGCAGGCAGCGGTTGGGTCAGTGCCCACAGCCAGACGAGAAGGCTTTATGGAAGGTGCAGCCTGCCCCAAGTGTGACCAACTTCTTGGTGTCCCCAGGGCCACCTGAGCGAGGGCTATGGACAGTTGTGCAGCATCTACCTCAAACTGCTGAGAACCAAGATGGAGTTCCACACCAAGGTGAGGAGCTTTGTAAAAAGGATGGAGAGTGACCTGTTCCATTGTCCGATACTGATGGTGTGAGGGGGAATGGCTTTAAGCTAAAAGAGGGAAGAATTAAGTCAGATGTGAGGGGGAAATTCTTCACCCATAGAGCAGTGAGGTGCTGCGCTGCTGCACAGAGCTGTGGGTGCCCCAGGCCATGGTGGGCCCTGAATTGGAGGGGTACCCAGCCGTGGGAAGGATGGGGCAGCGGGTCTTTGGGGTCCCTTCCACCCCAAACCATTTGAGGATGTGATATCCATCACCATGCATCCCCAGCCTGCCCTGCCTGGAACTAGAGAACCTTCTGCCTTCAGAACGGAGTGCTCAGGGGATGCTCCTGGGCACTTGGAGGAGCGGCATGTTTTTGCCCCATCTCTTGCCTGCCTCAGGAGCTTATTGTGGGACTCTGTGCAGGTCTCTCCTTTGGGCTGGGTTTGAGAGGTTGTGGTTGGAGCTGGCCAGCTCCTGGTCTCACAGCTCCATGCCAGCGTGCCTGTGTTGAGCACAGCCGGAGCCAGCTGCCAGAGGTGAGGGGAGTGTATTTATGGAAAGGAATGTGGTGTGCAGGGCTGTGGGAAGCAGCACCGTTGATGGAGTTCATTATTCAGGCAGACATTCTCTTATGCTTGTGGCATTAAACTGAAGGCACAAGAACAAAACGAGACGTCACTGTGGTCTCGTACACAAATATTGCCCTGCATGGGTTCAAGTGCTGCAGTCTTTAAAGTAATTGGCTGTGGCAGGTTCGCTACCTGCAGTGCTTTATTTCTTTTCAAGTTCTGCTGTTAAGATGTTTTCTGAACCCAGGCCGTACTCATGGCCCTGAATCAGCTCTTTGGAACTTTGGCCTTCATGGATCGCTGTGGGCTGCCTGAAGAGGTTTTGCCCTCTGAGCAGATGGCTGCCCCTTCCCCTGCAGCTGCCCCGTGGTGCCTTGCAGGAGCCCCATCTCCTTCCTGCCAGCAGATTCTAAGCCCAAGGAGGGCTGTTGTTTCTTGCTGTGGGGAAAATGGGCTCCACAAAGCACAAAGGTTCCGGTCTGGCTCACCCAGGGCTCAGGAGTCCTCTCGTTAACCCCCACTCAGCAGGACCTTGGGATGCACCCAAGGAGCCCACCCCAGGGAGCCCTTCACCTTGAGCTGCCCCAACCTCCTGCAGCAAGTCTGCAGCCCCTCCACATCCCCTTCCCAACTGTTGTTTTCCCCCCAGAACCCGCGGTTCCCCGGCAATCTGCAGATGTCTGACCGGCAGCTCGACGAGGCGGGAGAGAACGATGTCAACAACTTGTGAGTGCAGGCAGGTGGGAGGCGAGGGGTGGCTGGGACGTGGCACCGTGTCTGCCTGCCATTAACATGGCAGTGGGCAGAGCCACCAGCAGGGGCTGGCACATCCCTCCTGGGCAGTGCCCGTGTGTCCCTGCGGTGGCACCTGGCACAGAGTGTGCTGTGTGGGGACACTGTTCGACTTTCCTCACCCCTCTTCCCCAGCTTCCAGCTGACAGTGGAAATGTTTGACTATCTGGAATGTGAGCTGAACCTCTTCCAGACGGGTAAGCCCCTCATTGTTGTGCTGTGCTGGGTTTGGTGTGCACGGTGTGTCGTGGGATCCAGGAAGGAGTTGTCTGAGCTCATCTGTTTGCCATGCACTTCCCCGGAGTTATTCTTAGCCAAAGTGATCCCGTGTCAGAGCTGTGCTGCCTCCCTGCAGCCCTCCTGCAGTGCTGGGGAATATGTGGGGATGGCAGCACTGCGTAGCTCTGTTTCCCCCCACACCTCCAGCTTCACCTCCCCACCTCAGGCTCCTGCTCCGCAGCCTCCGAAGCCTGCACTCCTGTCAATTAGGTCCTTCTCTCTGAGCCTCTCTCCTCCCGACAGTGTTCAGCTCCCTGGACATGTCTCGCTCTGTGTCGGTCACTGCAGCAGGGCAGTGCCGCCTGGCCCCGCTCATCCAGGTGATCCTGGACTGCAGCCACCTCTACGACTACACCGTCAAGCTGCTCTTCAAGCTCCACTCGTGTGAGTACCCTCAGCACCTTCCATGGGGACTGGGAGCTCATGGGGACTGTGTGCCACGTGTGGAGCATCGCTGGGCACTCAGTGCCCCCAGCCCGGCTCTGCAGCACCCTGGTGCACAAGCAGCTCTTTGCTACTGTGCAGCTGGAGCACCTAATTCCTTCTCAAGTTGTTCCTGAGCTCCTTTCCAGCCCTCTGCAATGGCCAGGGAGGCCACAGGGTTGAGAAAGCTGCATCCCCTGAGGACTTGAGATTGCAGCAGCAGTCTCCTTAGTAGCAGTTCAAAGCCTTTCCCTACCCCAGCACTGCCCAAGGCCATCCCTGGGAACGTGATCCAGCAGTGAGCCCCTGAGCAGCAGGGGGCTGTGCTGAGTGTGTTGGGACGTTGGAGGAGGATGAGCTCCCTGCAGAGCACCATCCCCACATGGCCGTGCTCACAGGCTGCCCCCAGAGCCGTGCCCTCCTGGGCTGGGGACACAGGCTGAGCTTTGTACCCGCTTCTTCTGACAGGTCTGCCGGCCGATACGCTGCAGGGCCACCGGGACCGATTCCTGGAGCAGTTCAGAAAGTGAGTGGGAACTGCCACCCACTGCGGGTGGTGTGCAGGAACCCGGCCAGGCAGGAGGCACTGCAGGCCTGGAGCACTCTGTAGCTGAGCAGTGCAGGCAGAGGAGATAACATCAATCTGGTACAAGGCTCCAAAATCAGCGCTCATCGAATCCGCTGCCGCTGCTCAGAAGCGGCTCTTGTGCAGTGGGGCAGCCGCTCTGTGTGCCTCGTCCTCTGCTATTGAATTACCAGATAACTGCGTTATTAATTCTGAAGCGGCGTTCAGCCACTAATAGCATTTCACTTGAAGCTCTCGCTGGTGATTTAAAACCCTCAAACCGTTTAATTGCACTTTTAACTGCAATTTGCATTTGACGTGCTGAGATGAGTCTCGTTGCTGCAGAGCACCCAGTTCTGCCCCCCCAGCTTCACCAGAGGGATTTGGTCCATGCGGTGCTGCTGGCACCAGCAGTGCCCACTGAGCAAGTAGTGCAGCTTGATTCAGGGAAGGAGGCTGCAAAGCAGTGCCCGGGGGGAGCTGTGCAGGTGCAGCCATAGCAGGGGACTGTGCTGGGTGTGGGCTCTGAGTGCCCGGAGCAGACCCAGAGTGAATGTGGTGCCAGGCTGGGTGCTGGGTGGCTGCAAGGAGGGGAGCCACCAGCATCCCCGTGGCCACACCATGTCCCCTGCTGTGGTTTTTCTTCTTGAGTGAAACCAAGCGTAAAACCAAGGGTAGAGAGCGCTTAACACAGGCTGCTTTTGAGGAAAGAATTGGAGATCAGTCCGGAGGGGAGGCAGGCTGCCTGTGGGGGAGATGCTCATGCACAGAACTGCAGGTGCTGTTGCCATGTGGCCTCCAGACAGGCAGCCTTGACTGCTGGTGGTGGGGCAGCCATGGGAGCTGATCGGTGATGATTGGTGGCTTTAGGCCCTTCTTTCTGCTCGTCAGTTCCTGGGTTTATGTGAGAAAGGTTCCATCCATCAGCTTTTGCCAGTGGTGGGATTCTAGAGGCTGGGGTGTTCCATGAGTGGCTGTGCATTTCGTGGCAGCACGCTTCCATCCCCACCAGCACGGTGCAGTGACCCTGTTGGATGGGATATGTGAAGATGTTTGCATGGGGATGTGTGGGAGCAGCAACAAGAAACTGGGACAGTGGCACATGGAGAGCCTTCCTTAACCAGCCTCTGCCCCTTTCAGGCTGAAGGACCTCTTCTATCGCTCCAGTAACCTGCAGTACTTCAAGCGTCTGATTCAGATCCCACAGCTCCCAGAGGTGAGGTCCCATGGGGCTGTTGCCAGCTCTCCTTGTCCCCATGGCCAGGAGCAGTGAGGGATTCCTGGGAATGGTGGCAGCTCAGGGCTCACAGAGCCCAGGGCTCATCCCTGCATCCTCCCTGGGTCGGTCCCTGTGGGATGGAGCTGCTCCCTGGTCATGTACCCGGGGCTGGGCTCCGGGATTCCTCCTTGTGACAGCAGAGGAAGGAAGGAATGAGGAGGGACGTAGTTTTCTAAACAGGACGTGGTGCCCAGCTTCCAGGGCCGCTGTGCCCATAGCCCTGCACAGGACAGGGCTCACGCCTTCTGGCTTTGCTCTCCTCCCTCCCCAGAATCCTCCCAATTTTCTGCGAGCCTCGGCGCTGTCAGAACACATCAGCCCCGTGGTGGTCATCCCTGCTGAGGCATCCTCACCTGACAGCGAGCCCATCACAGACCTGGTGGAGATGGACACGGCATCACAGGTAAGCTCTGAGGACTGCCCATGGCTGAGGGGAGAATGATGCTGTCCTTTGGGTCCGTGCCCATCATACCCAGGGCTGTCCTTCCAGACCATTCCGTGGTGAGCTCTTAGTACTGAGTATCAGCGTGGGGGCTGGTAGTGCTGCATGCTGCCAATGGGGGCTGCTGGGTGCCCAGCGGAGAGCCTGGATGCTGCTGAGTCTGAGTCAGGCTGAGCTCATCTCACAGTGCTTCTCATAATAGTTTGGTGCCCTCCAGTGATGGCTGCCTGGACATGTTTTGCTTCCCAACATGGCTGCACAGCTCACTGTGCTGGTATGGCATGGAGCATGGAGAGGAGCTCTTTGCACCCTCTCTGTGAAGGGTTCTGCCTGGGCATTCAGCATTTTAGGAAGGAAAGGAGTGTGAAATGGCCCGAGCTGTGCCCCAGGGACTGCAGGTGCCCCCCGGGGGATCTGGGCAAGCAGCACATCCAGGCAGCAGCCCTTCACCTGGTGTGTGGCTCCAGGACACCAGCCTGGGACACCAGGGCAGCAGTGGGGCTCAGCCAGTCCCTTGTGCTTCTCTCCTCACAGAGCCTGTTTGACAACAAGTTTGATGACATCTTTGGCAGCTCATTCAGCAGCGACCCCTTCAACTTCAACAGCCAGAACGGGATGAATAAGGATGATAAGTGAGTCCTTGTGCTGATGACTGCTCCTGACACCAGGCCTCTTACCAGGACATGTCCCCATTGGGGCCATCTCAGCACACAGTCCTGGGAGCCCTGATGGCACTGATGGGATACCTGCTGTCTCCTCCTTAGGGACCGGCTGATTGAGCAGCTCTACAGGGAAATCGGGGCTCTGAAGGAGGAGCTGGAGAGCTTCAAGGCTGAGGTGGGTTACAGCCCCTTGGTGGCATGTGCTTCATGTTGGCTGCACAACCTCAGCATTAGGCTGGGGGGCTGTGGTGGGCCTGGGGCAGCTCCCGCTGCAAAGGGACGGGGGGGTGGTGTGAGGTGACAGCTGTGTCCCTGCAGTGCAGGGTGGCAGAGACACAGCCACCTCAGCCCTGACCCCATCCAAACCTTCCCCAGACCCAATGACTCCAATCGCTGTCTGTCTGGGTTGACTGCATGAGAAGGGCCCTGTGGGCTCTGCAGTACACCTTACTGGCTGAGCTCTGGATGACGCGTTTGGGGCTGCCATGCACTGAACGGTGCCATGACTGCCCACAGAGTGAGCGGCGTGGTCTGCAGCTGCGCGGGCGCATCAGTGAGCTGGAGGCAGAGCTGGCCGAGCAGCGGCACCTGAAGCAGCAGGCGATGGATGACAGCGAGTTCCTGCGCACGGAGCTGGAGGAGCTGAAGAAGCAGCGGGAGGACACAGAGAAAGCACAGAGGAGCCTGACAGAGATCGAGAGTGAGGAGGGGGCCTAAGGAGGGCAGCGGTGGGCCAGCGGGTGCACCCAGAGCTCACCTGGCCCTGTGCATGGCAGGGAGAGCGCAGGCGAATGAGCAGCGGTACAGCAAGCTGAAGGAGAAGTACAGCGAGCTGGTGCAGAACCACGCCGACCTGCTGAGAAAGGTGGGTCTGCAGCCGGCTGCTGGGAACAGAGACCTGGCCGGGATGGCTGCTGAGAGCCCACTGGTGTCCTCAGAACGCAGAGGTGACCAAGCAGGTGACGGCGGCGAGGCAGGCCCAGGGTGATGTGGAGCGGGAGAAGAAGGAGCTGGAGGATTCCTTCCAGCGGGTGAGCGAGCAGTCCCAGCGCAAGGTGAGTGGAGAGCGTGGAGGGACGGGGATCGGGACCCTGCTCACACTCAGAGGGACGTGGGCTCGGCAGTGGGTGGGCACCCACAGGGACTGGCTCTGGGTGACCTTTCTCCTGCCCACAGTCCCAGGAGCAGGCAGAGGTGCTGGAGACGTTGAAGCGGGAGCTGGCAGCCAGCAAGCAGGAGCTGCAGGCCTTGCAGGGAACACTGGAGACCAGCATGCAGGTGAGAGCCCCTGGAACACTGTAGCACCCTGCTGCCATCTCAGAGCCCAGTCCCAGACCTTTGCTTGGACTCAGATGGGAGTTACCACTGGGCTGCCCAGATGAGGGTGATGCTGGGCTGTGCCCTGCCCACAGCTCTGCGCACTGCAGCACGCTGAGCAGTGCTTGTGCCTGGACCGTGAGACACAAGCAGTTCCCCGCATGCAAGGGATGGTTCTTTAGCCGTGCTGATGGGATTTTTGTGCCCGGCCAGGCGGGAGCAGAGCAGAACACCCGGATAGCAGGACTGGAGCAGGAGCGGGACAGCCTGAGCCATGCAGCAGCGCAGCACAGCAAGGAGATGGCAGCCCTGCAGGCTGAGCTGCAGCAGCTGCGGGACACGCTCAGCAGTGAGAAGGAGAGCAGCAGGAAGGAGCTGGAGACACTGCAGACACAGCTGCGAGAAAAGGTACCCCAGAAACACCACAAGCAAGCACGGGTATCGCTGCATTGCCCTGTGCCGAGCCCTGTTTTGGTAGCACTGGGTGTCAGGGTGTGTGGGCAGCACAGTGGGACCCTGACATCAGTGCTGCTCTGACAGGAGAGTGCAGAGCGGACCCTGCAGCAGCGCCGGGCCAAGGAGCAGTTTGCTCTGCTGCAGGGCAGCACGCGGGAGGCAGAGCGCATGGTGCAGGACGCCCTCAGCCGCATCGAGGACCCCGCTCACATCAGTTGCACCGGCTCAGCAGGTGAGACCCCCAGTGTCTGCTGCAGGCAGCGTGTCCCAAAGAGTGTCCCCAGTTTAACCTGATTTCCCCTGGGACAGGCTGGCCATGGCAAGGTGTTGTCCTGTGTTTGAGTCCTGTCTCTTCCTGCCTGCAGATTACCTCCTGTCCAGGACGTCTGCAGCCTCTGAGTGCATTGAGAGGCTGCAGGATGCACACAGCAAATACCTTGCTGACCGCACAGGTGAGGCAGGGCAGCACCTGCAAGATGCAGGGTAACAGACCATGGCTGGGACCCACAGCCAAAGCACTGTGGAGCCCAGAAGGGAGTTGGGAAAGCAAATGTAGGAGCCAAAAGGGCTCCTGGGCTACTTCAGCTGAGCCACGCACTCTCTGTGCCTGCAGACGTGAGCGCCCTGCTGCCCTGCGTGGCACTCTTTGCCCACCTCATCAGTGATGCCATCCTGCAAGGCAGTGCTACCTCCCACATGGCCCCGATGGAGCCTGCTGACCGTGAGTGCTGCCATCCATGGGCTGGGGGTCCCTGTTCCCACTGACAGCCCCCTTAGCCCCTCCTGCTGCCTGCACAGGGCTGCTGGAGGCGTGCAAGCAGTGCGGCAGTGAGGCCATCAGCTACCTCAGCTCCCTGCAAGACCCGGGCAGTGTGGCAAGTGCCGACTGCACAGCAGTGACCGACTGCCTGCGCCGGATCAGCGCCATTGGGGAGGTGGGTGCGTGGGCATCACCCCAAGTGTGAGTGGGGAATGGGAAGCCCCTCGTGGAGCGGGCAGGGTGGTGGCATTGGCTGTGTCACCCCTGCACACTCCATCCTGTCCCCAGGAGCTGCGACCCAGAGGGTTGGACGTGAAGCAGGAGGAGCTGGGAGATCTGGTGGACAAGGAGATGGCGGCTACATCAGCAGCTATTGAGACTGCAGCCGCCCGGATCGAGGTGAGCTGTGCTGCTGGGTCCACCCCACAGGGTCACCCCGTGCCACCTGCTTGAGGCTGGGCATGGCAGCCGGGCACTGCAGGCAGCTCAGCACGGCTCTGCTTCTCTTGCAGGAGATGCTGAGCAAGGCCCGGGCTGGTGACACTGGAGTCAAACTGGAAGTGAATGAGAGGTGAGTGGTTATGGCACATGGGTTGAGGTGCTGGTTTAAATCCCAGTGTGAAGAGAGGAGGGTGAGGAGTGTAGGGATGCAGGAAGGAGCTGAGGAGCCACAGCGAGCCCTGCTGTTGCAGAGTGGGTGTCTGCCCCAAGGCTTTGGGGTTTCCCCACCCCACAGCTCACTAAGGTTTGTGTTGCAGGATCCTGGGTTCCTGCACCGGCCTCATGCAGGCAATCCAGGTGCTCGTCCTGGCATCCAAGGACCTGCAGCGGGAGATTGTGGAGAGTGGACGGGTGAGCATCAAGGCTGGTGGCCCAGAACCACACCCTGGGTCTCCATTATGTGCCCAGAGGGTGTGAGTGCCATCTTTGCAGTCCTCATCCCGGGAGCATGGCATATAGGGGAATCTATGACACTTAGGGCCAGGTGTTACTCCCACCCACAGCATGTCTTTGTTCCTGTCCCCCCCACAGGGCGCAGCGTCCCCCAAGGAGTTTTACGCCAAGAATTCCCGCTGGACGGAGGGCCTCATCTCTGCCTCCAAGGCCGTGGGCTGGGGAGCAACTGTCATGGTGTAAGTGTCACTGTGATGGTGTGAGCATCACGGTGATGTGTGCAGGGCGGTGGAGTCCTGCTGTCCCCAAGGTGAGGGGACTGAAGGCAGGAAGGACAAGAGGTGAACATATAGCAGCACAGGGCCAGCTCAAAGGCTGCTCCTGCACCTCCCTGTCCTCCCACAGGGATGCTGCTGACCTGGTGGTGCAAGGGAAAGGGAAGTTTGAGGAGCTGATGGTCTGCTCCCACGAGATCGCAGCCAGCACTGCGCAGCTGGTGGCAGCCTCCAAGGTAGGGGCCCGATGCACTGTTCCCCTGTCTGTGCTCTGGGGGTCTCAGTGATGTGCCAGGTCCTCAGGTGGGATTGTGGTGCCCCATGAGCACGGCCCTCCTCTCTGCCCCGGCAGGTGAAGGCAGACAAGGACAGCGCCAACCTGTCCAAGCTGCAGCAAGCCTCTCGGGGTGTCAACCAGGCCACGGCCGGTGTGGTGGCCTCCACCAAGTCTGGAAAGTCACAGATTGAGGAGAAAGGTGAGTGTGGGGCTGTGGTTCTGCACCCAGATCTCTGACCGCTGTGCTCGTGGCCCTTGGCTGGCTGTAGCCAAGCATGGGATGGGTTCTTCCTGCAGCGCTGGGCAGGGGTTTGAGCTGCAGGAGTGGCCCACAACGGTGTTGTTTGTTCCTCTGCAGATAGCATGGACTTCTCCAGCATGACACTAACACAGATCAAGCGCCAAGAAATGGACTCTCAGGTAGGAGCTTCCTCTGGGCTTTTGGAAATGCAGCTCCCATGCATCCAGCATGTTTGGGCTGCTGAGTGGGTGCCCAAGCTGTGGTCCAGGGCATGAAGGTGAGGCTGGGCTTACCAAAGAGCTATTGGTTCCTTGAGCATTCCCCAGCCTCACACTAATGAGCTCCAGCCCCTCTTGAGACTTTTTGCTGCCAGAGCATCAGTGTTACCATAGCTCAGACACTTGGGCTTGGGACTGGTTGACAATGGCTGTGCTGCTGAGACATGAGGTGACAATAGCAGCTGTGCTTTGTGCTGAAGGTGCGAGTGTTGGAGCTGGAAAACCAGCTGCAGAAAGAGCGGCAGAAGCTGGGGGAGCTGCGCAAGAAGCATTACGAGCTGGCAGGAGTGGCAGAGGGCTGGGAGGAGGACGGTGAGTACCATGGGCGCTGCAGGAGGGCACGCTGCTGGGTCCTGCTGCCCTCGAGCTATGCCATAACACCTTGGGATCGTGGGGCAGCAGAGAAACCTTTGGGCAGAGGTTGTTGCCCCACAGCCCCTGACTGCCCATCTCCTTCCCAGGCACCGATTAGCCTCCGCGGCGGGACCAGCCAGCAGCAGAGACCCCTTCATTCAGCCAGGACCCAGCTTGGTGCAGCCTTTTTCAGAAGACACACAATAAACTGGTGCAAAATTCAGCCTGAAGCACACGTCCTCCGCGTTCCCCAAGAGCCGCCTCCAGCGCTGAAGGACCAAGAGCCGCATCGCTGCCAGCGGAGCCGCTGGGGCTGGGAGCGAGGGCTGCCGGCCTGACGCCATCCGCAGACTGCACGTGTATTTATTAGAGCTGCTGGGGGGTCCCTGGGGTGGTTTCTAACCCTTTAGTTTTGTTTTTGCACAGATTTCTCTGAACTGTTTGACCCAGCTCTGGCAGATTGGGAGCATTCGGGTTTCCTTCACCTCTTGCTGCTTCTCCAGCCTTAATGTATTCACTGGTGCAGTGCAGCTTCCTCCCCCCCGAACCCCCCCAACGTGAGGAGCCTCGGGCCATGGGATGCAGCAGGGCCAAGGCCAGGACCGGGACCAGCTCTGCTGGTGCTGCTGGGCCAGCTCAGGTTCTGGTGCGAGTCCTGGTGCTTCCATGGCCCGGGTCCACGTGGGGCACCGAGTGCCTTTGGCCACCAAGAGAGCCAGGGCCTGTGCTGCTGCCTGGGGCTCACGTGTGGGGTGCTGGGGAAAGCTGCTGCCCCCCCTGAGCCCTGCAGAGCCCACAGCCCCATGGTGGGAGGAACCGGCAGTGAGGAGGGACAGGGCTGGGAGCAGGAGCAGGGCAGCGATGGGCTCCCCGTGTCCCCGAAGTGCCCTGTACCAGCAGAGCTCGGGGCAGAGCTCGGGGCAGGGCTGTGCCGCCCCAGCACATCACTGTGTTCATACCAGCAATAAACCAGCGGGCAAAGCGCTCTGCTCACTGCTGGGCAGCATCTGCTTCCAGAGGCACGGGATGACCCGGGGCAGCGCAGGGGGGTCGGGCTGCAGCCAGCACGTGCGTCCATCCCCGGGTCGGGGCGTCTGCGGGGAACCTTTGTGCCTTGGAGCTGGGGCTCACAGGGCGGGGGGTCTCTGAGCCCAGCCCACGCTCCTCGCCCCGCGGTGGGTCGGTGCTCGGGTCCAGCCGTGATGTCGGCCCGCCCGCACTCCCGGCTGTGGGGAGCAGCAGCGTGTGCGCCCCGCGGTGCCGGGACCGGGCGGCTCCGAGCGGGGACACCCGGCCGTGTCCGCCCCGTGAGCAGCGCGGCCCCGGGGACACCCCGCACGGTCACAGGGGGCGGCACCGAGTGCGGGACCGGCGGCCTCACAGCGACACCGGCTGAGCCGCCCGGTACCTGAGCGCTGCGAGCGGCCGGAACCGGAGTGTGGGGGGGAACCGGGCACGGGACGGGACGGGACGAACTGCTCGTTTGTAACGGCCGGGCGCGGGGCGGCGGGATGATGATGTGCGGGATGTGCGGGATGTGCGGGGCGCTGTGTGACAACGTGGATCGGTCTGAATAAAGCCTTCGGACCGGACCGGAGTGCGGAGCAACCAGCCGAGCGGGGAACGGGTAACGGGGAACCGGGAACGGGGAGCGGGGCTCCACGAACCGCCACCAACGGGCAACGGGGCCTGAGGCGGGGGGAGGAGGGTGGGACGGGGTGTAATGAGCGGGGGATGGACACGGACACACACGGACACACACGGACACACGGACACACACGGACACACGGACACACACGGACACACGGACGCCCCACCCACCCGCCGCTCCCGCCCCGCCCCTCTCGCTGTCCGCGCCCCGTTCCCGTCATTCCGTGCGGCCGCGGTGCACGCCGGGCTGTGCGGTGCTGGGCATGGCGGGCCCCGGGCCGCGCTCGGTGCCGCGGTGTTGGCGCAGCGCGGCGCTGTCGGTGCTGTCGCTGTTGTTGTTGCTGTTGTTGTCGCCGTGTTGTGCTGCGCTGCTGCAGGGCGCGCTGCTGGGCGCGGCGGCGCTGGGCGCGGCGGGGGCCTGGTGCGCCATGAGACACGGCCCCGCCAAAACCGCCGCTAACGGAGGCCCGGCCGCCTCGTGCCGCTCCTCGTATCGCTCCTCGTGCCGCTCGGTGCCGGCCGCTCCGCGCCGCGCGGGGCCGGGGCCGTGGTAAGCGGGGCCGCGGGCGGGCGGGGAGCCGGGGGGGGCGGTATCGGCACGGCGGGGCCGTGTCTGAGCGCTCCGTGTTCCCGCAGCGCAGCCCCGCAGGCCTCGCACCGCCGTTACCCGTTGCCGCGGTCCCGGAGCTCCGTGCCGGGCGCGCTGCCCGTCACCTGCTGGGACGGCGCCATCCGGAGAAGCGCCGTGTGGCCGCGCCGTGCCGGCCCCATCCGCAGCCCCGTCACCGTGAGATTCGGCCGGCACGGAGGAGCCGCCCGCTGTCCTGCGTGAGTACCGAGCGAGCCCGAACCGGGGCCACCGCACCGGGTCACCGCGGCCCCTTCGCTCACCCCGCGGCTCGTTCCTCCCCCCAGGATGGAGCAGCACCCCCCGCCCGCCGCCCTCCTGCCCGGCAGCGGCAGCGGCAGCAACAGCCCGGACCCGTGTGCGAGGGAGACGGTGCTGAACGCCATCAAGGAGAGCAGGAAGAGGGCGGTGGAGGAAGAGGAGGAGGAGGAGCAGGTGCCGGGTAACGATCAGGAGAGCAAGCGAAGGTAACGAGCGCCGTGTGTTGGGAAGGTCGAAATGGGCCCAGCTCTTCAGTGGCGATGGATGCTGCGTGTACCACAACTGTGCCTGGGGCAGGAGAGCGCCGTGTACCCCTTTGCATGCTCTGCTCAGCCGGGTCAGAGACCCTCCCGGCACTCCTTGTCCTCCTTGAGATCTAAAGGATGTAGTTTAGCCTCTGTTTGCGAGCATCAATTGGTCAGGGGTGTTCCCCATGGCACTGGGGATGGAGGGGTGTGGGGGTGGCCCAGGGACGCCTGGCAAGGAACCTCCGCTGGAGGGAGGTGACTGCCGTCCCCGTGGGGTTTGCAGGCTTTTGGGGAGCTGCTTGTGTCAGGGCAGGCTGAAGTTCTGGCTGTCAGGGGCTGCTGCCCTCCCCAGGTGTCAGGGCTCTGGGTATTAGCACACTACTTTAAAAGCTCATTGTGCTTCCTGTGCCATAACCAGCAAAAGCAAGAAAAGACAAAAGCTCCCTGCACTCTCACCTTTGCTTGGGGTGTCTGAGCCCCACAGGAGCTGAGCTGGATAATGCAGGCTGGGTACGCAAGTTTTTTTTTCCCCAACACGCCAATATCTGTATCTGCCGCAAAAGCCAATCGTTTTGAAGGCGTTAACGACTGGCCAGCATGAAGAATGCTTGTAGGTAGAAAACCTGTAATGTCAGAGCAGAAGGGAGCCTGCATCAGCTGGAGAGCACTGGGTCACCTGTGCAGTGGGATCAGACTGCTCGGGGCTGGAGGGGACCAGGGATAAGTGACAGGGCTGGGCTGGTGCCCCCAGCTCAGTGTAACGGCAGGGCTTGTTGTAAGGCTTCCAGGTACTGCTGTGGGAGAGGAGGACTTCATTTCTGATTCAGATTGGTCAGGGTGCTGGTGAGGAAGGTGTAGGAGACTGGAGCTACAAAGCTGTTCCAAAAATGAGCTGATCAGCTTCTCTGAAGTGTTTCAACTGAATGACAGATTTGAGCAAAGATTTGCTAAATCAAAACTATTAAGCACTGCAGGCAGCGGATGGAGCTGCTGGAACCTGGGGGAAGCAGCTGGGGTTGAGAGTCAGTGACTCTGTCCTGGGTGAAGGGAAAAAATCTGCAGGACTTGGATGGTGGAAACCTCTGTCCGAGGTGTCAGGTGGCAGACGAGCAGAGTTTGCTCTCCCAGTGCCAAGCCTGTCTGGAAGAGGTCCTGTAGCCAGGCTGGGAGCGTGTCTTCCTCTTTGTTGCCTCTTCATCACAGCTTCTACCCTTTCTCCTGCAGGCGTCATGACAGCAGTGGAAGTGGGCAGTCGGCATTTGAGCCCCTGGTCGCCAACGGTGCCCCCGCTTCTCTCGTACCCAAGTAAGTGTCCATTGTGTCAAAAGCAATTGATGTTGGCCGAGGGATAAATTTGAAGGCCTACAGGCTCTGGACAAGGTGCCCGGCTTCTGCAAAGGACAGCGGTGGCCGTGCCTTGTGGCATCACCCAGCCTTGGAGCTGTGCTGAGTGGGTGCGGGCTGGGGGCTGTGGGGCTGTCCTGCTGTGTGGGGTCCTCTTCCTGAGCTTTGTGCCATGGAAAAAAGCCGTGTTGCTTCCTCAGTGTAAAAGGCTGATAAAAAGGCCTGTGGGTAGGATGGTGGGGGGATGCTGAAATCTTTAATATTCTACAGGCCCGGCTCTCTGAAGAGAGGCCTTGCTTCACAGTGTCCCGATGACTGCTCAAACAAAAGGTCTCGCACCTCCTCCTTGAGCTCCCTCAACAATACATACACTGGAGGAATCCCCAGCTCCCTGCGCAATGCCATCGCCAGCTCCTACAGCTCCAGCCGGGGCCTCACACAGGTAGGAAGTGCTCCTGAGGGCACCACTACAGCCGTGTGCAGCACACAGCAGCTCAGCCCTGTGGGACCACACACCAGCTGTGGGTGAGGAGGTGTCACTGGAGTGACAAGATCCAGGGAAAGGAAAGGAGATAAAAATAATCCTTTTGGTGCGCTGCCACTTTATCAGCTGGAGTCAGCGTGGATCACAGCCACGTATTCCCACTCGGACCTGTGTCCCCTTGACAGCTGCAGAGCTGCAGTAAAGCACTGCTTCAATGGGCAGGCCTGTGGGTGTGATGGTGGGATGTCATCATGGCTAGCATAGCTGTGCTGTCTCTGGAAGAATAGTGTGGAGGAAGCCTTGGGAGAGGTGGATTTCTTCTGAGAGGGTTGAGCTTGAATTCCTTGGAGCAGGTTCTGTCCTCTGGCTGGGACAGGTGGCAGCACTTAAGGCCACCAGGCAGTTGTGCCTGCGCTGTGCAATGGCCACGGCTGTCCCTGACTGGCAGCATCCTCCCTCCTGTCCTTGTGGCTGGTGGAACCTCGAGGCTGCTTGCTCACAAAGCAGATTGCCTTTGGTGTGGGCAGACCCTGCAGTGCTCTATGGAATGTGGGGTGGAGGTTGGTGGTGATGGAGGGAAAGTGAGGCTGTGAGCTTGTTGGGCACAGTCCTGGGAGGGGACATTCAACATACAAGCAAGCGGAAGAGTGGGATGCTCTCCTCCTTCCCTGCCTGTGCACTGAGTCATTGCTCTCTCTGGGTTCCAGCTGTGGAAGAGGAGTGGTGTGAGCGTGTCCCCACCGTCCAGCCCCGCATCCTCTCGTCCCCAGACACCAGAGTGGCCTCTCAAGAAAGCCAGGTAACCAGCAGCCTGCTGTGCCAGCCAGGAGGAGGGCAGGCACCGTCCCAGCTGTTCTACCAGGACTGTTTGTGAAATGTTGACCGCTGGTGGCCCACTGACGTGGCAGTCCCATTGGGTTTGCACTAGTTCAGGTCCCTGTCACCTTGTCACACTGCTGTCCTGGCAGTAGTGGAGCAGCAGCCCTGCACCATCCCTGCCCTGCTCTGGAACTTGGTTAGAGATGGAAGTGTTGAGAGATTGCCACAGAGGTGATGTTCTGCTGTGGCATCACTGTGATCTGGGTTCCCTGAGCCACCAGAACTCAGGAGGAGACAGCAATCTGTCTCCTCCCTCAAAGGTGATTCACAGCAGCTACACAAAATATGTTAAAATAAGATTGAATTTTAGGGCTTGACTTGGAGTGCAAGCTCTTGTGCTCCTCTGTCCCAGTTCAGAGGACCTGGCTTAAATGGGAAAAGCTTCAGTTAAAACTAAAACTGACACAGCCTTGTGCACTGAAGGAGAGAAGCCTGTGAGAGATCACATTTCCCATCCAGAACTGCTGGTTGCCACCCCAAGGTTGATCTATCCTGACAAACACTGGGGGTGTGTAGACTGGCACCAAGCTGTGGTCTTGGAGGGAGAAGCAGCTCCTTGCCTTCAGCTGCTCTTGGTCCGGTGCAGGAAGCACAGGGCTGTGCCCATGCTGTCTCAGGGCTTGTTGGATGCCTGCCTCATGGGCCAGGGCTGTTGGTGGGACTCCGTCATCTGTTTGGCCTCTTGGGTAATGGGGCTGTGGCTGAGGCTTGACCCTAACTGGCTTTCTTCCACTGGTGCAGGGAGGAGGAGTCACATCGCTCCAACACTTCCACCCCAGTGAAATCAGACAAGGAGCTGCAGACAGAGAAAGGTGAGCATAAGCTGACACCAGTTCTGTGCAGGGTTGGTTGGGTGTCATCGTATACAAGCAGTGGGGTGGAACATCTCTTAAGTCTGCAGGTAGGAAGGGTTGGCTTGAGATGTTGCCTGGCAACTTGGAATGTGCTGGTCCAGGTGTAGTGGCAGCTCTGCTGCACTGAATGGGTTTCTAGGTCATGAGCAAGGGGTGCTGTGCACCAGCAGATGCATGGGAGCTGGCTTGCAAGAGGGAATCCCATAGCTGTCCCAGGACTTACTGTCAGGACTTACTTGCCTCAGGGCAAGGCGTGCTGTGCTGAAAGAACCTCAGTCAGATTCCAGGCTGAGTCTGTTCCAGTGCTTTCTCAGCCTAAATGAACAGGACATCCTGTGTCCATCACAACTAGCTGCCCAAGTCCTGTGGTGCAGGGCTAGATGTGGCTCATCTAGCCTGCCTGGCTTGTGATTCAGGTAGGCAGATTGCAAGGGCAATCTGGGAAGTGTGGAAGTGGGGAAGGAGTTACTGCCCTGCTGAAGGCTGGCAGGCTTTTGTACCAGACTGGCCCAGGATGTGCTGCAGGCAGATGCTCCTCGGGCTCTTGCAGCCTTGTCCTCAGCTTAGAGCTGTATCCCTGGCTCTGCCCTCAGACTGGGTCATCCAGAGAGGAGCTGGAAGGGATGGCCCTCCTGGCACAAGCCAGCCCGTTCCTCTGCCCAGAGCTGGCTCTGACTTGTCTCCTTCAGCAGAGGTGGAGACGCCTGTGCGGAGGAAGCGCAGTTCCCTGAGCCCACCAGCTGCATCAGGGAGCAGTGGCAAGCGCAAGCGGAAGATCCAGTTGCTGTCGTCACGCCGCGGGGACCAGCTGGCGCTGGTACGTCGCTGTCTCGC
Organism: Coturnix japonica; assembly: GCF_054131305.1. Classification (NCBI taxonomy): domain Eukaryota; kingdom Metazoa; phylum Chordata; class Aves; order Galliformes; family Phasianidae; genus Coturnix; species Coturnix japonica. Next base: position 10,239,839 of record NC_140684.1, read on the forward strand.
AACCCCTTTTGCCCTCCTCTGGAGATAGAATGTGCTCACTGCAATTTCTGCAGGGCTGGGGGGAGACTGACCTGCCTGCCCTCAGGAAGGAGGCCCTGTCCTTGGCGGAGTGGGAAGTGACGCTATCCCCAGCCCCAGTGTCTGGTGGGCTGTGTGTGATTGTGCCGCCTGCTGCCGGACCAGGTAATGGCCTGGGGAAGGCCGTGCCCTCAGCGCCAAGCCGGGGTCTTGCGGAGTGGGGACCGGAGCTCCATGGTAGCCTGCTGCAGCGGAACCAGCTGCCTCACGGGTCTTGCGATGGCCAGCCTTCAGCACACGTTCAGAGAAGCTCTGCCAGCTTCCCTGAGAAGGAGCTAAGCCGCTGCTCTCTCTTGGCAGCCCCCGCCACCTCAGCTGGGCTACTCCGTCACGTCAGAGGACCTGGATGCGGAGAAGAAGGCAGCATTGCAGTGGTTCAACAAAGTCTTGGAGGATAAGGCTGGTAAGGGCTGTGGGCAGACTGGGCAGCTGGGGGTACAGCAGGGAGTGGGGAGGGGTTGGAACCTAGGGATGAGGATGGCTGGCAGTGGGGCCTCTGTTGCATGGACCAGGTGAGTCCTACCCAGTCCTTGGGTCTGAGGATGCTCAGAGCCTTCAGGATGACAGTGGTTGTGTCCCAGCCACGAGGGTGGTGGCTGAGGTCCCCCAGGAACAGAGATGTGGGATGTTGGTGCGGTTTTCTTACCTCTGGGGAAGCTCTGTTAATGGGTAGTCCCCTACAGCAGGTTTACAGATGCTGATTTCTTGCTTCCTTCTGTTAGATCCAGTCCCCAGCACCACTGCAGAGACCACACCTGTGTCCAGGCCATCAGCATTCATGGTGACCACAGGGACCTCCTCAGCACCTGTGTCAACAGCTCCTGTCCCAGTCAGCAGCAACTCGCTCCTGGACAGCCTGAAGAAGATGCAGAGCAGCCAGGCTGCGCCTGTGCCAGCAGGTGAGGACAGGGGTCACAGGGATGGGACTGTGGCAGAACAAGCCAGACTCAACAGCAGCTCTGCATTCCTTCTGGGGGAGGCGGGCTGGAAGATCCCTGTTTAAATGCTCTTCTGGCCCTGATTCTGGAGGGCAAGTTGGGGAATACAGACAGTGGTCCAGGTGTGACCTCATGGGAGCGCGGGGTGCTGCATCTCTGGGAACATTTGAAGAACCAGAGTGGCTGCCTGGCCGAAAAGCTCTGTATGCATTACTCCTTATCCCTGGAAAAAAATCTTATATCTTCACCTTTCCAGATTCCACTGGAGCTGCAGTAGCATTCCAGCCATCTTCATCAGCGTCACAGCTGCCTGCTCCTGCTGTGCCACCAGAGTCAACTTCTCTACCTGTAACCTCTGCTGACACCAAGCCTGTGCCTGCACTAAGCACTGCTGCCCTTTCCGTCTCCCCTGCCTTGGGGGCACAGCCTGTCAGCAGCATGGCACCTTCTGCAACCACAGAGCTGGGCCCGACCCCCAGCAAACCTCCCTCCATGCTGAAGCCGAACATCCTTTTTGGAGCACCAAGCACCCCTCCTGCCAGCCAGCCAGCAGTGACTGCAGCTGCCGCGGCGCCCACCACAACCCCCATCTTCAAACCCATCTTTGGTGCTTTGCCAAAAAGTGAGAGCGCAGCACCAGCTACAACAGTCATCTCTACTGCGGTCACTGTGCCCGTGAGCTCAGCCCCTTCCTCGGCACCTGCCACCACCACCATGTTCAAGCCCATCTTTGGCAGCGTGACGGCAGCTTCATCGCCAGCAAAAGTCTCTCCTTTTGCCTTCAAACCGTTGTCACAGCCAGCTCCAGCTGCAGAAGTGCCAGCAGCCTCCACGACCACGCTGGTGGGATTCACAGCTCTGCCAAACACCATCTTCACCACCGCAGCTACGACTGCCACCACGCTCAACTCCTCCACGGATGCCACCATTAAACCAGTGTTCAGCTTTGGACTCAACTCACCTGCCTCCACCAGCACCAACCTGACAGCGACCGCCACCGCAGCCACCAGCGCGTCGCAGCCCTTCACGTTTGGTGGCCTGTCCAGCTCTGCCACCAGCACGGCACCCACCTTTGCTGCCCCAGTGTTCCAGTTTGGAAAGCCGGCGCCAGCCACTGTCTCTGCCAGCACCAGTGCCACAGGAGGCCCTGCGTTTGGCCAAGCACCTGCAAATTCAACCGCACCTACCACCACTGCGGGCTTCAGCATTTTTGGGAGCGCCACGTTGACGTCTTCTGCCCCGGCCACTGCAGGGCAACCAGCGCTGACGTTTGGCTCCTCCAGTTCAGCCTTTGGCAGTACATTCAGCACGAGTGTGAAGCCGCTGCCGCCGTACTCAGGGGCAGCGAGCCAGCCCACGTTCAGTGCCGGCAGTGCCGACAGCCAGCTGCCCACTAGCAAGCCTGCTGCAGGTCCTGTTGGCTTTGCCCCCCCGTTTAATTTTGGGGCGCCCACAGCCCAGTCCACCCCTCAGCCTGCGTTTGGCAGCAGCGCTCCGCCGACCTTCGGCACCAGTGGCACCCAGGCGGCGTTTGGGACCACCACGTCCGTGTTCTCCTTTGGGACAGCCACCTCTACCACAGCCAGCTTCGGTGCCAGCACCCAGACCACGAGCAGCGGCACCGGCAGCACCGTCTTCGGCACCGCGCCATCTCCTTTCACCTTCGTGGCAGCTGCCCAGCCGGGCCCCTCTGCCGGTGCCTTTGGGCTCAGCACACCCGCCCTGAGCGGCGGCTCCCCTGCGGTGCCCTTCAGCTTTGGGGCTGGGCAGAGCGGAGCACCTGCAGCCGCCGCACCGTTTGGTTCTTCCCTGACACAGAGCACGCTGGGAGCACCGAGCCAGAGCACGCCATTCGCCTTCACTGTGCCCAGCGCGCCCGATGCCAAGCCTGTGTTTGGAGGTGAGCTGCTTTCTGTCCTGGCCTCGCTGAGCTCCATGGGCTCTGCAGCCCTTTGGGGGGGGGGCACTCGCAGGGTTGTGCACTCCCAGGTCCCCAGCCCTCAGTAGTGAAGGGGAAGGGTCCATAGCCCTTCAGTCCGGTGCTCCTTGGGCTCTCTAAGTGTGCCAGGCTTCTGCTGAACCCAGCTGGGTGGTCTCCTGCCTGAGAAACCACAGTTTTGCTGATGTTTGAAAGTAATTTAGTTTTTTCCTGGCAAGCAGAACCCCGTGCAGTGATTGCAGCCTCCTTGCTGGCTCTCTGGGGTATTCCTTCACAGAAAAATCTCACTTCCCATAGAGTTGTAGTCCACATGCTTGGAAACTTGTGGTCTAGAAAGATGGAAGCCTTTGTGCTTCACCCTGTCGTGGGAAGGTTCAGGAATTGTTTATGAGAAAATAAGGGCATTTCTTGGGTGAAGAGGCTCTGCCTGGTGGGGCTGCTTGGCTTCAGTTCCCGGGGGAAATCTGTGCATCCCAGTGCCTGCAGGTGCTGCTGGCCTCCAGGGGCTCAGCCCGACTCACAGCAGTTTGTTGCTTTCCAGGAACTCCTGCCCCCACCTTTGGGCAGAGTGCGCCCGTCCCAGGAGCAGTGGGGAGTGGCAGCAGCAGCCTTTCCTTCGGGGCGCCCAGCGCTCCTGCCCCAGCCTTCCCAGGAGTCGGCACATCCTTTGGTAAGGGCTCAGGGCTGGTGGACTGTGGTGGGACAGCAGCAGGGCCGGGGTGAGCTGTGTGAGCTGGCTGTGTGACAGGTTAATAAGGCAGGCTTTGCAGGAGGCCAGCTCTTCGGTTCCCCTCCTGCCAGGCTGCGCTGTGACCTGTGCCTCCTTTCTGCTTCCAGGTCCATCAACCCTGGGGTTTTCCATTGGGGCGGGATCCAAGACCGGCGCTCGGCAGCGGCTGCAGGCGCGGCGACAGCACACCCGCAAAAAGTAACGTGGGGCTCAGAGCCCCACTGCTGGCTGTGCAGGAGCACGGCACGTCCCCAGGGCTCTGCTCAGAGCGCTCCCCAGCACAGAGCAACGGTGCCGGGTTGTGCCCTCATGGATGCCGGCCAGGACAAGACAAACCAAACTCTTCTTACTTGAACAGTTCCACAGCCAAGGCTGGATGAACCTCTGTACATATCTACCACTTTTTCTCCCTCCCTTTGTTTTGCCATGTTTCATAACGTGTAAATTTTCCCTGTTGCTTCTTAGAGATGTTCTGAGCCCCCATCACCTCCAGCACGGCACCAGCACGTCCATGCTCTGAGCCCAAGGCCACTGTGACTGCGTTGTCACAGTTCTCTGCCACGGGATGTGGTCTTCACCAGGCCTAGAAATCTTTCCCCGCTGTTGAATCTCATGGCCTGGTCAATGCCATCTCTGCAGAGCTCAAGTTGGCGCCTGGCCCCATGAGTGTGGCCGTCCTGGTGTCACAGGGGGTGACACAGCTGTGGATGGGGGCTGAGCCCGCTGCTATCACTCAGCAGCTCCTGCCAAGCCTCTGGCTGAGCTGTGAGGTGTGGGGCAGGCAGCTCTGTGCGCTGCCCCCCACCTCTGCTGGGCTCCCCCCACCCGCTCGCTTCAAGCCCTGTCTGTTCCGCTTTGTTTGTGCTCCTGTTTTAATGCTCTCATTGAATCGAGTTTGGAGGAAGAACTGAACTGTGTGCGTGGCGGCATGTTGGTTATGCCGGATTTGCTGTTTGGAGTTATTTTTTGGGGCGCCCGTCCCTTCATGGGGCTGTGCCCTGGCTAATTGGATGTTGACAGTAGCATCACTGCGTGGCTGCTCATGCTGGGTGAATTCTGTCCCTTTGTTGTGACTGAAAGGCAGCTGGGGTGGGGGCCTGGTCTCCACAGCCTCTTCTCTTCCTGGACCCCTCTCCTGGGCTGGAGCCTTGTTACCAGCTCAGGCTCCTTTGGCACCACCGAAGGAAGGAGCCTAAAATGGGTGGGTTTGTCCCCTCCCCAGACTGGAATGGATTTTCTCTTTGAGCTCATCCCCATCCATAAGATCCTATGAGCTCTGAGGAGCTGCGGTGCTGCCCCGTCCCCATCACCTCTGGTTGCTTAGTGAGGAAGAGGTGCTGGAGCTCCGGTCCCGTGGCTGAGGGTTGTGCCCGAAGCTCCCCTCTGCCTGCAGTAATGCCTGGCTGCCGGGTTTTTTACTCTCCGAGCCGTGTGAGTGTGTGTGTCTGCTGAAGTCTAAATTAAAAAGGAAAAAAAAAAAATATTTAAACATTTTTTAACGAAATAAGAATTTATTTTTATATTTAAGCTAAATTGCCTTTGAATTCCTTCAAGCTTGGTTCAGTGAGGTTGCTGACTGCAGCGCTGTTGTAGTTCCCTGTCTTGTCACACCCAGGGCAGTGGCTGCGCTGGGGAAAGGCAGCCACGTCCCAGGGCAGGAGCCACCCGCTCCTCCCACCTGTAACAGCGAGTCCTTGTTTCTCAGATGTGATGTACGTGGATGTGAATAAACTTTTTTTTTAATTCCCCTGAAGCTGCTGAATGGCTGAACGGCACCGAGTGGTTCTGGTGGCTGCCGGGAACCCCCCAGCTGGATGAGGAAGGTGGGGGGGCACAGCTGGCAGCTCTTGCTTCTCATGGGAGCGCTCCCAGCCCCAGGTTGGTGTGGGCTGTCCTCACCTCTGTGCACAACAAAGAGCCGAGGGCAGGTAGGAGCTGCTGCACAGCCCCCAGCATGGCCAGGAAGTGCAGGAGGAGCCAAGTGGGGCGCATGTGCCCCTGGGGGTTGAGAACGCAGTGAGATGCTCAGGGGAGCCCAGCACCAGAGAACAGCCCCAACAAGGCACTGCGTGCTCCCACAATTTACGCCTTCACACGCTGCTTTTTCCTCCTCCTCTTCTTGGGAGGAGCTGCTCCTGGCTCTGCTCCCTCTTCCTGTTGTAGGTTCTCTTCAGCAGTTGCAGGCAGGGAGCTGCACACAAGAGCAATGACAGCTGAGTGGTTCGTGCAGCCCTCTCACCAAGAAGGCAGCCCATCCCAGGCACCCAGGCATCCCTGTGCCCACTTTCCCCTCATCTCCTGCACCTGGGGACTGCAGCTTCCTCCCCGCAGCGCTCCAGGACGGCCACGAAGAAGCCCTGTGTGAGTGTGTCTGCAGGAGAGGCGCGGAGGCAGCACTCAGCTCCTGGGAAGGCAGCGAGTCCTCGGCAGGGCCAGGATGGGAACGCGTTCACCAGCCTGCAGAGCGGACAAGAGACAGCGCTGAGTCCAGCAGCAGCACACGGAGCTACCACAAGGAACAGGCACTGCGAGGCCTGTTCCTCCCCAGGCAGGAGCACCTGAAGGCCGACCCCAGCTCCTGCAGCACCGCGTGCACCACGTCCTCGTTCTCCTCCCGGTGCACGGAGCAGGTGGAGTAAACCAGGCGCTGCACCGCCGGGAAGCGAAGCGCGTGGCTCAGGATCCTGCGCTGGAAGCCAGACAGCGCCTGCAGCCGCTCTGCACTGGGGGCAGCCTCCTCCAGCGGCAGCCGGGCCACCATCCCTGCAGGGACAGCAGCCGTGTCCAAGGGTCCAACCATGGAAAAGCCAGACGGAGCCTCCAGCAGATGAGGTGGTTGAAGGCCCCGTGTTACCTGAGCCGCTGCACGACGGGTCCAGGAGGATGTATTTTACTTTGCTGTACTTAGGATCGTGGGGATCAACTGTCAGGAAGTCCTGCTGGGCCAGCTTGAAGCTGGTGACCCCTGCCCGCGTCAGCATGGTGTTCATGGTAGCCAGGCGCTTCGTGTCCACATCGAAGGCAAAGATACACCTGAAAAAGAGACCGGCACCCAATGGATGTGAGCACCCTGCCCAGCCCAAAGGCCGTGCTGTGCAACCTGCCCTGCCACAGCACAGCCCTGCACTCACCCCTTGTTCTGCAGGATGGCAGCAAGGTGGCTGGTTTTGTTCCCAGGGGCTGCACAAGCATCGATCACATGGGAGCCAGCAGAAGGGCTGAGGAGGAAGGCTGGTAAGCAGCTGGCCTGCGGGAGGACAGGGCACAAATTGAGGTGTGGGCTGCCAGCAGTTTCTGCAGCAGCCACCACTGCACCCTCCATGGAACACAGCAGATGCTATGGAGTCACATGCTTGCAGAGCGCCCACATCCAGCTCTGGAGGCCCAGCTCCCTATGGGGAGTTCCTACAGTGCGTGCCCGAGACATTTACCCCCTACTCACAGGCAATGGAAACAAAGCTGAGGGAGATCCCCACAGCCTCAGCCTGCGCTCACAGCTTCTGCTTAAGCTACTGGTACATGCTGCAGCAAAGCAGCCCCAAGCCCAGTTCTTGGCATGCAGGAAAAGGCTGAACCCACACTCCTGACAGTGGCTTCCCCCTGTGCTGCAGCTCCCATCCCCAGCTCCCAACCTTGTCCTGCAGGATGATGTGTCCCGATGTGTAGAGCCGGTTGTCGTGGAAATCCGTCTGCGGAGGGAAAACGAGCAGCTCCGGGAGGTGAAGATCCAACAAGAATTTCTTCCCAGAAAGGCTTTTCAGGTCTTCCACGCTGCCCACACAGACAGAGGGTGAGCACAGCTCAGCGTTACCGCATTCCAGAGCCCACGTGCAGAATCCCCTCCATCCCACACCTCTGCCCCCTTCATCAGGCAGCAGCATTAGGGTTCCAGCAGACACCGCAGCCCCGTGCCGTGCCGTGCTGTGCCGTGCCCACCTGCCGGCCGTGCCGAGGAAGGCGAATCCCTGGCGCTTGAAGAATTCCACCACGTCGTCCACACGCGTTTTCAGCACGTTGACCCGGACGTACCGCGGCACCTGCGGAGCTGCAGGGTGCGGGCTCAGCCCCGGCCCCGCCGCGTTGCGCAGCGCCCGAACCCGCCCGGCCCGAACCCGCCCGGCCCGAACCCGCCCGGCCCGAACCCACGCACCTTCCGGGCCGGTTCCGGACTCGGGCTGCAGGAGCTGCTCGTTGCTGCTCACCCCGCGCCGCACCTTCAGCCGGGCCAGCTCCGCCTCCAGCCGCGCGCGGTGCCGCCGGGCCAGCGCCTTCCAGCGCCCGCCGCACTTGAGGCCCTTCCCGAAGAGCAGGTCGTACACCAGCACCTGCGGGGCGAGGTGAGCGGACACGGGCCGGGCCGGGTTGGTGACCCCGCGGCCCGTTCCCGGTTCGGCCCGTTCCCGGCCCGTTCCCCACCTTGGCCAGCGGCAGCGGCAGTTTCTTCTCGACACGCAGCATCTCGGCTCCGTCCAGCAGCGCGTCCAGCACCGGCCCGTAGCGCAGCGTCTCGGCCACCAGCGCGTACAGCTGCCGGGCGCGCTGCGGGGCGGCAGCACAGTGAGCCCGGTGCTGCGCTCGGTGCTGCGCCCGGTGCTGCGCTCAGTGCTGCGCTCGGTGCCGCCCCCTCCCCTCCGCCCCCCCCCGTCCTCCCGGCCCCGCCGCGCACCGGGAAGTCGCTGCCGTACACGAGGCTCTTGATGCCGCCCTCGCCGCGCTCCATCCCGCTCAGCACGGCGGCGGCAGCGCGGTACAGCGCCATGGCGGCACGGACGGACACGTGCGGCGGAAAGGAACGAACGTCACCTCCGTGTTCCGACCGTGTCCCCGCCCCCGCTGTGTCCCCGCCCCCCCGCCCCCTCCCCTCTCTCGCATCACGGCGGTGCAGCGCAATGTCGGCTTTATTGAGGACTCGGAGCCGTCGCTGTGCGCCCCACAACCCCCACAAGCCCCAGAACCCCTACAACCCCTACAAGCCCTACAAGCCCTACAACTTGGGGGGCTCCTCCGCCGCGGGGGGTCCCAGCGAGGGGCGGCCGGCGGGGGGCGCGGGCAGGATGATGGGCGGGGAGAAGGGGCCGCGCTCCGGCCAGCAGAGGTCCACGATGGGGTAGAGCTGCCCCTGGAACTCCGCCTGGAACGTGTAGATGGGGCTGAGCTCGTCGGGGCTGTCGGCGTTGTAGAAGCTCAGCTCGCCCTTCTCGTAGTGCAGGTAGATCCCGATGCGCTGCGGCCGGGCGGTCAGCGGCAGCGCGACCCTCGGGGAGCTGAACGCCTCGTACACCTTCCCGTCCTTGAGGCCGATGAGCCACACGCCGTGCTCCGGGGACTTGCTGAGCTTCCCTTTGCGGCTGACCGTGCCCTTGATGACGCCCACGCGCCAGTGGTTCCTGCTGCCCACGATCACCTCCCAGTAGTGCTGGCCGCACGAGAAGCCCTTGCAGGTGAGGATGCAGTTGCTGGAGTCGAAACGCTTGGGGTTGCTGTCCCGGCGCTGGTACAGCCCGCACTGCACCACCGTGTCCCCCTTGAACAGCTCCAGCAGGGGATGCGCCGTCACCGGGTCCAGCTTCAGCATCTCCGGAGCTGGAAGGGAAGCGGGCAGACTCCAGGCAGCTGCTGGGCGCTGCTGCAGCAGAGCCGTGCGCTCAGACAGCGCAGCAGGAGCTGCCGAACCAGGCGCTGCAGCAGCCGCTGCTCGAGCCCGGGACAGCGGGACGGCGGCGGGGCAGCCCGTCTGTGCTGCTGGGGAGGCCGGTACCTGGCAGCACGTGGCGGTGCAGCCGCTTCCACACCGTCATCTTGATGTCGTCCTGGTGGAAACAAGGCTTGAAGGACACGGGGCTGAAGGTGGCGTCGCCTGGGTGTAGGCTGGGGAGCTCTGACCTGGAAAGACAAGTGCAGCCGTGACAAAGCTCCATGTGCTCTTTTCTCACCTGCTCTGTACGATGGTCTCTGCAGCTGCTTTTTCCCTCTTCTGGGGCTGCCTGCCCGGCTCTGGCTGTGTTCTCCATCACAACAAGTGCCCACAGAGGTGAGCAGGGCAGTGTGCCCACACCAGGCTGCCCCAGCAATGCTGAGCTGCTCTATGGCCCATGTGCTGCCATTCCCATCGGTGCTGTGTGCTGCTGGGTCCCATCACTCACCTGAACTGGTAGGAGCTGTATTTCTGGAAAACACAAGAGAGAAAATTAGTCAGTGGTGGGAGACTGACACGACAGCAGCTGCTCTGCAGGGTCACAGCTGCACACAGCCATGTCCCGGGACAGAGAGGCCGGGGCTCTCCTCTCCTGGGAGATGTATTCTGATGGACAGCCCATCTGGGGAGGCCCATGCTGGACAGAAGGCACCTACACCTCACACGTCGTGGTGTGTTAGCTATGTTTGGTTCATTGCCCATGGAAGGGCCCGGGGCTATGAGCAGGGGGCTGATGGTGGGAGAGCTTGGCTCACCCTTACCATCTTCCTGAGGCAGTCACTAGTGGGCACACTCACACGGATGAAATCAAGCTGATTTTCGTTGCCGAGTGTCTCCAGAATGCTCTGCATCTCCTTCAGTCTCTGCAGGGTGTCTGATATCTGCTTGACCTGAGACTCGATGGAGGTGATGAGCTGGGCTGCCTTCCCCTCCACGCTCTCCAGGAAGGTGGCCTTCTCCTCATCGATGTACCTGTGCAGCTCCTCAAACTCCTTCCGGATCACCCACTTGAAGACATCAGCCTCATTCTACAGGGAGACAGCAAGCAGCTTTCTATATACATGCCCCAGCGTGCTGCCCTGCATTTGTCTTCCAAATAAAGAGCAGCCAAATAAAGTGCACATTCATTGTGAAGGGAGAAAAGAGGGAGAGGAATAGAGGAGGTGAGCTGAGACCCAGGAGCAGAAATTGCTCCAAGGGTTGAGTGGGAGGCAAAGAGCTGTGGGAAGCTCCCTCCTTTGGTACTTGGGACTCACCGCAATGCGGGTCTTGTTGTTGATGAGCTTGCTGAACTGTTCGTCCAGGTTCCTCTTGCACTTGTGGACGTCGGTTAGCAGCACAGACAGCTCCTCCTAGAAAGACAGCAGCTGTCTTGAGGAGGAGCCTTGTGGCATCCTACTTGATGGCAGGCTCTGCCCCTGTGCCTGCCAGGCCCTCCAAGGAGCCCTGAGAAGCCGTGCTCTCCCAGGCTTCATCTGATCTCTATGGGGTTCTGAACATCCAGCTGATCTTTGGTGTGACCCGGGGGATTTGCAGGTGTCAGAATCAAGAGCACCCAGAGCACGGCCCCGAGCTGGGCACTGCTGGCCAAGTGCTCTTGCCAGGAGCACCACAGCTCTGCTCCACATCTGGCACCCCATGAAAACAACATGTGAGCAGCTGCAGGCAGCACCAAGTGTGCAGCACCGTGTCAGTGCTGGTCCTGGAGCCTGGCTCCAACAGGCACGTTCCTGGTGCCTCCTGCTCTTATCACCTTGGTGTCAGGAGCTGAGGGGAACCGTGGCCCTGTGCTTTTCCACTCCTTGGCTTTTCATGTGATGCTGGGCAAGGCACATGAGCTGTTTACTCTGCCGGGCTGGTATTCCTGTTTTGCTCCCTCCCTGCTCTCTTGTGGCACCTCTCCTCAGCCCTTATCTCCAGACCCCTTTGATGGTATTTGTAAACAATCTTGAAAGGCCTCTATGACTCTCCCTGACCCCCAGCTCCCCGGCACTGTGGCTTATCCACCAAAAACATCCCCTCAGCCAGGGACATGCTGGGCCTGAGAAATGGCTGGCCCCAGACCAGGGTCCTGCCCTGTATCTGCCTGTGCTATGTGACCGTGCTGACCACACTGGCACCATTTTCAGCCTCTTTCTTGAAGGAGAGGAGATGCTGGTACTGCCATAGTTGGGGCCGAGACTGCTATAGATGTCCTAATCCTCACCCCAGGGAGCCCTCACCACCCCTGCCTGCCCACCTTCATCCTGCAGTATGCGGTAGAGATGGGGGTGATCTTGTGCTGCTTGTGGTTGCCGATGGTGCCGCACAGCCCGCAGATCACCTCTCGATCAGCCTCGCAGAAGAGGCTCAGCGGATTGTGGTGCGTTGGGCAGGACTCTGGGGTGGGCTCTGCCTCGCCCCAGCTCTGCAGTGCCTCAATGATGCGGGCCAGCGTGACATTGGGTGGTGATGCGCTGCAGTCCACGGCTTTGCGGCACACGGGGCACAGAAACTGCTCGTCCAGCTCTCCAGACAGTGACAGCACACAGGACTTGCAGTAGGAATGCCCACACTGCAGCATCAGGGGCTCCTTGAAGACCTCCAAGCAGATGGGGCAGAGCAGCTGGTCCTCCAGATTGTCGATGCTCATCTTCCGCGCCATGCTGCCACCTTCCAGCAGCCCTAGAGCAAAGAACAAGGCAAACACGGATGAGCAAAAACAGAGCTCAGCACCCGAGGAAGTGAAGAGACCTCAGACACCTTCATGCCCCATCAGCAGTTCAAAAAGTTGTGAGTTTGTCATTGGACTCTACAGAGAACATGAGATGCTTGTTTTAATCCATGTGTTCTGACAACATGAGATTGCACGTGGTCAGACTGGCTCTGCCTGCAGTGAAAGAAGCCACCACCAAACTAATCCTCATCCGGAACCTTTCTTTGCCTGGCAGCTGTGTCAGCCTGTAGGCCACCCAAAGGGAGACCTGTCTGTGTGCCAGGACTTGGCAGGGCTGGAGGCAGAACCAAGAGGGATCTTTGCTGAGAAGTTCTAGCACTGCCCCTGGCCTGTGTGAATTTCTGCAGGTCTCCTTGGCTCATGGTCTCAGCCCCTGCCTACAACAGTGTCCTCAGAAGGACTGGCATTAGTTCAAGTGAGCAAAAGCAGAGTGAAATCACAAAGAGCATCTTTAATGTGCAAGACAGGGAGAGAAACTACACAGTACAACTTCAAAGTTAATTTTGACTGATATGAATGGTCAGCCCCCCCATGAGACTGTATGGGGAACCAGCTTCAGTTGCTCACAATTAAACCTCATTAGGTCCGACTCGCCACCACTCACGTGCCCTGTGCTGCCTCCTTTGCCCTGGCTCGGCTCTTCCTGGTGCCCAACACCTGATGGACGTCCCTCGGCTTCTCCTGACCAAGCTGAAGAGTTCAGTCCCATCCGAAGGGCGGACGTGGCAGGCAGTGGGTGAGCGGCCCCTCAATGGGTGAGGAGCAGTGCTGCCCCCCGGCCGACTGCCCCACTGTGTCTTCAGCCCCACAGAGGCTGCTCCTGCTTGTAAAGTGCTGCAGGGTCACCAGCAGCAAACACAGCAGTGAGCAGTGAGTTCTGGTGTCCTGCAGCCCAGGCTGTGCCGATGGTACCTCCTCCTTCTGCCCCCTGAGGCTGCCCAGTGCTTCATGCACCCAGTACAAACACATCATATGACTCAGAGCCTTGATAAGCAATGAAGCTGTTTGCCTTGGTGGTGGTTTCGGTGAGTCCCACTCTGCTTTCAGTCACCCACAACACTTGGATCAATGGAAACATGTGCACTAGAAAGCTTTGTTAGCAGCTGAAACTTCTTTGGTTGAGTGTTGGATTTTTGTTTGTTTTTGTTGGTTTGGTTGGTTAGAACTGCTTCACTCTTAGAGAAGACAGAACACAGAACCCACAGTCACAGGATCACAGTCACTGGGGCTGGAGGGGACCTGTGGAGCTCCCCCATCCTCTAAAGCAGTTCTGCACTGCACAGGGCATCCAGACGGTGCTGCATGTCCCCATTGGATCCTGCATGTCCCCATTGGATCCTACATGTCCCCATTGGATCCTGCATGTCCCCATTGGATCCTGCATGTCCCCATTGGACACTCCCATCTCCGAGCTCCCCGTTCATGTCTCCTGCACTCCTATAGGAAATCGGTTCTTCCCCATATTTCCATGGCTGTTGTAACTTCTTGTTGCCCCGTTTTGTTGCTGCACACACACAAGGTCCTGACCCCATCAGCTCCTCTCCCACACTTCGGGCACTCACATACAGTGCTGAGCTCCCCCGTCCTCCTGTGCTGCAGGTGAGCAGCTTCTGATGGTGCAGGAGATGCTCCATTCCCCCCCATCTCTGTGGCCCTAAACCCACATCCCCCATAGTGCCCCATAGTGCCCCACAGTGCCCCACAGTGCCCCACAGTGCCCCATAGTGCCCCATAGTGCCCCATAGCGCCACGCGAGCCCCGTGTCGCTCCCTCCTCCCATTGGCCAGGGGCCGCGCAGGACCGTTCCCGCCATCCTGGCGCGCCGGCGCGTGGCTTTTTAGCGGCGGGAAATCCTCGGATTGTGATTGGCCGGGGCCGGGGGGCGGGGCCGGGCTGGTGGCGCGGAGTGCGATGGAGGCCGGCGGCGAGGCGGGAGTCGGAACCGGGTCCGAATCCGAGCTGTGCTCCCGGTTCCGGAGCGCGCTGTCCGCCGCCCTGCAGGACGTCACCGGGGACGGCGGGGTGCGCAAGGAGCTGCTGCGGCCCGGCACCGGGCAGCTCGTGCCGCCGGCTGCCACCGTGGCGGGTACGGCCACGGCCGAGGGGCCGCGCTGCGGAGGCGCCGTTACCCCGGTACCGGGGTGGCCGAGCCGGGAGGGCTGGGGGGGTTTGCTCCTGTCCGCACTTTGGCCGGGCCGTGTGTTGGTTGGCCGTGCTGTCTGTCGGCCGTGCCGTGTGTCGGCTGTGCTGTGTGTTGGCTGTGCCGTGTGACCGGGCCTGTGGAGCACAGCCCCCATCCCGAGGGGCCCTGAGCTTGTCACTGAGTGCACGGAATTTCCTCGGCACTTGTTGCAGCTGACAGGTTGCTCTGAAGGGCGTCTCGACCTTGAGCAGAGCTGGACCTCCAGCTCCCAGCCGTGTGCACAGCACAAGGTTTAAGCTGGAAGGGGTTCCTGTACAAGGGCCTGACGAGTGGCAGGGGAAGCTCCTTATGGTGTTTCTCCTCATTGAGTGACAGCTGGAGCTGGCCTCGCTCTGGCAATAGCAGCTCAAGGACTGTGTTTGGTCCTTTATTTGTTCCCAGGGCTCCGGCTTTGAGAGCAAGTTTGTGAAGTCCTGCAGATAACTGGGGTGTTTTCATTCTGTGGCTTAACTTCCCATTCTCCCCCTGTCTGCAGCTCACTGGTTCTACACAAAATTGCATCTCTCGTTTAGATGAGAATAAAGGCTTCTAAGCAGCTGTTTTACCCAGTGCTGATGCGATCAGGTTTTTGTTAGTGGTTTGTGCTCCCTCTGCTGCTTTAAAGCAGCGGGGAGGAAAAAAGGCATGGTTGCAAAACTGACTGAGTGTACTACTGACAGCATTGTTATCAGACACAGTATCTAAACCTTGCTGTTCTCTCCTGTCTGCTCCTTGTTCTGGGCCGTGCAGTGAAGTACTTTGGGTATCTGGAGAACATGGAGAAACCTTTCTGCACAAACTGCACCAAGAAGCTCCCGAAGCTGATGAAGCTTGGAGAAGGTAGGTTGGTCCTGGGTCTCATGGGGTTCTAATGGCTGCCTGTTAGGGCATGTAAATTTAATTGCTGTCTGGCATCTTGAGGTCTTTTTGAAATCTCTAAAGCTTCTGAATGGAATCAGAAAGCCTTTTCCTTGTAGATGGAGGTCAGTCTGGAGCTGATCACACACCATGCCGGCAGTGAGCAGCAGGGCCTGTGCTGTTGGTGGCAGTGTGGGTGCTTTCTGCTGTTGTCTTTAAGCAGCTTCTCACCTCAGTGTTTTTAAATCACTCAAGAGGAGACAAGAATGTCTGCTGTGTGCTTGGTCCCACGGCAGTCTGCCTCATTAATCCAGACGTGAGTTGTGCAGCAGTGTGTGCCTCGAGTTGTGACAGTGGGGAACTGACCACTGTATTGCTCTGCTAACAGGGACTTCCTCTTAAAGCCTGGAGGAAAATTCTCATTTGGAACCTGAGATTGGATGCTGGTTTGGGGATTCTCATGACCTTCTGTTTCTTGTTGTGACAGATATCACACTGCAGGGTCTGGAGATTGGTGTCCTCACGATGAAGAAAGGAGAGGTGGCAAGATTTATCTTCTCACCGAGTTACGCCTACGGCCAGCAGGGTTGTCCTCCTCTGATCCCCCCAAATGCCACGGTCTTATTTGAAGTGGAGCTGATAGACTTCCTGGACTCTGCTGACTCTGACACATTCTTTGCGTTGACAGCTGTGAGTTGCTTTAATAAGGCTTGGGGCACAAACCTGGAAGATAAACTTTGCTGTCTTTCCCCTCACTTGTTGAGGATCGTATGTTACATATGTTTGTTTAATGCAGGAGCAGTTTTCCAGACCTTGGGTTGCTGGATCCGTGCAGATGCAGATATGAGCCCTTTAGAGTTTATCTTGCACACCTTGCCCTGTTTACAGCCCAGTGCAGGGGGAGAAGCTGGGTGCTGCCTTTGTTTGCTGCCCCGTAGTGGAGTCGATGAAACAAGTTGCATTTATTTTCAGCTTTACCAGAAACCATAAGGTTTCACTAGAGGGCACCAGCTTCCTGGAAGTTCTCTGCAGTGGCAGAACAGTAACTAGCTGTCTGTTTAAAAACAAAACCCTTGTGAAGTCTGGAGCATTGAAGTGTCCCCTGCCCCCCACCCTTTGTCTTTGTTTCTTGGCTGCTTTCCCAAGTGCTCCTTCACTGCTCACTCTCCTCCCTGGTGAGTTACCATGTTATTGTTAATTCTCCCTTTTCATGTAAGAGGTTTTGGGTTGTAGTTGTGGGTCAGTGATTGGGGCACACAAAGCAATGCTGATGGAGGGAGGCCCTCCTCATTCCCTCACAGCTCTTGCAGAGGCTGCTTTTTCCACACCCAGCCCTGAGATCAAACTATCTGTTGCATGGGGGAGAGCTTACTCCCCAGCTTCCTAACTCATCCCTCTCTGGAACTGATTCAAACTTCAGAACCCCAGGGACAACCTGCCCATCTTTTGTTACTCTTCTTTTTTCCTTTTTCCACCCCTTTGCTGGATTGATGTCCTGAGCTGTTGTCAAGCTGATCATGGAGCCACCCAGTGCTGAGCTGTTACAGCAGAGTGCCTTTCCCTTTTGTGCTAGGAATAGTGCTTGTTTTTTGTTGTTTTCTTTTTTAGTGTCAGCTGTCTGCTCTCTGCTGAGCAGTGGAGTGTTGGGCAGGATTTAGGAAGAAATTCCTGCTTTTTTTCTTGCAGGGTCCCTTTGTTTCCTGACCTGTTTTTTAGCGCTTCTTGCCAGGAGTTACCAGCACAGCAGCGGTGCAGAAGGGAATCACTGTGGTGGTGGCCTGGCTGGATGCTGAAGGGCTTTGGCAATGGTGCAGGGCTCTCCTGCCTGTTATCTCTGCTTGTTTTCTTTTGCTTGAGCTGAAAATGAGGTATTTCCTTATACAGGAGCAGCAGGATACGTTTCCACTACAAAAGGTGTTGAAAGTCGCAGACGTGGAGAGAGAGTTTGGCAATTACCTCTTCCGTAGGCAGTGCTTTGATGGTGCCAAAGACAGATACAAACGGGTATGACACCAGAGAAAACGTGTTTTCACTCGTGAGTTGTGAAAGTGGTGATTTAGTGCTGGCTCACTGTAACAGGTGCACTGCAGAGATGATATGACTTCATCATATATTCAGGTGTAGTTCATTATTTAAGAACTGACCTGAGATGCTGTTGTACAAGTAGCAGTAGTAAATGAAAGAGGAGGGTTGGCAGAAATCTGCAGACCCTTCTTTCAGGAGTCCCTTCTGGACTCCCAGTTGGGAACAGAATACTTGAGGCTGGAAGAAGCCTCTGGATTTTGCCTAACCACGTGCTCGAGGGCAGCTAGAGCAGGATATTGCCCAGGATTGTGTCCATTTAGGCTATGAACATCTCTAAGGATGGAGACTCCCCAGCCTACCTAGGGAGTACCTTTTTATTTCAATGCTTTTAAGTTCCTTAATAGGTTGCTGCAGTCTTGTGACTGAGCTGGTTAGTCATGCTGATAGCACTGTGTGGTATATTTAGGAGTCTGATAACCTGGGTCAGTTAAAAATAATAAAGAGAAACATGGCTGTAGCTGGCTGATTGGGATGGATTTCTCATGGTAGATTTGTGTGCTGGTCCTTTTCCCTCTCTGCTCAGGCACACTCCATCCTTGGTCGCAGCCCTTCCAGTGAGGCAGAGCAGTGTCAGATTAATGCTTCCAAGTTGCTGGTGCTCCTGAATCTCTCAGTTACTTACCTGAAGCTGGAATGTCCTGCCCGAGCTCTGATGTATGGGGAAAAAGCCTTGGAGATTGACAGAAGAAACGTCAAGGCGCTGTTCAGGTGTGGTCAGGTGGGCAAAGATAAATTCCTCTGGTAGCCACATCAAGCAGTGACCCAGCCTGACTGGCTGTGTAATAAACAGAAGAGCCACTAAATTCTGGCCCAGGCCTCCTGAGCTCCTGCAGCAGTGGAGGTGATTCGTCAGCATCTGAAAATCTGCTTCTCAGTAAATCTGTCACACAAATCTTTGCTTGAGGGATTCCTGAGGTACCTATATCTGTCCCTGACATGTTTGTAGTTGTACGTATCTCAGTCCCAAAGGGTAGCAGCAAACCTATATTTATCTTTTAACGCACCTGTCTTCTTTCAATGGCAGGCTTGTCTCTGCATGACAGAGTATGAAAAAGCTCGGGACTTCCTGATCAGAGCTCAGCATATAGAGCCGTTTAACCGCGACATTAACAACGAACTGAAAAAGCTGGCAAGGTGAGAACTGCTTTCCATTGTTGTGCTTAGACAAGCTGAAAGCATCCCATGAAAACAACTAAAATACTCCAGGGTTTGTTTAGAAAATTAATAATAATCAAGCGCCAAAGCTGTTGGGTAAGTAAATGTAGAGTGTCTTTTATTGTGGGAAAGGCTCGCTCAAGGTCTTGCACAGGGTGGTTGCAGGTGATATGTCAGAAGCTAAAAGTATTCATTTGTTCCATAGAGTTTCTCAGAAGGGGGGTGTGATCCACTCCATCTGAGCCATATGGGTCAGGCCGATGGCAGGGAGTTGGAGGGCTGCTGAGATACCTCAAACCCAATGAAATGCAGTAGGTTGGCACTCAGGAAGATCACGTTCTACATTAATTCATTGTTTTCATTTCCTTTAAGATGCGTCAGCTGATTACAGCTATTTTTTGCACTGCAAGTGTTTCACTGTACAATGCTACAAATACTGATGTTCATCTGTGGGAATATCTTAAAAGTGAATTTCTTGCTGTCTTGGTAGTAACAGATGAGCAATCCCAAAGGCAGACTTTCCCTTTGCCCGCAGACTGAGTACAGCACAATTCGACCAGCCTTAGTCATGCCCTAGTCATGAAAACATGACTAACACTGGCCTCCATCCTCACTCTGTTCTTTTGCTTGAAACTGGCAAAACCAGCAGCTGGTTCCCATAAGTTGTGCTGTACTTCTGGCACTGTTCACGGGCACAGAAAGGGAGGAAGTCTCCAGCTTCAGCAATCCCAAAGCTGCCCTGAATAGGAGCCCTCTTTGGTGTTGCTGCTGGGTGTTTGCAGTAAGGCTTGGAGGGAACAGTAACATCTCAAATAAGAGTAGCTGGTATGAGTTGGGACAGTCTGTGGGCTAAGGATCTTCACCTGGTAATGTTTTAGTAGAGGGCTGGGCTTGCACGTGTCCTATATATTCAAGTAAACTTTAATACTCTGTGATGAAACCAAGTCTTCAAATTCAGTCTGTTACATCAGAGCTGTGGAGAACTTGATGTTAGAATTAGCTGCTGGCCTAGAAATGTGAATTAAAAATAGTTCTATTGATCCTCATTTGCCCTAAGGAATCTTGCTACCAAACTGCTAGGTGAACACATGTGCTTATCAGAGTTCTAGATGACTAGGCTGCTGCTCTTAGAGGTTTGGCTGTGGGTGGTGTCCAGGACCTGTGGTACAGTGCTGGAAGAGCTGATCTAAAAGCCTCCAGCTTCTCTTAGATTCATTTAAAATATATTGGCTGGTAGGAGAAAAATCTGGCTATTAATTAAGCTTATTCTGTTAGGAAGCAACAAGGCATTCTGCCTTCAGGGAAGCAGCAGGCAAACTTGTCAGCTCTGAGTCTAGAGGCAGCAGCACTAATGTGTGTTACAGTGAGCTGAGTGTGCACTGAACATCTCTTGTCTTGAAGCTTCGGCTTTGCTGCCAGTTAAAATTGGTGTATTTCTTGCTTTTACAATGACAAAAAGTGGAATTAATATAAAATAGATGGAGAGAACAGTGCAGACTGTTAGTCATGACATACTTCAGTCTGGATCTCTGTAACATTACCAAACTGCCTTGCCTGTGATGTGATCTGACAGATGCTTCAGAAGCTGAATATGAATCAAAATTCTGTTTTAAAAGCTTTTTACTTCCATACTACTTAAACTTTGCAAAAAAGAATATTGTTTGTTAATCAACAGCTACCTCCTGCTGCATGAACAGAACTTTGGGAAGTGCCTGTTAACAGGTAGAGAAAAGGCTCAGGGTATGGTGATAAGACAAGATGCATTATATAGCAGAATGAAGGGGTTGGGGGAGCTGCTCCCTCTTCTAGCAGCACTAGGCTAGTTGCCTTGGAAGTCTAAGCGTGTATGTATATTTTCTGATTGCGGTGCTGATGGTTTGATGGGCAATTTACAGCCTTCAACTCCTTATTTGTGCTCTACTTTCCAGCTGCTACAAAGACTACTTGGACAAGGAGAAAGAAATGTGCTGCCGAATGCTTGCTGCTCTCGACTCTTCTTCATGACCAGGAACAAAGTTACTCAGCTTGTAAAGAAGTCTGAGGTCTCCTAAATCCACGCTATTCTTTGGACTGGGTTTTGTGGTGTGGAACCTGCTTCTGTGTAGGAGGGTTCTGGAGGCATAATACAGGTTAATGACAATGTGCAGAGGGGAAGGGGCAGGATGGCGGTGTGAAACCCGACTACCTTGTGCCTGGGGAGTCTTTTCTGCCAGGCAGGCTGGAATGGGACGGGAACCTGAAACTGGCAGCACTTAAGTTTGGTTTTTTTTGTTTCCTGTGCTGCTCATCCCAGTTCTTCCTTGTCAGAGCCAGGGGCAGAAATAGCTGCGTCGCCTTGTGCCTCTGCCAATTAAAAGAAACAAAAAAATGGTTCCTGTCAAACTTAAGAACTGGATTTCCTCCTCCCCTCCAGCACTCCTGGCTGCAGCTGCTGGAATGACTCGCTGCAGAGAAACCTGAATATTTCAGTGCTGGGTTTTTGGGTGTTTTTGGTGTTTTGTTTTGGCTTTTTTTTTTTAAATATTAAAAAACCTGTTTGTACAGAAAATTTCCAATAGGTGTTTTGGACTCTTTAAAGCTTTAAATCTTCCAGCAGAATTGACAGGTTTATAAATGCACAAAGGTTCTTTGATCCGTCCTTTTTTTGTCTTTTTGTCACAACCTTTGTTGGGTGTAATGGGGGCTGGAAGTCTGAGCTGGGCTCTCGCCTCGGGGGAAGCCCCAGGGAGAGGGATGTGGGAAATGACAGCAGCCTTCTGTCAGAAGCAGCAGCAGCAGCTCAGGGTGTCAGAGGTGGCTGCTGTTCCATCTCAAACAATACAGGCACTATCCCTCTTTCTTCTGGAAATGACTATGAGCAGCGTTTCCATCATTGGCAGTGCTGAGCGCAGGATGCAGCTGTGCTATTTTAAGGTGGGTTCTTTCTCTTGTCTGTGGCTGTGAGGAAGCTCACCCAGTATTTGAGGGGGAGGGTCTGACTGAACAGCTGCTTCCCAAAGCAGTGTGTCCCATTCCCAGCTGGATGTGCTCCTTGCCTTATACCTTCACCCCTGAGTTCTGACATCACTTGCACCTGTAATGGGGTATTCCTGGCAGCTGCTGGAATCTTCTCATGCCTTCCCCTTCACGACCTGGAGAGTCCCTGATCCTCTGCGTGCTCATGTGCTCCCTGAAGATGGGCTTCACTTGGCTGTAGAAGTGACTCCACTTGAAGCATTAACAGCTGGACATCCCTGAACTACATCTGAGTGAGACAAACGGGTGTATGGCTGCCTGCAGAACTGCTGGCACAGACAGCAGACAGTGGTGACCTAATTAGGTAATTTTCCAGAGCCCTGCTGGATGGTGATGTGCAGCATTCCCTCTAATAACTGTCCTGACAAACCATGATAGCCTGGTGTTGTAGAAGGCTCTTTCTTATCCTATCAGTGTGGGTTGCCCAGCACATCCTGTTATAAGCAGGCTGATAGCAAAATAGCTGTAGCTGGGCTTTGTTCTTGCCTTCAGAAGAGCTGTAGCATGTCAGTAACCTCTCGTGGGCTCCACATGATGCTTTTAAGGAGCTTGTTCCCCTCCTGGTGGCAGCAGTTTTCCTCCAGGCTGTCATTTCAGAGTGGCGGCTCCTTTTGGACTTGTCATGTCTTGAATGAAAAGCACTTCTCAGGCAATTGCTGTTCAAGAAGTTTTTAGCTCCTTTGCTGATCCGCGCTCCAAAAGCGAGCATGTAATGTGCTCCTTCAGAGTGCTGGAGTTCAGATGTTAATCGGAAAGACAGCACAAGTCAAGCCTTCCTTTCCCTTCTTCCCTGCAGTGACCGCACAGTTTGAGCTGAGGGGCTGGAAGTGAGATATCTGAGATCTTCTGCCCCGTGTAAGGAACACCTGGAGGCTGCATTTCTCTGCAGGTAACTGCTGGCTCTGAGGTGGATCAGCCAGGCCAACCTCCCAGCCTGTCTGCCTTCCACAAAGCTAACAGCTCCATTGCTTCTCTTCAGCAGTGCCTTCTCATTGGAGGTTACCAGTGAAGCTGCTGCTTTAAAGAATGGGTTTAATGGGGACTGAACTGGTGGGAGCTTCTTCCTGGCTTCTCTGTGCTGTAGCTGCTGTGCTTGGTGCCTGCACTGTGCTTTCCTGCAGCCCTTCTGGAGACTCAGCTGGAAAGGAGGTAGCTGCTTTCTTGCATAAAGCACCATGGCTTAAACAAAATCTAAAGCTTTCATTAAACATTAACAGTTAATTGTGGCTTTACTGCAGAGAAAAGGCGATTGTGATTAAGAATGACCTGCGACCTGGCATGTTGTTTGCTGTGGATTGATGCTCAGCTGCCTTGTCTTTCCAAAGCATGAATTAAAATAGCTGGTAGCAACAGACTTCTGTCTGAACTTCAAAGTGAGCGCCCACATTGCTGCTGCGTGTGGCTGAGCCGCTGCCAACCTGCTCTTAAAGAGAGGGAAACAAATGTCGGAGTGGAGCCCTGCTTGGAGCGCCCTGCTCCTGTACGCACTGCGGGTGCTTTGAAACCACCCACCTCCCTCTGCTGTCTGCGTTGCCATTAAGCTGCCACCCCTGTGCTGGTGCAGCCCGGGCTGCTGGCAGCTCTCTGGGCTGTCAGCTTTCCCTCCCCCAGAGCCCCAAGTCCTTCTCTGCAGGGCCGTATTCAAGTTCTTCCCCCATTCCGAACACAGACCCAGCATTGCCCTTGTGCAGCATCTTGCACTTGTTGAACCCCATGAGGTTCTCGTGGATCCACTTTTCAAGTCTGACCCCATCCCTTTGGGCAGCCTCCATTCCTTCTGTTGTAAAGTGTGCTCAGCAAATCTTACCCGTGTTCCTTAATTGCTGCTTTAAGGGAATCTGCAGATACAGGTAGGATGCCATGAGGTTTTGTATTATTCAGATTGTTCTTTAAAAGGTTATGTTTAATATTGCTTTTGTTCTGAGAAAATAAACCAATCTGAGAACTAGTGCTGGCAGGACTTGTGCCAGTTTATTGTGCAAGTGATTAATGTCTCAGTGCAAGGACCTGGAATTTGGAAATAGGGCGCAGTTTGTCAGTGGAGCTGACTGCTTGGGCAACAGCGAGCTGTGCTCTTTGTTTTGGCTGAGCATTCCAGTGAGTGCTGATACTAATTTCAGTTATATGAGCATACCAGCTTTTCCCCTTCAAATATCGCTGACTTTACCAGCTTTGATTAAGCTGGTTTCTTTTTGGAGCAGAGCGCTCTGTGTTCTTCCTGAATCTGAATGTAGGCCTTTGTGGTGTGGCTATGTTGATAAATGCAGAACGTCTTGGTGAGGCATTAGCAGGGCAGTGTAAAAGCTGCAGGAAGCCACGTGGTTCTGCAGAGAAGGAACCTGCAGACGTGAAGTGGTGTTTGAATGGCATTTTCCCCATCCATGTTTGACTAGGATGGACAATGTCTAAGTGTAATTCAGTGCCTTGTTGTTGCCTTGCAGGGATGGCTGCCTGTGCTCAACGTGTTCCAAGGCGGCCTCTTGCCAGCACAGAAACGTCTGAAGTGTTCTTGTTTTCCCCAGTTCTATTGACATCTTTATGGCTCTTGGACTCGGTGCCACCGTGCTGCGATGGGATCTTAGAGCACAGTGCCCTCCTGGTGGGACACACTGCAGAGGGAAAAGCAGCAGTTGGGAAATGTGGAGCTGGCAGCTCCCTGTGAGCGCGTTGCTGCATCTCTCTGCCTGTTGTAGCTCTGTGCTGCTGGACGAAGGGTGCCCTGGTCTCTGAGAGGGGGCTGCTCAGATCCCGCTGTGCTGCTCAGTGGGAGGAAAGCAGATCAAAGGGCAATGTGGGCTTTGGGCTTCTTCATCTTTCCCTTAAGAACAATCTGATTAACGTTTCTTTTTGTCAGGCTTTTTCCAAAAGCCTCCAAGAGTATAAATAAGAAGGGGGGGGGGGGGGGGGCTCTATAATACTAATTGTCTTAATGATAGAGCGCAGGGCTTTATCTTGCTTCAGGAGTTTTGATGTGCAGTGATAACAGAGAGAAGCAAGTGTTGCGTGGAGGGCTCCAGCTACTGCCCAGCTCAGGTCCCTGCACGGTGCCGGCCCCGGGCTCTCACTGGTAAGTGCGGCTGCTTTCCTGGCTCTGGGTTTCTGTGTCCTTGGGCTGCAAAGTCCAGTTCCCGTTTGGTTCCCAGCACCGGCGCTTTGCTGGGTCCTCTTTGTGCTGACACTAGATGGCGATGCCTCCCTCGTAATACTGCACAGCAATGCCGGGCTTTGCTTTTGACGGGTTTCCTGTCGTGGATAGCAGCCTTTAGCTGTACAGATTGCTCTGCTGACTTCCTTGCATTGGAATCTGATGCCATTTTCCAGTGTGAAGGAGGATTGTGTTTCATGACGGGTAGGATAAGATGGGAGACCTGAATGCAGACACAGCAGAGTTCTGCAGCGTGAGGCTGCAATCTTTACTTGGCATTAAAACAGAATGCAGGTCCACGAACAAAGCAGAAAAGTCTCTGCAAAGAAACACTTTTCTGATTGTTAATGGGAGAACTCGGGCCTTCCAGCAATTTCCTACTGAAACATTTAGTTTTGGCCCAAAAGCCAAAATAGTTTGACAAACATCTTTGGGGTGTTTGGTGGAGGAGCTGTTCCAAAGGCAGGTTACCTCTTACAGCTCAGAAGTGCTCTTGTATTTCCAGTTCGGGTTTATCTAATGTCAACTTGCAGCTTCTGAACTTTGCCGAGCAATTAAAATATTATCTGATATCGTCTGATGTTTTCCCAGTGTGGGTGTGCTCAGGTTTGAGCTGAGCCCAAGGTGCTGGGTGCCCTCACGCTCTCCCTGTCTCTTTGTCTGATGGGGATGGGTCAGTTTGGAGCAGGGGAGACCTCACAGCTCCTACAGCTGCCTGAAAGGAGGTGGTGGTGATGGAGGTCAGACTCTGCTCCCAGGTAACAGCGATAGGACGAGAGGTGATGGCATTGAGCTGCTCCTGGGGAGGGTTGGGGTGGGTATTAGTCGGCTGGTGACAATCCTGTGTGCTGAGCACCCCATGGCCCATCACTGCAGCCTGTCCCCTGCCCAGCCACAAGCCCCATAGTGTGGGGCAGCCCCAGGCTGGGCTGCAAAGAGCCTTGAGCCCTTTTTATTTTGGCAGCTAGGCCTGGAAAGCACTGAGCAGCACAGGCTGCCCGGCCATGTGGGCACCCAGCTCCCTGCCCTGAGTTTGTGTTGGCACGGGCTGGGGAACGAAGCTGGTTTAATTGGCAGTTGTGTTTGTGGCCAGGGTGTTATGAAAAGGTTTTCTGTCTCCCTCTGTAAGTTACCCTGAATATGTTTTCATTCTTAATATAATATTCACTTCATTATTAGCTGAAAGAGGCTCTTTTGAGAGAGTTGGGTTTTTTTTTCCCCCTCTTCCAAAAATACATGAACCGGTCTCTCCGTGCAGCAGCGCTCTGAGGCCAGGATTGTCTGCTGGAGGGGAAGTGAGAAACCCGCTGGTAAATGGGATTTGTACAGCAATCCCTTTCTTTACAGTGCCCCGCTGTGCCTGCAGGGAGAGGCGCTGGGTGCAGCCCCATGCTGTGCTGTTTGGTCCCTCTGCACTGAGTGTGGCTTCTGGGGCTGGCGTGTCCCTGGAAGGTCTCTGCTGCCCCGAGCTGCAGCGTTACTGCTGGATGGGAGCAGCAGGATCCCTGCACACCTCCCAGCACCCTTCCTCCTTCCCTGCAACACGTGCAAATCATCATTCACACAGCTCTTGTGCTGCTGCTGTGAGAGCACAGAGGAGCACAGAGCAGCTGCCCTCCTGCAGCTCATTTTCCTTTTCCAGGAGCAGGGTGTGAGCACAGATCCCCTCTGCTTTGGTAGCGGTGCAGGAGCTGCAGCTCTGCTCCCTCCCCTGTGGTCAGCTGCGATCATTCCTTGCCATCCTGCAAAACTCATTAGGGATCGTGCCACGTGCTGATGAGGATTCAAGACCTGGCCAAAATTGGGAACAATTAGTGATTGTTTTAGCGAGCATCTGTTTGCTGCTGCTCTGTCTGTGTGTGATGCAAACAGTGAGCTCCCTGCACACGGGTCAGACTGGTCAGTGCAAATTGTAGGTATAAGGTGCTCTTGGAAGCAGTTCTGCTTGTGCAAGGTGGGAGACTTGGCATCTCTGCACTTCTCAGGAAGCTGCTTGCACACCTCTATCATGGCCATCCCACTGCACACGTGAGTTGTCTGATGCTGTGGTGTGATGGCTGTGGAGCTGCAGGTGAGCCATGTCCAGAGCCATGTCCAGCCTTCCATGCACTGCCCTGAGCTGGAGGCCCTGCAGCATTCCGGGATGTCCCTCCTTGGGTCAGCTCCAGTCAGGCATGGGAAAGTGTGGAAGTGCTGCTGGTGCAGCAGCTGGGTCACTCTGTGTGCACCTCCATTGCTCTGCTATGAGAGTTTAAAGGCACACGGGGTGCTGCTTTGGGGGGGGGACCTGCTCAGAGCAGGCTGTGTGCGGTGGGTGGGATGGAGGCCGTGAGCTCCCCTGGCAGCTGGGGTGTGAGCTGGGCTGTCACCCCCAGCCCCCAGCAGGCAGACAAGGGCTCTAAAGCTCCCAGACTTCTTTTTTTTCTCTTTAAGTGCTGGGAAAAGGGCAAATCAAACCTACCTGCGTTCCAAGTGCTCTGCTGCTCTGCCCTCTCCTTTCCTCCCCCTCTCGTTCATTGTACCCCAGCTTCTCCTTTGCTCCCATTAAGGATCATCCTCGTGGAACAGGCCATGAGAGCCGCACTGGGCAGACTGGAGGGGTCCGGGGAAGCACTCAGGGCTGCAGACAAGAAATCTGAGGTGAGTGGGAAAATAGAGGGCCTGGATTTGCTTTAAAGCAGGACTGAAAGCTGCAGCTGGGACCCTGCCCTGGCACAGGGAGTATTTGACGCGCTGCCTGGCTTGGCCAGGGACAGGAAGAGTGTGATGTGCAGCTCTGCCTTCCAAAAAGGGGAAACAACGGAGCTGCCCACACGGAGGGGCTCGGGGTGAGGCAGGGGCTTTCCGGGCAGCTCCGAGCCAGCGTCCCTGAGCCCTGCCTGCCCTGCGCTGGGTCCGGGGCTCCTTCGGAACAGCCTCAGTGGGCGCTGGACGCTGCTCCTGGCAGCAAAAAGGGATGGGACGGGGGGACGGAGCCCCTGCACTGAGGGCTGGGGGGGCAGCAGAGCGGTGCGGTGTCACTGCTGCAGGGGGGGCTGGATGCAGGCGTGGGGGTGTGAGATTTGCGGGGAGAAGGGGATGAGGAGGAGGAAGGTGGCACGGCTGCTGGGAGTGGTTTGGTTTTCCATGCCCTCACATTTTCCTGCGCTGAAGCATTCACAGGGTGGAAAATGTGGAGGCCTGAAGGGGGGAGAGGGTGGGAGGGGAGCGGGGAAGACAAGGCTTCGCTTTTCCAGCGTGTTTGGACCGTGGGGATTGCCCACCTGGCAGAGTCCAGCACGTCCAGTCCTGCTTTGTAGGACACAGAACAAACTGTGCGTGTTTTTGGGGTGGTACAAGGTGTGCTGCAGCCACAGCGGGATGGGGACCTGCAGCTGCATCCCAGGGCTTCCCCTGGCCCAGCACAGCCTGTCCTGCAACACCAAACCCGTGTGGATCCCTGTCCCCTGGTGCACTATTATGGACTGGGGACCTATGACTCCCTCCCTCCCTCCCTCCCTTGTGGGGTTTTGGGGCAGGCAGCGCACAGCCCCCTTCCTTCCCAGCTCTGCCTGGAGCTCACACGGCTGGGAGCACTGGGAGGGCAGATGGGCCTGTGTCACTCACTCTCACAGCTGATGCTCAGCTCGAGCTGCAGACCCAGATTCCTGTCCCCGTGTTTGGAGGCAGCAAGTGCTGCCAGCTCTGCTTACCATCCAGGGCTCCAAGGTACGTCCCTGCCCCTGGCACTCTGCTCTCTGAACTGGGCAAGAAGATTATGGCTGTAAAAGCAAACTCAGGTGGGGTAAAATGCTTGTTATTGCTGCGGGAGCACACTGGTAGCTGTGAGAGGGGTCAGAGCCTTCCCTGCTGTTGTCTGACCTTTAAAGAAGGGTGGCTGGAGGGAGGGGGCATCCTCTGAAAGATCATTTGTTTCTCATGAACTATTTTGGGCACCATTGGCAAAACCCAAAACTGCTGAGTCCTGTTAAATAAATATTGGAGTTTGGTGTTTTTTCCCTAGAGGAGAGCGGGGTTAGTAAGTGAATGGTAAATAGTATTTTTGTTTAACATACCTGAGGGTTTCCATTCCGAGTTCCCTCCTTGAGCTCCTGGTGCTGTGATGAGCCCTGAGGAGGCACAACCCCATCTCGTGTTGTCATTAAACTTTGCATTCTTCCGTGTTTTCCTAAATGTTTGCATCTGGGGCTGCCTTTGAGCTCAGTGCACGACACGGTGGTGCTGCTCAGGTAGCAGCATCCTGCCCTGCTCTGCAGCCTTGGCTTTAGTGCTCCTCCAGCAGCTCTGATCTGAGCACGCTGCTAAAGACCACGAGGCTACTGCCCGTGTGTGGAGCCTGGCTGCAGACTGCCATGCAAGCTGCTGCATGACTGTGGTGCTCGGGATGGTGGTTGGAGACACGGTTATGGGATTTCTATGTGCTCTGCACAGTGTGTGGGGCTGGAAGGCGCAGGGACAGAGCAGTCCTGGGGAGCCCCTTCCCACTGCCCCGTGCCGGGCTGCCCCAGATTGACGCTCCCCCATCCCGGCCCCGCCACAGGGCTCAGCTCAGCCCACGTCCTGCCTGGCTCCAAGCTGCCTGCCCCGTGTTTCTGCTCTCCTCCTCTGAATTGTATTTATTTATTTATATGGAGATGTAATAAAACTCCAGCAGGAAACGGAGGCAATTCCCTGCCATTCCCCACAAGCCGGCCCTGGGACGGGCTGAACAAGGAGGCACATTGTGCAGCACAGACCTGCCTGCCAGCGCCGGGCTGTGTGCGGGGCTGAGGGGCCCGGGCCAGGCAAAGAAAGAGCCGAGTGTGTGTCTGCGCCGGGCCGGGGCCGACACCAGCGTGCGGGGCTGTGGGATGGGGCAGCCCGGGGCTGAGCTCCGTTCTGGCCCCGCAGGTGGGTGCAGGCAGCGGGGCTGGGGATGAAAGGGCTTCTGTGCTGCCTGGAACGTCACCCGGGAGCGCAGAGTTGCCCGCTCCAAACTGCGCTGCTCCTCTGCCTGTTCTGCCAGGAAACCGGGCAGCGCCGGGGGTTCAGCCACGGGACAGTCGTCCCACGGCCCGGTCCGGTGGCTGCGGCCCGTCCCTGCCGGGCTCTCGCAGCTGGCACCGCTCGCCAGCCTGGCCCAGGGACCAGTGGAGCGTGACAGCCCCGCGGTGCCAGCCAGGACATTGGTATGCGGATGGCAGGGGGTGACAGGAGGAGGGACGGCCCTTCCTGCAGGGGACTCAGCCAGGCCCTGTGTGTCTCAGCACAGAGCTGCAGGGTGCGGGGCTGGGCACGGCAGGACCCCCAGAGCCCATCACTCTCTGCCCGCAGTGCCCGCAGTGCCCTTCCTGGGCAGGGCTGCCTGCCTGGTGACATGCTGCACGGTCCCATGAAGCCATAAAAATAGCTGCAGCTTGGGTGTAGGATGAGCACGGCTGTTAATTCCCCCCTGCCAGGGTTCTCATTGCATTGCTATAATTAATGCCTGAGTCAGGGAAAAAATGGCTTTTCCCTTCCGCTGGTGCCAGCTGGGCAGGAGCAGTGCCATGAAGTCCCTCTGCTTTGCCCATCTCCTGCCAGTGTCAGGGTCCTGCCCCATTTCCTCGCCATCTGCCCCCAGAACCCCCTGCCCTCCCACCCACTGCTACACACCGATGTGGGGATCCCAGCACCGATCCGCAGAGCCACAGTGCGCAGAGCAGCGCCTGCTTTGCCCCAGCCTGTGTCTGCACTGCGCAGGAACAGAAGGATTCGGGCTGGAGCGCCTGTGACTCCCAACGCTGCTGGCACAGCACGGCCACGGGGAGAACCCTCCCATCCAATGGTGCCCGAGTGGGTGCCAGCCTGCAGTCGGGGGGGGGGCTCTCCCAGGAAGGACCCCTCCAGCTGCTCCCCACCCCATCCGGCCCCGGTGCTGGCATCCCTTTGAAATCGACCCAGCTGGCCTTTCACACCAGCTATTCCTGTGAAATTCTTTGGGAAGGGAAAATTTGCTGCCCGGATCCTTGCAGAGCTGCGCCCTCGCCCTCCCTTGGGCTGGCACCGACGGCACAGGGTCCTTTGGAGCTCAGAGCGCTTTTGTGCCCTTCAGTCGTTGCTACAACCCCTGCCTGAAAGCAGCAGGGAGAGCCAGGGGTACCTCAGGGCTGTGCCCAAAGCGAATCGGAGCTGTCCTGGGAGAGCCCAGGTCTGTGCGTCCCCACGTGTGTCCCAGCTGCCCCTGCCAAGGCACTGAACCATGGGACCGTCTCCTCGTCCATCATCTCCTCCATCTGCCCCTGCTCTGCTCCATCGCTCCCACTGAGGCAGGGGCCGTTCCCACCGCTGCATCCACAGGGGATGCCCACGATCCCGTGCCCACATCCCGTCT
Organism: Coturnix japonica; assembly: GCF_054131305.1. Classification (NCBI taxonomy): domain Eukaryota; kingdom Metazoa; phylum Chordata; class Aves; order Galliformes; family Phasianidae; genus Coturnix; species Coturnix japonica. The sequence goes on from NC_140684.1 coordinate 10,270,727, forward strand.
GTGCACGTGCCGGGGGCACCTCGCAGCCCCTCCAGGCAGGACGGCAGCGCTGGGCGACTGCTCCCAGCCCTCGGCCTTCCCGCTGCTTCCCCCTCCCCTCGCTGAGGATCCCGCACAGGTTCGCAAGCGCTGTTGACGGGAAGAAAGGAAATGGGGCAAAGCTGCTGCCAGGAACCACAGGCTCCTGCCGTACGTCCCGGCTCTGCCGTCCTGGATGCTTCGTGGGCAGATTTCTGTGCAGCCTCTGTGATTTCTTTATTCAAGCTATTGATATTGGATTCCCGGCCCGGGGACGCTTCCAAAGCCATAAATCTGCCGTGTTGCTCTACCTGGTGTTCTTGTTTTCACTGTGAGGCTTCCAGACCGGCTGGAGACCTCGGCTTCTGTGCGCAGCCACGGTGCCGCGGGCACGGCGCTCCGGCTGTGCCCCCCCCGACCCCCCCGGCCGCCCGTTCGCTCCCCGGGCCGCTCCGCGGGGCCGAGCTGCTGCGAACCCCCCGGACCCTCCGCTGTGCGCCCCGGGGGGGCCCGAACATCCCGCGGAGCGGCCCGGGGCGCGGGACGGAGGTGAGCGACGGCCGCTCCCGTGGGTTGAAAGGAGCCCCTCGACTCCGAAAATCCACGTGTTGCTTTTGGCCGCGCTGCGGCACCCCCTGCCAAGAGCAACAGCTTTACATATTAAAGCGAAATTCAATTAGAACACGTTTATTTGCCGGTTCGCCCCTCGTTAACCCTTCGCGGCCCGGAGGCACCGTGAGCCGCGGGCACCGCGGGGCGTCCCTTCGTGCGGGGCTCGGAGCGGCGGGACGGGACGGGACGGGACGGGACGGGACGGGACGGGAGGGGCCAGGACCGGACAGAGCGCGGCGCCGTGCGGGGCCCGCAGCCGGGGATCGCCAACAGCGCGTCCCGCAGCGCACACACGACGGGCGGCGCTTCGCAGCGGCCCCGGGACACACGCACGGCCCCGAGGGGGACGGGACGGCGGCGCCGCCACCTCCGGCTCCCGCCGACCCGCATCCCCCCATCCCATCCCATCCCATCCCATCCCATCCCATCCCATCCCATCCCATCCCATCCCATCCCATCCCATCCCATCCCATCCCATCCCATCCCATCCCATCCATCCCATCCCATCCCATCCCATCCCATCCCATCCGCCGGGGGGCTCCTCTCGGAGTCCCGGCCCCGCCCCGGTCCCGCCCCGGGGGCGTGTCGTCGGTGCGCGGGGCGGGCGCGGTGCCGGGCGGTCGCGGTGCCGGTCGGGGCCGGTGGCGGCGCGGGGCCGCATGGATCGTTGCGCGGCTGCGGAGCGCGGCGGGCGCTGCCCCGTTGCGGGGCCGCCGCGGGGCGCGTGGGGGGCGCGGGGCCGCTCGGGGGCGCGGTGGGGCCGGGCCATGGCGGCGCTGTAGCCGCGGGTCGGGCCATGGCGGCGCTGCGGCTGCGGCTCGCGCTGTCGGTGCTGTGGCACTTGGCCGCCGCCGGCCGCGGGCTGGAGCTGGGCGCGCTGGAGGCGGCGCGGGGCCGGGCGGCGCGGTGCCAGCCCGTGGACATCCCCATGTGCCGCGGCATCGGGTACAACCTGACCCGGATGCCCAACCTGCTGGGCCACGAGAGCCAGCGCGAGGCCGCCCTGAAGCTGCACGAGTTCGCGCCGCTGGTGGAGTACGGCTGCCACGTCCACCTGCGCTTCTTCCTCTGCTCGCTCTACGCGCCCATGTGCACCGACCAGGTGAGCGCCAGCATCCCCGCCTGCCGGCCCATGTGCGAGCAGGCGCGGCACAAGTGCGTCCCCATCATGGAGCAGTTCAACTTCGGCTGGCCCGAGTCGCTCGACTGCGGCCGCCTGCCCACCAAGAACGACCCCAACGCGCTCTGCATGGAGGCCCCCGAGAACGCGTCGGCCGCGGAGCCGCACCGCGGGCAGGGGATGCTGCCGGTCGCGCCCCGGCCGTGGCCGCCGGGCTCCGCCGAGAGCAGCGGCCCCGACGGGCCGGGAGCCTGCGCCAACCCCGACAAGTTCCAGTACGTGGAGAAGAGCCGGTCCTGCGCCCCCCGCTGCTCGCCCGGCGTGGACGTGTACTGGTCCCGCCGGGACAAGGACTTCGCCTTCGTCTGGATGGCCGTGTGGTCCACGCTCTGCTTCGTCTCCACCGCCTTCACCGTGCTCACCTTCCTGCTGGACCCGCACCGCTTCCAGTACCCCGAGAGACCCATCATCTTCCTCTCCATGTGCTACAACGTCTACTCCGTGGCCTTCATCATCCGCTCGGTGGCGGGGGCTGAGAACATCGCCTGCGACCGGGAGAACGGCGAGCTCTACATCATCCAGGAGGGGCTGGAGAGCACGGGCTGCACCATCGTCTTCCTCATCCTCTACTACTTCGGCATGGCCAGCTCCCTCTGGTGGGTCGTGCTCACCCTCACCTGGTTCCTGGCCGCCGGTAAGAAGTGGGGGCACGAGGCCATCGAGGCGCACAGCAGCTATTTCCACATGGCCGCCTGGGGCATCCCGGCCATGAAGACCATCGTCATCCTCACCATGCGGAAGGTGGCGGGGGACGAGCTGACGGGGCTGTGCTACGTGGGCAGCATGGACGTCAGCGCTCTGACCGGCTTCGTCCTCATCCCGCTCTCCTGCTACCTGGTGGTGGGCACCTCCTTCATCCTCACCGGCTTCGTCGCCCTCTTCCACATCCGGAAGATCATGAAGACGGGCGGCACCAACACGGAGAAGCTGGAGAAGCTGATGGTGAAGATCGGGGTCTTCTCCATCCTCTACACCGTCCCCGCCACCTGCGTCATCGTCTGCTACTTCTACGAGCGTCTCAACGTGGATTATTGGAACCTCCGTGCCCTGGAGCGCGGCTGCATCCCGCTGCCCAACCGACGTGCAGCCAACTGCTCTCTGGACACCTCAGTGCCCACCGTGGCCGTCTTTATGCTGAAGATTTTCATGTCCTTGGTGGTGGGCATCACCAGCGGGGTGTGGGTCTGGAGCTCCAAGACGTTGCAGACCTGGCAGAGCCTGTGCAACAGGAAGCTGGGAGTGAGGACGAGGGGCAAGCCCTGCAGTGGGGTGAGCTGCGGTGGGGTGCACTGCCACTATAAGGCACCCACTGTCATGCTGCATATGACCAAGACGGACCCGTATCTGGACAACCCGACTCACGTCTAATGTGGGGCTGCTGTGGGGCGGGGTGGGGGGCACAGGGATGTGAGCTGCCTGCCGCATTGTGAGCTGCCCACTGCAGTGCCCGGCCAGGCACTCACACCCCTGTGCCCCCCACCCTGCCCCCAATAGCTGTCTGCTTTTCCTAGGAATCATCCTGTTGTTGCTGTTGCCAAATCCAATGACTGTTCTAACGCTTTTATTGGTGGGCGGCTGGGGCTGGAGCAGCAGGAAAAGGGGAATAATCCAGTTTGTGTTTATTTAATTCTGTAATTTATTTTAGATTTTTTGTTTTTTTTAATCATTAGCTGCGAGGAATGGAAAACAAACAATAAACCCCTGGATGTGTTATTCCAAATGAGCCTCGTGCTGTGTGCAGGGTTGTGTGGGCAGCATGTGGGGCTGGCTGGGCAGCGGGGAGTATCCTTAACCCCAGTGCTGCACCCCAGCACAGATCCTTGTGTGGTGGATAATGTTTTCTGTTGAGTGCTCAGTGGTGTTGGTTGGAGCTGTGGTGCTGCTGTGCCATTGGGATGGTGCAGGGCCATGAGCCCAGTGCTGGGCTGGGGGACGGGCTTTGGGCTCGTTGTGCCAGGCAGCAGCACAAGGTGCAGGTCATGGAAACTTCTGGGCAGCTTTATTTATCCCCTGCTCCGGTTACAATCCCATCTCGCCTTCCCCATTGTCCCAGGGGAAACTCAACCCTCAGCTGGTGCTGCTGGGCTGGGGTGGGAGCTGTGCGGCTCCTGGGGCTGTGGGGTGTCTGTGCCCGGCTGCAGCCTATGGGTTCCCAGTGACAATGGGGAGAGCTGGGCCCAGCCTCACAGCGGGTGAGGGTTGTTGAACGGGATGGAAGCCTGTGTCCTTTCATTTCTGGCTGATGAGCAGCACGTGGCCTGATTGTCCATCACCTGTGAGCAGCCTCAGCACACACAGGATGGTGCCCACCAGCCCCATTAGGAGCTGGGGGCTCAGTGTGCAGCCTATGGGGGCTGTGTCCTCTGTGTGCCCCCGGCTCCAGCTGCTGCCCCGGCACATCCCCACCCAGCGCCCTGTGCTGCTCCCAGCTCAGCGGGGCCCCACAGACACACGGTGTGGGGCCGGAGGAGTCACAGAGCTCTGCTGAGGGCACTGCAGCACCAGGGGCTGCGGGGGGGCAATTGTGGAGACCCAGGGTGTGAGCGCAGCCCAGCCCAGCAGGGATGTGAGTGGGGCTGTGTGCGCTGCTGTGATTGATGCTGGGAAGCTAAAAAAGCACTTTTAGTCCGTCCTCCGCCATCCCTGGGGGTGTCGGGACATTGGGACAAGTTTAGTGACGGATCTGAGGAATCCGCTGCTCCCCAGGAGCGGTGCTGGCAGCAGTGAACAGTGCAGAGCACAGCACAGCACAGCACAGCACAGTGCAGAGCACAGCACAGCACAGCACAGCACAGTGCAGAGCACAGCACACAGCACCCAGCACAGCACAGCACAGCACAGAGCACAGCGCAGAGCACAGCACAGCACACAGCACACACAACACAGTGCAGAGCACAGCACACAGCACCCAGCACAGCACAGCACAGCACAGAGCACAGCACAGTGCACAACACAGCACACAGCACACACAACACAGTGCAGAGCACAACACACAGCACAGCACACAGCAGGAGGCAGCCCGGCGGGGCAGCAGCGGGCGCACAGCGCTGTACAGCTGTGGCAGCACCGCATCCACCGTTGCCCAGCGATGCTGCTGCCGGCCCGTGGCACCGTGTGACGGTCTGTGCTGGGCCGAGGGGCTGCGGCCTCCCGGGTCCCCCTGCTGCCATGGGGGGGCGGTGCGGGCAGATAACGGGGCTGAGCCCAGGGGTGGGAGAGTCAATATTGGCTCAGGGATTGACTCCAAAGTCCGGCACTGGGCGGGCAGGAGCCGCTCACTTGGGCCGCAGCTGGTGACAGCGATGAGCCCCAGGCACCGGCCCCACGGCCAAGGCCGCTGTGGGGCTGAGCCCCGAGCTGCACTGAGCCCCAAACGCGCTGAGCACAGACACGGCAGCGATGGTTCCGTGCTCACACTTACATCCCTGCGGTGCCCCCGGCTCCTGCTCGGCTCACGGAGCCCACGGACACTCTGCCCTTGAGCAGCCGCCCCGTGCCAAGTCCCGCTGCCCCGCAGATAAGCGCATCCTGCCGGGCTCGGCTCCCGGCCGCCCCCTGCCCGCTGTCAGCCCCGCCCGGCTCCTCTGCAGCCCCGCCGGGTCCCGGTCCCGGCGCTGCAGCGGGTGCCACGGCCGCCCACCAGGCAGGGCCGGCTATTTATAGGGTCTCACGGGGCGGTAATGCCATGCAGGGCTGCTATAAAAAGCAGGGCCCCAAAAAGGTCTCGCAGCAGATGCTGGTGTGAGGTCCCCACACCGAGGCCTGGAAACATCCCAGCCCGAGTCGCCCTGCTCACACCCAGCAATGAACCAACCCGCTGCTCACAGCACGGGATGAGGTTTCTCTGCATAAATAAAGAACATTTGTCCATTCCCCGCAGTGTCGAAGCCCCCAGACCCACCGTGGCTCCTCAGCCCCAACTGCCAGATCCCACCGGAGCTCAGAGCTGCCGTCAGTGCCCCGACATGACGGCGCTGCCCTGGAAAGCATCAACCTCTTGTTCCCGCAGCACTGGGAGAAGTGCAGGACAACCCCGGTAACACCTTCACTGCAGAGCTGCCGGGTGCACATCGGCACCAGCTCCTTCCCCTGGAGCTCAGCAGAGCAGCATCCCATAGGGGACCTGGTGGCTGTATGGTCACACACACACAGAATGGGCCTTGGCCACCTCAGAACTGCAGCTAACACAGCTGTGGCTGCACAATGCCAGCACAGAGCACACAGCTCCACGGCTGCACATCAACCTGCTGCTCAGCGCAGCTGAGACGGGCTTTGTGTGGACGTGGCCCCATCGCAGCCATCCCCACTGCCTGGAGCAGAGGCAGCGACTGGAGCCCCCCGGCACAAGCAGTTCAGCCCACAGGAGTGTTGTGAGAGCTGTAAGCTGACCTGGCACAGCTCCGTGCTCCTCTGGCCTTTCGGTGGCTGCTCCAGGCGTGAGGCCGCGGTGCTGCACAAGCAGATGCTACCAGGAGGGACGCGCTGTGAGCCACCTTTACAAACACAAGTACATAATGTTTATTTTTAATTTTCCAACTTATTACAAGTACAGCCCTTGGCAGAAACCCCCCTCCCCCCACAATGACATTTATCTTTAAAAAACGTACAGTTCCAAAGGTTTCACTGTGTCGGACCTGCAGAAAATGTTCTCTATGAACAGGACAGAAATGGCCTCTGATGGGGACGTGCGAGATACAAACGTCAGTGCTGTTCTGTGGGGTGGGGGCTGAGGCTGGGGGGGGGTGGCTGGAAATGTGTCTTGTCTTCAGCAGCCCAGAACTGAAACAAATACCTGCTAACAAAACAATAAACCAAAAACTTCACAAACTGGGCTGCAGCTTCTCACTGAGGACCCTTTAAATCTCTAATCACAGGAGCTGCAACAGCTGCTTTTGTTTCGCCGTGTCACAAAGGCAGGATGGAGCAGCCCTGTGGGTAGTTTGTTCCAAACTGCACAACTCTGTAATAAAAAGTTCAAGCCCTGATTGCATGATCAAAATCTGTCATGATGGAGAGGTGATTAGACAACGCTCTGTTCTCACGTGGCAGAGCCCAGCGCTGGCCATGCGGGATGGCCCTGCAGCACCTGGGGGCACGAGGGAGGTGAGCTAAGGGAGGTGTGACTACAGGAGATGAGAGCAGGGCTGGAGGGGCTGGGGACCCTCACGGGTGCCCCACTGTGACTCCAGCTACTGATAGGAAAACGAGTGTTCAGAGGGGGAAAATATACAGCAAACACCATTCGATATAAACTGTACATGTGCCAAAGCAAGACAACAGTATCTTACAGGTGTTTTTTATACAAGATCACAGCTAGAAACGAGCCACCTTTAATTACTAGAAAATTAATTTAAAAAGTTAAACAGAACATGTTTCTGCTGCTCCCCCTTCAGCTCCCCGGAGGGTGTGCAGAAAACCACCATGATGCTTCTGGCACTCGGTTCATCCAAATGGCTACGACTGTGTGTGCTGGTCAAGGTGAGCAGGGAAACCTACAGCCTACGCTGCCACCTCCACACAGAGCTGAGCTCGGAAGACCTCCCTGGAGCACAACGCCAGAGATCGCTCCCCGAGAAGAGAGAGGGGAAAAGCAAGAGCACCTCCAAGCCAATTGCATTAGGATGCTGGTGAAAGCTGTGTCTCCATAAACATTAAGTGCTTGCTCGCTACGCAGCCCTTCAGCGGGGGTTCAAAATTAACACCATATAAATATATACATACAAGAACTAGCAGCCCGTTGGCCTGTTCGCACCCAGTCTGTCTGTGGAGCAACACGATCCCTCCCTGCACGGCTCGGGGTCCATCTCACAGTGCAGGCAGTAGATCCTGAGGCAGCGGCAGGGCTGGAGCTGGAGGCCTCGTGCTCCCCTGCCCAGTCAGGCTTTGGCCAGGCCTTTCCTTTGCCCTCCCACCTTCCCCTCCTGGAAGGACAGACACATACGATCTCTGCATAATCTGTAGGAAGCAGTTACGTCATCTCTGCTCGCTCAATGGATGACAAAACATTTGAGGAAACTGCAGAAAACTTAAAGTTAGGATGGGCCAAAGGAAAGGCTGGATTAATAGCGAAGTGCCCTGCTGTTTAACTCCCTCCAGACAACCCACCCTGCTGCCCAGCAGCACCTGGCCTGCTCCAGCTCTGGCTCTCCCCCTAGTCCCCCCCCCCCAGCCATCCCTCACTTCTTCCTTCTCCGCCCCCGGGAATGTTCGAGGGGCTCTGACTCACTGTCCCCTTCCTGCTCCTCCAGCCCCTGGCAGCCAGCAGGGAGCTTCTTGCGTTTTCTGCGTGCATAGGTGTGGCCGGGCAGGTGCTTGTGCACCATGTCAATCAAACACTGTTCCGTCTTCTCCAGGCAGGACAGGATGTGACTCCCGTTCTGGTTGTAGCGCTCGGCGTTGGAGAACACCTGCTTCATGTCAGAGAGGAACTCCTGCACTGAGCGGTAGTTGCCACAAGAGCACTTGCTCTGCATAGTCTGGAAGTCCATGGGGTTGCTGATGACCTCACAGTAATCTCCGGCTTCCTCTGTGGTCACTGGCTCCCTGATGGATGAAGAGCCACAAAGAAGAAAATGACGAGCCCTGGCACTGCACGGTGCAGAGCCCCAACCCACACCCCAGCACAGTGCCACAGCAAACCCAAGTATCTCGGCAGCAGCAGACACGTCAACCCTGCACTGGGCACAGAACTGATGACAGGAAGGAGCGGTACAGGGACCAGTACACAGCAGCTATGGCTGCATGCAGCACTGCCTGCAAACTCTGGGGGCTGCTGAAAACTGATCCCATCCTCCTGCCCTTGTCCCACAACCAACCACGCTCTGCTATCCTGCACCAGAGGGAGCCCAGGTCTCCAGTCCAGCCTAGAACAGAGACCATGGTGCTTTCTAACAGTGCAGATTCGCTCCCTTTCTTCCCAAGTGTAAACCCAGGATTCACAACCAGACAGTGGATCCAGCGGGACCACAGCATGGCATCCCCATACCAACAGTCCTGTGTACACACAGACCACCCCTTCCCCTCACCTGAAGGGCCAGCTGAAGCGGTACTTGATCAGCTTGCTGAGGATTTCCTCACACTTCTGCAGCTCAAGGCTCTGGCGACGTGGTGGCTTCCTTGTCTGAAGGACCTGCCCACACAAAGGAGGGATGCTGTTAAAAGGAGGGGAACCACCATGAGCTTCAGCATTCAGCAGTTTCTAGGGTAAAGCAGCTAGTTCCTAGCAAAGCTTTTCAATCCTCTTGCTTACAAGCCAGTGTCTCATAGTGTGGGAATATGCAGAAGTGCTGCAGGAAAAAAAAAGTCAGGTCGTTCAGATGTAGCCATCTTCCACAGTAATCAAAAATGTTCTGCTGCGGGACCTTCGATAGTAACAGTCAAGACATGTGGTGGCACCCTGAGTTACAGAATAGGAGCCCCACAGAGCAGCTCTGATGGGAACAGCTCACAAACAGCCTCTCTTTTCACTGGGGGCAGCGAGCTTTTTCAAGATAGGTTCAAAGACAACGTGGTCAAAGCAAACAGCCAAAGAATACAGACAGCAAATGCAGAGCATAAATTCCCTCTATGAGCCCCTGGTGGACAGCACGTGAGAGGCAGAGGAGGACAGCACTTGTGTTGCTGTACTGGCAGGCCCATTGCAGAGCCTACTCTGCCATCTTAAATACCAAAGAGCAGCTGATGCCTCCGGCGTTGCAGTCCTGTACACAGAAGTAACACAAGGTCAGTCATTTGCCTGCAGAGCTGTAGGTCAGCCGCCAGCACAGGGAGATCTCCTCAGCTCTGCCCACACAGCTCATGAGGCACCGCTTTGCTGGAGGTATGTCTATGATGGGAAGGATCCAAAGCACATGGAGCCATTCCTGAGCCAGCTTTCATCTCTCTGCAGGACAAACAGTTCGTGGAAGAGCCCTTGACAGTTTTTCAGAGCTCCTGACCCAGCTGTTCCCTAACATTTTTCCCCTCCTGAGTATTTCACTTTGCTGGCTGGGGGAGCCTGTGCTGAGCTTGCTGGTTTGGTTCCCTCTGCTCTGTAACACGGACCAGCCAGAAGGATGCTGCAGATCCAGCAGGCAGCCCGCCCACAACCAGCACAAGAAGCTCAAAGACCAGGATCAAACCGCTCAAGAAGAGTAGCAGGGTACACAAGCAGCACCACCACCACTGCTCAGCAGACAGATGGCAGACAGAGCAGGAGCCTGCACACATCCGCTGCAGCGTGGCCCTCCCCAGGACAACCAGCACAACATGCACAAGATTGCTCTGTTCAGGAACAGAAGGTTTTATTCTTTAAATGTCAAGTGAAACCTAAGCCAGCTGAATTATGTCGTGGAGGTTGGGGAGTGACCATACGCACAACAACTGTCAGAAAACGGCCAAGGCTGGGGAGTGAGGGTCCTACATTGCTGGCATTCTCTGACCGTCCAGGACCTCCTCGATCCCCCCACCTCTCTACAGAGACACATGGATGCTATTTAAAACCCTTTAACAAGCTGCAGGCTGCCTGCTAATCAAGGGGGACAATGTGTGAAAGTGGCTGGGGAAAGATGCCTTGCATATCTCTGCTCCGTGTGCACCGGGCCCTTAAGGATATGCTTCCTTTGTTAACCCACCCCCAGCCCAGCACAGGTTTCACAGCACAATTCAGGGTATTTCTTTGGGAAGGGGAGGGGAGGAAGTGTGACACCTGTTTCGTTTATAACTCATGATGTGAGCAGCCCCCAGGGAGCAATTTGGCTCTTACCAGCTCATCAATGTCTGCGCTGTTGACAGGTGCAGCCCGCTGCCGGGGTCCCCTGGCAGAGTGCAGCGACTGCTTCTTCCTTTGGTGCCTTCCCTGCCTCGAGGAGTACATGGCTGTGCTCTGCTTGCCGCGGGCTGCCTTTCTGGGTCTCACTGAAACACATAAGCCAGTGGCTTAGAGGAATGGGTTAACCTGGAAGCAGAGATCACAAGCCCTTTGCACAGCCATAGCACCAGGCAGCCTCACTCACAGCACAGCAAATACACGGATGATGGCAATGACCCGGCTTTTTGTCACTACCCTCACTCAGCACATGCCCCTGTCAGCTGCGCTCAATACCCTCTCCAGATGAGCTATGCTGGTAATAGCCCACATCCAAAAAAAGGCCACTGCTGTCTGGCAGCAGTTATCTGCCCAAGGGTGGTCACACATGCCAGCCTCCAGCAGCTTCTGTGGGACATCTGGAGGCTTGCAGCTCCTCTGCCCAAGAGCTCTGCTTGCTTTCTGAGTGTTGCAATAAAGGCCTGCAGAATGAAATGCTGAAACCCTGACATTTGTTTTAAATGTGACTGCAACATCCTTTTGGAAAGCACCAGGCGCAGGGACCTGCAGATCTCCTTTGGGTTCCTCAGGGTGCTCTGCCATGTGCTTACAAGTGGCCCACACAGAAGGATAAGCCAGTTGCTAAGCCCCCCTTGAAAAGTGAACTGTGTGCAGAGGGAGTGTCGTGTTACTGCAGCAGGGAGCTGCTCCGCACGCTGCGAGTGGGAAACAATGGGATTTTATTCCCCAAGACAGGAGCTGCTGCATTACGTCCCACAGAAGCGCTCTGCTCGTTTGTGAGTCTGCCTGTCAGAGTGTTACGCCAATGGAAATTTAAGTCTGTCGTTGAAGTCCCCTGTCTTAAGTTTCTCCCTGTATCAGGAGAACATGTAGGTCTTCCTCCCCGGCCAAGCTCCTTCCATCTGGTCATAAAGGTCTGAGCAAGCCGCATCCAGCGCACTGCAGTGCTCCATCTGCAGCCTCTAATCCAGCCCTGCCCAATAAATCATCCTTCCCACCCCCCTGCAGGAGCAGCGTGTGTCAGGGCAGCGGGCCGTCTGCCTGCTGTCACTCCTGCTTGTGTGTCAAGCGTGAGGCATGTGTTAGATGTCTGACAATCCAACATTCTAGGTTATATCCCTCAGGATAAACGCCATGAGGATTAATGGGACTTCTCTATTAAAACAAAAGTTTTCCACAGTGACCTTTCCACATTAATGCTCTTTAAAACCACGGGGTTGCATTTAGTGCTTTATTTTTAGCGACTGTAACTCTTATGCTATTGTTTGGAAACCTTGGCTTTGCTCCTGACTTGGCTGCGCAACATAGGCTGAACATGCTCCAAGTGTGGACATGGATACACCACAGAACAACAAGCAGCACACATATCCAGGGTATCAGCGTACACCCCTGAAACCAGAATAAAGCAGGGGAATCAAGACTGATAGACCCGGATGGAAACCCCTGAAAGAATACAGGATAATCCTTTGGGTCCTGGTCTCTGAATTTCACCATCTGCCCTGGACAGGACAGGCTGAAGCTAATTTTATGTCAGTCAAGGACATTTTGACAGAAAGCAAAAGCTGGCTGTGTGCTGTTCCGAGACTGAGCTGCTCAGTGTACCAAGCTGCCCAAACAAGACAGAGACAAACTCCCTTAAAAACAAGTAGATATGCATACCAGAAATCGCATTGCATACTAGGGTGGATAAGTAGTCATTGATGAGACTAGAAAATGTTATTTTACTCCACTTGGGAGTGAGTCAGCTATGCATCCTGAGTGGTCTCTGTGCACAGCCAACAGGTGCTGGCTGTCCAGGCCCTGCTGCTCTTTGACTACTGTGCCCTCCCATAGGAACCAACAGATGAAGTCCTGGACTGACTGCTTGAAAATGGCCCCTTCTCACTACAAATCCTGCATGTAAGCAGGAAAACCTGCTTACATGTTTACCCAGTAAACCTGCTATGAGCTCATGGCAGGAAGGGAAAAAGCAAGAGTGGTGGGTGGGGTGTTGTGGTCAAAGCTCCAGTTTTCCAAGACACACCACAGGCACAGACTGCTGCTACCAGTTACTGGTAATACTGTTCCCTAACCCTTCCTTGCTGCAGCTACTGCCTAACGGGTGTCTGCAATGTTCCCAGGAGCTCACTGCAGTTTCAATCTTACAAGCGTTAACTTTGTCACAAAGGGAAGAGAATTCATCCAGCTCCCCAGGGAACACACAATCACAGGCTTCCCTTGTGTGAACCCCCCCGTTTTCCAGTAAGAACCTGTTCCACGAGAAAAAGAACAAGTCTAAATTGGATCAATTCTTTGAAGGCAGAGTCTTAATATTTTCTATTAATTTCCAGCATGGTCAAAGCCTTACGTTTCAATCCAGCGACTTCATAATCTTCTTCTTCCTCGTCTTCTTCCTCAGCATCTGGTTCATCAGAAGCTTCCTCACCTTCTTCACCTTCATCTTCAGCAGAATCCTCTGTATAGTTCCTAGAGCAAGGCAGGTAAACATGTCTGTTGTACCAGGACCTGGGTATGATGAGCCCTGGGCTCCCCATACTGTTTGTTCACACAAAGACTTGCTGACCACATCAGTATGCAAAATAAACATCCTGACTCAAACGAAAGTGATTCAGTGTATTCCCAGAGAACCAAGTTGTAGCTACAGCTCAAAGAACACTTCTTGGACTACAGTTTGAACACCCCCAACAGCTGAATCTGGGCTTTTCCTCCCTTTTTCCCCACTCCTGTTCTAGACAAATTAACCATGTGATAATGGATTTTGACATTGAGGCTGCTGCACAATTACTCCTCCCTAAGAACAAGTGCTGCTGTTTCACCCAGGTTTACAAGCCTGGCAAAGGGAGTTTCACTGTGGTTTTACTTTGGGTTGGTTTTTTTCCCCCCTTTGGCTCCTGCTGGAGTATTTCCCCATTACCACTTTCCATGGTCACTGGAGGAAACAGACCTTGTTTAGTGTTATTCACAGCTAAGTTTCACATATTACTGAGCAAATCATCAGTTCAGACTTCTTATGTGCTGGCATCAAAGCCACAAAGAGCCTGCCCAGGTCAGTTCTAACTTCCCACATGTCTGTTAACGTATTCAAACCATAATAAAAACAGGAAAACGAGGCAGCACACAGGCAGATGGGGACAAAGGCAAAGCTATTGTGGGAGTCTCAGTCCTCTGGAGACAAGGGAGCAGTAAATGGAATAAGAATTAGCTCCCACAGTAGAGCAGGGCATAAGTCTTTGCAGGCCAGAATTTTTTTATTTTTTTTTTCCCCAAACTGAGCTAGGAAGACAAGAGCAGAAAGTAGATAAGACAGGTGTTACCCCACCTGATGGCTCTCATCCAGCAGCCAAGCAGCTTGCAGGTGACTCCACCACATCAAAGCAACTACAATCACAAGCTAGAACAGCTGCATTAAAGCCCTGCCATTCTGGAACAAGCCTGATGAACCCTTAAATGGTGCCCCGGGAGTTAAGTAATACTTTTAAGGCTGTGCACCACCTGCACACTGCAAGTTTGTACACCTCCTATTGTGCTGCCACTCTGGATGAGAGGATCTACTGACTGCTTATGCATCAAGTGCTATTTGATAGCTTCACCTTGCTGACAAGCAGGGAGATGCAGCATGCAATTAGCTTACAATATAAGCAGAAAAATACATTTTGCATACATTTAACTTCCAGCCTATAGCTCACAAAGCAATTCAGCTCCTTGCTGTCAGGCAACACCACGCAATTCTTCTGCACAGAACAACTCTGATTGCTCCTCAAATCATATTCTCTCTGCAGTCTATAATCTATCCCACCTTATAAAAGTGCCTATGTTCATCAGGTCAAAAAAGTGCCAAGGCAGCAATTCATTATCTGATTTTTACAAGCACGTAGGGGCTGAGCTGCAGCCTGAAGTAGTTTCTGCTTTAATTAGATGAGGCCACAAGAATAACTTAGCCCAGGGCACTACAGAGTTGCAGTGCTACCCACTACAACCCCATGAAAAAGAAACCCAACTAGTTGCTCAGGTGAACAAAACAGTCCTTAGTGCATACAATTTTGGTTGATGTCTTGTTTATATTTTCACTGCCACACTGAAACTATTTATTAGATGTCATGGGTCAGTGCAACACAACTGTGCTGAACTTAAAAAAAAAAAATAAATTGCTCTTCCATTGTTCCAGAGACACTGAGTCAATGGGGCTATTCCAGCCCTTTCCAAGGGTTTCTTTTAAAGCTGTTTTGGTCCTTGTGTGGCTAAAAATCTGCACCAGTGACAACTCAAAGGAAAGCAGTGCCACTCACCTGCCCCGGGAGCTGCGCCTGGCAGTGGAAGGCTGACAAGCTGGGCACTGCCATTCTCCATCTGGTATCTCATAGAGCGCCGGCCTCAGGCAGAACAGGTGGAAGGCTTTGTTACACTCGTCACACAGGATCAGCTTGTCATCCTCACCTACAAGAGTGCAACCTACTTGTAACTGAGCGCCACAGCCCTGCACAATTCGTGACACAAGAAGCTGCCACATGGTTAGAGGTCAGAACTGAGCAAGAGAAAGAAAAGAAATACATTTCACCCAGAGTAGGTACCAAACTGGCCACGAGGAAAGGAGCATGCTGCAAAGAGCCCAGCATGCCCTGAGCCCGGCAAGAAGCTAGGAACATAACCATCACAATTCTAGCCTCAATGTGAACAAACAGCACAGAACTCTTCTTTCTACTTAAGGCAGCAAGCCTACAGGAAAAAAAAAAAAAGGGCATGCAGCAGAAGTAGCCTTTCTGTGCTCCTCAGTGATGAAAGGTAACATGGACATAGTCCTGAGCCAGCTATTTCCTTTACTGAAAAGAAGCACAGAGAGCTTGCCAGCATGTCCCTAACATCCCAGTTCCTGAGTTCTGTTAAACCATAATCTGTTAGTCTCAGGTAATCACTGCTACATCTCCCTACAATCCCCTTCTCACCAGGGGACAGGACAGTTTGCACATTAGTTTGGAGGCTCCACAGTGGAGGATGTTGCACCAGTTCAGCTCATTTCTTTACAGAAGTGGACAACACAGCCTCCTGGTAAGCAAAAGCAGCTCAGCTTTCCCTCAGATCTGTCTGCCCTCATTTCCCACTAGTGTTTCAACAAATAGAAAATGAGACAAAAAGCACATGATGTGGCAGAACGTGCTACCAAGCTCTTTTCTCCAGGCTTCCATCCAAAAGGAGAGGTTATGGCAGAACAATTTTTACTCCACTAGAACTAGTACTCAGTTACTGGTAACGCTCTAACTTCCCCCTCCACCTGCAGGATTCTTCATACAGTACACTCCTGTCACCCAGCTTTAACAGAGCAGTGACCAAAGGCAAACAGCTTCATTTCTCTGCTCCCACAAAAGAAACAAAGAGCTTGCTTCTTTCAGCACAGCAAGCAGCTCCACTTCCACTCTAGCCTCAAACCAGCATTTATCCCACTGCTCTCTCTTATTCAGTTACAGGGTGCATTAACCTTCCCAGCCTCTTCTTGCTTGTTCCTTCTGTAAGAAATGGGGTCAACAGACGTGACTTGGAGACCCACAGACCATTCTAACTCATAAATGAAACTGAGCAACGGACAGTGGCACAAATGCTCCCACAGAAGGATTTGGAGACAATCTGTATTCAAGTACCCTGAATATCCAGGGGACAGCAGCACTGCAGTGCTCTGCAACACTTTGTAACAGTTTCATCAGAATGGTTCACTGGAGTCAGGGTCAAACAGTGCTGTGAGATCAATGCTTCTGAGTGTGTAAATCCTGACGGTCAAAACTCAAAATACAGCCAAAGACAGAGTGCTAACAGAGGCACATTGCCTAAGCAAGGCATGGAGAGGTGACAGCACCCAACCGTTACACAGGCAGGAACGCATACCTTTCTTGCGACACACTTTGCATCTGGCATTCTCCGCCGACATATCCCACTTGATACAGGCATCCAGCATCCCAAGCAGCACATGCATACGGGAGAAGGTCTGGGCCTCACGGATTGCTGTCTTCCACTTCTCTGTGGCTGAAGCAACCTGCAGACAGACCTAACAACTTACAAAACAGCACACAGACACAGTTTGTTATAGTCTGAAGACACTTTTACACCCTTTAGCTGGGGCCCTTAATAATCAAAACTCAGCTTTGTATTTCTTTCCTTTACATGGCTGCTGCAGTCCTACTTGTGGTTTATCCATAACCAGCCTCACTGGATCACACAGTTTGTTCATAGTAGCACAGCCCTGCTGCATTTTATGGCCAGGCTGGAACAACCAACATGAACTCCTCTAGATTCTTACTCTGAACGTCTAACCCAAATAATCGGCAGGCTAAGAAAATAAAAAGTAGAAATCGAGACTGCAAGATGTGGGATGAAAGTCAGGAGGCAGCTGGCAGCACCGCTTGGGTGTGGGGGATTGGAGCAGCCTGTGCTGCCCTCCAGTGGATACCATAGAAAGGCTCAAGCCCATCAGCAGGAGCCGCCACACACTCCATCCTCCTTGCCAAATTGGACTGTGACATCAACTATGATCAGATGTGACAGCCCCAGATATGAAACCTGCCCCTCTTCTGAGAAAGAACGACCTCAGCACGTGTGAAATCACAGAATTAGCTGCAAGTGAGGATGAGAGCCTGAGATTTGTGCTCTGTCTGCACACAGTGAGCTGCATGTGAAACCTCCAACTCAGCTCCAGGGGGTACTAAAAAAATATATTACAGTACATCGGAAATGCACCAGAACAGAGGAGTAATCCAGAGCCAGTGCACATCCAACTCTACCATTAATCCTCTGCCTTACAACAATGAGGTGATGGCCTAGACACGACAGGGACATAATAGAGCTCAAGTTAGTGCTCTACCCCAGAAGAATGAAAAAACAAACAGTGAAGTGTCAGATGGGAAAAACCGAGCTCTGCAGCTGACAGCAATTTGGGAGCCAAACAAAACCCAGGGTTTTTTTGTTTTGTTTTGTTTTTTTGCAGAGTTGCACATTCTCCGCCCACTGCATTTGAGGAAGCACAGTGTGTATTAGATGCTTGGAAACACACACAAACTGTTCAAGTAAGCCAACATCCCCATTGCCATTGCTAGCATACAACCTGGAGCCCAAGACATTCCAGACAAATGGAAACCTGCTTTGCCTACTGTGGTAGATTACACAGCATCGTGCTATTTCTTTGTAGAACATTGTTGAGGTGTTTCACATACTGTGTAATTGATTTTCCAAGTAACTGTTCCATGGGTTTTGCTGTTAACACACTGAGTAACTGCTGGGCCAAGACAAATCTGCAAAAGCTGCTGGCACGTTATGCTTAGATTTTTCTCCCCAAGCCTGTGGAATTTCACAGATTTTTTGCCTTGCTTCCCAAGCATCATGAGACTGTGGCATTTCAGCAGGACCATTGTCAGGGGAGTTCCAATGGCCAACTAGGCAAAAATGGAGACTGAAGGAAGTCAAATACCCTCCCATGGGGAAGGGAGCATTCTAGCAGGGAAAACAAACAAAAAAAAACCCCACAAATATACCAACAGAGGCAGCCTCAGTCATGTTTCAAAAGCAGACTAACAGAAAATTCCTGCTTTGGAAAAGATGGACAAACCTGCAGCTAAGAAGCTTTTGTCTGATATCCTGAGGTGACAGAAATGACTCTCCACCATAACCACCTCTGCAACCATAACTTTGGTTGTGACTCTGGGATGCTGTCTGCCCTCCTTGGGGCACTCCAGTGATATGGTGAGAGCTGCCCCCACCTGGCCCCTTGCAGCCATCCCCGAGCAGCAAGCACAGGGTTCACATGAGAGAACCCAGGTAATCATAAGCTATTTTGAATTTAAATCCTGCAATATTCAGAAATACTACTGCTCCAGCTGCTTTCTGGAGGAAAGAAGTACTACTCAGGATGTTTCAGTCATACTAGGCACTTTTTCTAACTAAACTAATGTAGTTGAAAACTCTGCAACTGTGAAGGTGAAGCAATGCTACAGAAGCCTGGCCTTGCCGTGTCATCAAGTAAGGGAGCAAAGCTGTATGGGTAGAATGCCAAAACTAATCATGATCAAAATGACTTGTTTTTCAGGCAAGTAAGAGTACATTGTTCAAAGACAGAACAAGACTGAAAAGAGCCATGGAGTGAGCAATACCTTAGCTTCTTCTGCCATCTTCTTTTCTTCATCTACCTCTTCAGCCTTGGCAATGTAGTCCTCTCCCTGATGTTTCCTTCTCTTCTGCTTAGGGGCCATGAAGCCTTGTAGAAACTTCTTAATAACACCAGCTTGGAGTGCAATCACACACTCTCCAAAATCCTTTAGGCTCTCTAGTGAGTATACCTGTTAGGAAGAGTATACAATCACTTATCGGTGACATCATCCTTTGCACTGTTCTAGGAGGTTCTGTTCTGCCAATGGATACCTGTGATATTTAATGCAGCGTTACCATGTACCAAGTCCCACACTTGGGTTTTGGAATCAGCACATTACTGCTGTTTCTGCTAGAGTTCACACATAGCTGATGATCACGCATAGCACATGAATGCTTATGTCAGTTCAAAAAAGGAAAAGAAAAAAAAAAAAAGCAAGATGATTCAGGGGAAAAAAAGGAAAAGTTCTTCCAGAACTTTCTTAGCACTACTTTAACTTTCCACTCACTCTTGCTTCAAATTCTGGGGTCACATCAATATATCCCAGCCCTCCTTTCTGCAGTCGAGTTGCAACCTCAATGAGATCACTTCGGAGGTAGTTCAGCAGTTCCTGGTTGCCATCACAGGATTTGAGGCCCAAGTTCTGTTTCCGAGCCAAATGCATAGAATGTGTGATGTCCTGATACCTGGAAAATCAAGAAAAGCCTTTGAATACATGCAGACCAGTGAGCTGTGAGTGTGCTGGGCAACAACAGTTTCCAATGATCTACATGCTCCATCAGTGTGGAATATTCCTTAAGGATTCTTTAAAGCATGCAGTAGCTCTGCCACTGCAGATGAAACTTCATTGTCTTTGCTTCCAGTTGCAAGGAACACCTTGAAGGACGTCCCCACAATTTTGAGCATTACTGATCAAGTAATGCTTGCAGTTATTGTCTACAAAAGAACAATTCCACATTCTTGTTATCTGCCTTGCACAGGCACAATCAAAACAAAACGCTGAGCATTGCCCCAGGAATGGAAAAGCTTGCTATGATGAGGATGTGCTGTGAAGCTGAAGGAAACAGCAGGCTCACTTTTTCTCCAAGCGTTCCTTTAGCTGGCTCTCTCTTACTCCTTGTGGATGCAGGCAATCTATCAGCTCATCCAAATCCTTCTGACTGTCGCAGAGAAACCTGAAAGATACAACATGCACCAACATCAGCTAATCCATCTCTGCAGCAACAACTCCTCTTAAGCAATTCACAAGAATTAGCAGACAGGAATGACAATTAATCTACATCCCAACCCCAGGGACAAGGTAAAAAAACTTGGTCAGAATGCTTACGCCAGCATTACTGTAAGACTGGCCTCATTTCAAGGTCCCCAAACGTAGCCCATTTCAGGACAAGAAGAACAAAAACAAAATAAACAGAACTAATTTATAGATGTCTCCTCCCATTAACTTTATTAAAACATTGGCATTTGAATTTAGTAATCTACCCTAGGGATTAGATTCACTAAATTGCAGTCAGTTCAAGCAATCTGAATGTCATTTTTGATGCACTAGAAAAGATTAACGTGTTATGTACTGCATAGCACAGCAATTTAATCATTCTTTCTGTAGAGACTTCAACTGATTTCATTAACCCTCAAAGCCTCCAGATTAAAAAAAGAATATGTCCCAGCATGATAGCTGATGCTACAGATTTGAGACTATGAAGGCTATGCCCTTCTTTCCTGCGATGGCACCAAGCCTCATCTCCTGAGCCATGTACTGGTGTGAGCAGTGGTGGACCTGAGTTTCAGAGATTACTTACAAAAAATAAACACGATAAACATGTAGCTAATAGATGGTTGCTCCTTAGAAAAGGGAACTGAAGGATCAGCAGCATCTTAAATGGAAACAAGCACAAAGTGACCACTGTGATGTGGTCCTCGCCAGTCACAGAGAAGACCTCAGATCCAAGTTTTCTTCTTGGGCACAAGTTCAGATGAACAAACCAACAACTAGAGAAAGGTGCTGTCTGACTCTCCTGGAATATCAGTATCTGCAGTAGGTTCTTATCCTGGCAGAAATCCTTACTTAGTATCTTACCTGGAAAGAAGGTATTTCACAGCTCTAGTATGCCTATATTAGGGGAACGGCCTGACAATCTGCATTTCTTTCTTAAATTGATTACCCTAATAAAATACAGAACTGATTGTTTAAAAACAGACGAAAAATGGTTCCCTGCCAATCATCTGCTTCAGTACACCCCCACCCTGCAGGGCACCTTCACCTTGCACACCGAGATCAGATCTTTTGGCCATTACTGTCTCCTGCACACTCTCCCTGCAAGAAATAGCACAGAGCAGCTCCAAACATCCCTCACTCACTGCAGCCCAGCACAGGCACTTCCAAAGCAATTAAGGGCTGGTCATGGGATTCAGCAGACATTCACACAAGCCCCTGACAACCATACGTCAAACAATGTCAAACAATACAACTCCTGTCTTTTTCTTGCAGATGCCACTTGTGGTGAGTGATGTGATCAGCATTCCTACATTCACCAGAAGGTCTACAGAGAGATAATAAGAAAGACTGGCATTCCTAAGTCTACTGGAATTGTACTAAATAGAGACACTCCTCGAGACTATTTGCTGCCAAAACCTCGGGGTAAACCTTTGGATTGATCCTAAACCATGTTTCAGAATAAAGAACCTGTGACAGCATGGGAACGGCATAAAGCAAGCTTCCAGTCATCCCACAGATACCCAGAGAGCACTACTTCTCAGTGTGTTGAGAAAGTTGCCTAGGTTGTGATAAAACAGCATTAAATCACAGCTACTTACACACTACAGGATTCATTTGGGAAATATCTGAGAAGACACTACCCAGCTTTCCTCCAAAGTTACACACCTAAGGGGGGAATTTCCTGCAGTTCTAGTAGAAGTGAAAGGCCACTGTTAACATATGGATCCTTCAACTACACTGCCTGTGGAAAGACAACACAGGCTGCTGGCCAGAATGAGAAAGCAGGGAACATCCCTGTAAGAAAGGCAGGTGGGGCTATCCAGGCACATCCAACCCATGGGCTGCACGCAGGCCATCGCTTCACTGTGGTGCTGGCTCTGCCCTGGCATGAAACTGTCACTGGGCACCAAACACCGGTGCACTACAGACCCTGTGTTGGCTGACAGCAGGCATGGGGAGGGCCTGACCTCAAATGGGGAAACCTGTCTAGGCTAAAGGCCTAAAAAACAGCCAGGATTCTCTCTTTGCACATCCAGCAGCACAAGCCATCAGGCTGGTTAGCAGTCATAGCAGAAGGAATGTGACAAAAATATTCACTCAAAAGGAGCTGCTCACATGCACTTGGGTTGAATATTCCCACCTGTTTTCATGCTGCAAGGGAAAGAAAGAAGGGTATAAAACCTGGACTGCAGACTACGGAATGAAGAAATCAGGAGAATAACATCTAGAGGAGCCCAGGATCAGTACCTGCTCTGGAGGGTTGGTAGAAACAGGGAAATTCCATCTGTAGAATATAGGTGTGAGAATGGAGTCTGTCAGCACCCACGCATGGTTAACTCAAATTGTCTGCTGAGGGGACCCGCCATACCATGGTGTATTCCTAATAGATGAAGAACAATGGGAGTTACTCTGCAGAGATGCCACTATTTTTAAAATGCAACTGCTCTCATAGAACCATAGAATGGCTTGGGTTGGAAGGGACCTCAAGGATCACAAAGCTCCAACCCCCCTGCTGCATGCAGGGCCACCAACCTCCAGATCTAATACTAGACCAGGTTGCCCAGGGCCACATCCAACCTGGCTTTGAACACCTCCAGGGATGGGGCATCCAACTCTCTGGGCATTTGTTCCAGCACCTCACCACTTCCTCAGCAAAGAAGTTCCCTCCTTCAACTTAAAATCATTTCCCCTTGTCCTGCCATTATCTACCCTTGTAAAGAGTTGACTCCCATCCTGTTTGTAGGCTCCCTTTAGGTACTAGAAGGCTGCAACAAGGTCTCCCTGGAGCCTTCTCCAGGCTGAAAAAGCCCAGCTCCCTCAGCCTGTCTTTGTAGGGGAGGTCTCTTGGCTTCCTCTAGACTCTCATTAACAGCTCCCTGTCTTTCTTGTACTGGGGCACCAGACCTAGTCACAGTATTGCAGATAGGGCCTCACAAGGGTAGAGTAGAGAGGGACAATCACCTTCCTGCCCCTGCTGGCCAGCCCTCTTCTGATGAAGCCCAGGATTCCATCTGCTTTCCGAGCTGCAAGAGCACATTTATGGCTCATGATAAGCTTTTCACCCACCAGGACCCCCAGGCCCTACTCTGCAGGGTTACCATCAAGGACTGCTCCTCCCAGTCTGTATATACACCTGGGATTTCTGATCAGGATGAGTGAGAAGTCTACTGTGCACCAATATACTAGACAGGTTTCAGTTAACCCACAGTTCTTGCCAGAAAGACAGGTACATATGCATCTCACAAAGCAATGAAGTATGGACAAAAGACTTTCTCAGGGACCACATGCCCAGAAACTTTAAACAGGGAGATTTTAATAGGCATCAACATCACTAAGTGTGTATAATATTAGAACCCAGACATTTTTCTCTCTGGAAAAGACACAAAATAGACAAACACTTAAGATTTAAATGAGAAAATGATTCAGCCTCACCACTTCTAGGATAGGACAGTAGGCCCTCTTCTTTTGGAGGGCAAAGTACTTGGAAAGCAAAAACCACTTCCATGAGTTACTGTTCCTGTAGCTCTTGGGGAAATATGGATTCTATTTCTCTCCTTATTGTTGTCCTATAAACACTCATTCGCAAGCAGAAAAGAAGTGAGACTATGAAAAACAACCCTTCATGGAGTTATTCTGGTACTGATTTCAAAGAAATTAAGCAGAACATCTGTAGCTTTACTTTGCTATACGTGCAGTGTAAGGCTACTCTTAATTTCATTTTTGATGTACTACTAGGAAAGAGACACGTGGCAGAAGATATAGCAGAACACAAAGAAATGAAACTTTCTATGAATCACATACCAACATTATGAGTTATAGTATGCAAACAATAGGGGGTACAGATGTCCAAGGACTTCAGCGCAGTTTCAAGGCCTTTCTTCAAGGCCTTTCAGAGTATGCAAGGACAGTGTGAAAAAGCAGCCAGGCAGGAGACAGTTCTGTACCATCTAAACTCATGAGAACCTTCCAGAAAGAAGAGATCGATGGCAACGGCCAGAAAGCAAAATACTATAGCAGAAATATGGATTTCCTCAGAGGGGAGCTGTTGTCCCCTCAAATGAGGCATCTCAGCTTGTCACTGCTTTTCCTTTTGTAGAAGCTAACTGTAGTGACTGCTGTCAGAAAGGCTCCCTGCATTTCTAGAGCTTTAAAGAAAGCCTTTCAGCAGAGGGAACTTACTGCTTTTCTGTAGAAATGGCTTGTGGTGACCCTGTCAGAAGAAATCCATGCAGACAGTACAGAAAAAAGCTCAGTTTGAAGTGGTTACATGCTCTTTAAAAACAATTGCCATTGTGCCCTCTGCTCACTTGAAGGGCACGAAAGTGTAAACCTAGCTCAGACCATTCATTTTCATTGCTTGCTACCAATCTGATAACCCTTGTTTAGCATCCATGCTCCAGGAATAACTCATTTCTTTAATTCTGGTCATGTGAAAAGATATGCAAAGATCTAGACTGGATGCGGAGATCCCCTACTGTAATATTAGACAGAGAGAAGGTACACAGGGTAATCTTTGCTATCTTCTACAACCCTCTAACAGTGAAAGGAAAGGGAAGAGAATTACAAAGATGTCCACAAATGTCAGTCTCCTCAGCAGCTCCTGATAGAAGAGCAGAAACACTCAAATCACAAACCACTGATATTCTGCAAAGATGGAGCAATCCCACTTGTGTGTCAGCATGAGAAAACTGTAGAAAAAGCCACTGCTTACAAAGGAGCTGCAGGTGCCAGTATTTTGTGGGAGTCACTTTTCAGGGTTATGGATAAACACAGTCTTTCACAAGTAATTTGGTAGGTATAGCTGCAGCCGTTTTTTCTTCTGCCACGGGGACACTGCTAACTTCTTACCACACAAGGCAATACTTGACATCCATTTTCTTTAAAGACTAAAGGAACAGATAGTCCCAGTCAATGGCCTAAATCATCAAACGTGCTCAAAGGTAGACTGTTTAGATTTGATTGATTCATTCTGAAGATGTGCTGGTGGCTACTGCTTGGCATTAGGAAGTATTAAAAGGGATAACTGGCTGTCCACATGTAAGAATATTTTACTAAGCTGTAATAATCATCAGCAGAAACTAAAAACATCCCCACACAACGGCGTTATAGGAGAACAAATGTACACCCCCAATTTGCTGTGAGACCCAGGAAGAAAGAAGGAGCTGGGGGACTGTTTTGCATGTCTTACATGATACAAGAACAGGCAGCCTACATGCATGGCTCCTAAGATAGCAATACATACAGCTATAGAACAGCTATTTCCTGTGCTGAAGGACTCTATGAGCCACAGTTCAGGCCTGTTAAGATGAGCCACAAAAACCTAAACAATCAGGTAAGTCACTGCTCCCCAGATTTTTGTTTAAAATACAGCTTGTCAATACTGAAAATAGAATTAAAAACACAAAATAGAATTAAAAACAAAAAACACACAAATCTTTTCAAATAATGTTTCTCCTGATTATAAAATGTACAACACTGCTACACAAAGAAGTGTTTTACCAGGTTAATTTGGACTGGCTTTAAGTCTGAACAAGTTGAACAGAGTGTTTCTACAGCCTCTTGGAACAGCTGTCCATTCGCTGTTCACTGCTAGTAATACCAGTAACAGAGGTCTGGCAGGCCTATAAACTAATTCAGCAGTTAAATACTGAAAGAGAACTAGGTACGTAGTAGGTCCTATTAAGTGACTTCTACACTTTCCTTGACCATTATGCTTTGAGTATTTTGCAGCTATAAAGCATATATTACCATAGGTTCTGTCCCTGTTTGGGTGCAGTGGTCTCTGCAGGAAGGTCTGCAGCATACACAGACCGGTGAAGTGCACTCGCTCTGCCATCGGTGGCCATGCTTTTCCGCTTGTCTGGAAAAGAAAAGCACATCTCAAATCCTCATTCATGCTTCTTCTCAGACATACTTTATTTTCTAAGTACTAACCTACCTTCACAGTTAAGTATTTCAGATCAACACCTATGCCAATAGTATGTTTGACAGAGAAAAGCAATCCAGAACTCTCCCTTAAGCTCATAAATCCATCCTAACAGTCAGACAGCAACAGAGGAAAGCACCACAGAGAGGCTGGCTGATCATACCTCCTGAGCTGTAGTCTTTTTTGGCTTCTTCTTTTTTCTGATGGGGAAGGATGAACCTGTAGTCTATACTGTCATGTACCCAACCCTTCTCAATGAACAAGCCAGGGACCTCATCCGAGAACAGCCAATACCTGCAGGGCAAGGCACATACACATGTTAGCAGCCACCTGTCGCCTGTTGGGCTACTGTCACACACATACATCTTCACTTGCATGTGAGGGAACATCTGGGTACTTGGCTCAAAATCTGGGTGCCTCCATATGTTTAGTTGAGAAACTGGAAGAGCCTCATTTCTGCTCTCCTCCACATACTTCAGTGCAGACTGATTACCTTTCACACCAGTCACTTCTTGGGAGCTGTTATCTGTTAAGGCTCCTGTGGGAGGGGAGGAGAGCCAACAACACGGGGTCATTTGATTTTCTACCTGTTGTGATTGCGGTCAGTGCCAACTGGGGTTCTGCGCATCACAAGCTTTGCTTTGGCAATGCCATCCTGGAACATCTTCTCAGCTGCAGCTTTATGCCTCCGGATTCTTTCCTCCTCTGCTTCCTTCTCCATTCTCACTGTTGGAATTAGCGTGTAGAAAAATTAGCTTTCTTTCACTGCATACAGCTATGGAGAACGGTGACCTGAAAGGCCGCCTACTGAGCAATCAGATGCAGCACAACAGAAGCCTCCTCGAGGCACAAGTGTCTCACAGCCATGACTAACCCAGGACTCTCAACATTTTGTTCTTTCCCAGCTATGCCGCCCTGTGGAAGAGCATTAAAACAAACACCAGATTGGGAAATTTTCTTTTGCATCCTAAGAAAAATGTTTAGGCTTTTAACCTCACATAAAAAGAACCAAATAATGAAGACTTATCTTTGCAGTAAGGAGAGTTTGAAGCAGATGGAACGAGAGCGTATGGAAGGGGTGAGCTGTGTGGCAGGCAAAAGCTAACACACAGAGGTTGTACACTAGCTGCTCACTCAAGGAGAAAGCCAATTTCTTGCTAGAACCTTCCCAGAGCTGCTACTGACTCTCTTGCAGCCACATTCTGTATCGTAATAGCTTTGGTAAGAGTTGATCAGTAAGTACATGCTCAGCCTCTGAAGCCCTGCCACTGTAACCAGTTCTAACAGATTAGAGGAAATGTGCTGAAAAACATTTGTTACACCAACTCAACTTTCAGTAACTGCAGCATGAGAGCACTCCTATTTTCTTTTAAAGCCAAGATCACCTTAATAGCACTGGCTGCAATACTCATAGGTTTAATTTTCAAGTAGTTAGTATTTGCAGCAGTACAGATGTGACTCAAGCAGTGACAAAGACACCTCTGGCTGCAACATATACGCATATGCTCAAGCAGCAGCGGTGTCTGGATTGTGTTTCATTTTGTAGTAAGGCTTTGTCATAAACTTGCCATGAACCAGGGCCAAGCAGACATCCAGCTGCAGTATATTTGATACCTGATACTTTGTTTTTCTGCATTAGTGAGACAATGTTCCAGATGCTCCAAAGCAAAAAGGGAACCAAAGCAAAATCAGTCAGTAAGAGGTTAACTATGAAATACAGCCAGAAAGCCCAGAGACTCTGGGAGAGGTAAAAACCACAGCTCACAGGACAAGAAAAAAACCAAGAATATTCAGAATGTCTGTGATCTGGGAGCAAGAGATCAAAGGCAGCCCAGTGAGACTGATCAATACTGCGTTCAGTGACTCCTGGTCAAACAGAAACCAATCTGCCGGGGAAGCAGCACAAGGTGTCGCCCTCTCCTGTCCTCAAAACAGTTCTTCTGTTCTCCGGCTTTCCCGAGTCTGACAGAATCAGGAGGTACTGATTAAAAGATGCCCACAGGCAAAACTAAAAGCAGTTATCACTTTTTAACACCCCAGATTTTGAACCACCATACAAACTCCTACAGCTTTACCCAACCTATAATAAGAAAGCCCTAAAGCTACTGAATTATAACTTTCCTTTTACCTGTAAACAAATCCCTTAAAGGCAGCTAAAGCTTTTGGGAAAAGACTGTCAGTTTTGCCACCAATTTACTCTGCCTTCCACCCCACCCCCCTCACAGAAATACCCCATTCTTTTATTTCTCTTACCTCTCATTTGCCTTTCTTGTTGCTCCCTTTCTTTCTTGGCTTGGATAGCAAGAAGGCGTCTGCTTTTCACAGCACTGATCATATCATCAGCCTCTATTTCTACCCGGTGTTCAATTTTCACAACCTCATTTTTTTTCTTTTCATCTTTCCCATTCTCCTTGTTCTTGGCCACCATTTCTTTCCGCTTCTGTTTTTCTGCTCTCTTCTTGTCGTTCTCCTCCTTCAGGACAGCGAGACGCTCCTTCCACAGCTCAGCTGACGCCTGCTGCTTGGCCTCCACGTGGTCCTGCACCGAGTAGGTCATCAGGATGCGATGGCACAGCGCCCCAAGTATCTGCAATTTCTCTTCAGGAGTCAACTCAAAAAACTCCGACGTCTCCAGCTTCTCCAAAAACTCATCTTGTACTTCATTATCTTCAAACGCTGCCGAATCCTTGCTTTCATCTACATTATCTGAGACCTCGCTTTCCTCCTGTACATCTGACTTGCGTAAGCACAGGCGGACCAACTCAGAAGCAGAATGCAGCGTAAGTGGTATTTCAGAGAGCTTCATCCCGAGCTCAGCATAATCTTCAGCAATTTCATCCTGCAGTAGGGTCTGCAGCAGAATGACTAGTACCCGATTCAAATAAAGGAAGCCTCCCTTTTCTGCACAGAGCGCTTCCATCAAGGAGACTGCTGTAATGGGATACTGAGCATCTGGCATCAGCAACCCTGAGTAACAGCTCAGGAATTCCACCACCATGGCAACATCCCCAAAGAGCGTATTAGGAAGCCCTTCTGGAGTATCGACCAATTTAAAGGTGGGCAAGTTCTTCCCCTTGAGATCTTGGTCCTCAAATCTTTTGTTCTTTTCCAGTTTTTCCTTCATCTCCTTCTCCTTACGCTCTTTTGCCCTCTCCTTCAGTTTCTCTTTCAGCTTTTCCCTTTTCTTCTTCAGATACTCCTTCCTCTGCTCTTCTGTCATGGTAGCCAGTTTCTTCCTGTGCTCCAGAAGCTCATAGCGCTTCTGTACCAGCCCTCGTAAATCCTCGGGGAGCCGGGCACGATCCTCGTTTGAGAGTAACCTGGCTGTTTTGGAGATGATGCAGGAGAGTGCACTTTTCTTGTCCTCCCGGTCTTTGTTTTCTTTGTAGTAGGCAATGAGATGCAGCGCTGCAGGGGGCAGTTTCTGGGGTTTGCTGGAAGACCGAGGGGTGCCTCCAGAATTCCTGGGAGTCCTGGACACCTTGGTAGTTCCTTTAGCCATGTCCAGGAGAGTCATTTGTTTCATTTTCATCTTAGGGGTCTTCAAGCCTTTCCCAGGAGATTTTGATTTCCCGGATGTTTTCTGCCCATTTAAAACCCTTTTCCCTCTCTGCTTTTTGTCCAAGGATTTGTTGCTGCCCTTCCCAAGTCGGCTCCTCTTTGGAATGTGAAAGTTAGGATCAAGTTTACCAGGCGACATGATTTTCATCATCTCTTCCAACTCCTCGTTGGGACATTTTGAGATCTTAGAGTTTTTCATCTTCAGTGGGGAGCCAATAATAGATTTCTCCAAATGGACGTGACACCACAGGGTAGGGCTCAGCGGCTGACTCAAAGATGATCCGTCAGTTTTGGATTTCTTGGAAGGTTTTCTGTCAGGTGACCCGGAGCTCTTCCGCTTGGTTGAGAGGTTGAGAGTCATATACTAAGATTAGAAGAAAGTTACTTTACATTAGTACTGGAAGTTATATGAACAAACCAGATAACTTTTGCATATATTTCCCCATTGGCAAGTAGCACACAGTACCATAAGGTAACAAAGGCTTCTGCAATAGCTTTCATTACAATGCACTGCAGTCAATAGGTTGATTATGAGATCAGCAGCTCATTCCAGAAAGTTAACATTTAATTTCATAAAACAAAACACTATACACACATCAAATGACTTTAAATGCTTTCTACTGCATTACATAAAGCCACTGTTTCTACTCAAAAGGTGAGTTTCAGAAGCTGTTTCACTTCAAGATTTCTGAGCAAGTCCTGCAGGACCCAGTCTTGACCTCATCCAGGGAAAAACTGATGGAGCACAGATGTAATGGCTCACAGCAATTCAGAGTCCTGTCTCTGAACTGCCTGAAGTTTCACGATCCACATTTGCTCTTTATGGATAAGGTCACAACTGAAAGTGAGGAAAGTGGATTTGATTCTGAATTAATGTAATATGGGATCGCTCTTAAGCTGTTGAAATAACTCACCCAACAGCACACTTTCAGTATAGAACAGATTAAACCAGAGTCAGAAACTGATTTCAGCATCTTAATTCAGTTTCAGGAATTCAGAAAACCACTTCAATAAATAAAAACATCAAATATTGCGCACACAAAAATATGATATTCAGGTTCTGGATAAAATGACCATAAAACAGCAGCTGAATACTTAAAAATTATGTAGCAATAAAAATTCTGCAGTAGCAATAATAGATGGAGATGGAAGCTCCTAGGAAGGTGCTCATAAGAACAGGCTTAGGTAAAAACAGAACACACACGTTATCAGACTGTCAAAAAAATAAATATATCAGATTTTCTGGCCTCTAGACGATCACGCTTGAAGGCCTCACTCCAATTTAAGGGTCCTCATTAGCTGTTTATGGAGAATTTCTTTTTTTAAACTAAAGATGCCACCCAAGCCAAATCTACTTTTCCAAGCATAACTTCATGTCTCTTGAATTTAAGCTCGGGAGTACTTAGAACCAAACCCGCATGATGAGGACTGGTTTGTTACTCATTCCCCACCATGCAAAGGAGATGCTTTCAGGAACTCTTACCTTATATGGGTCAAGCAAGAAGTCACTAAATTTACTGGGGAGAGAATATTTCTTCACCAACTCATCCTCCACCACCCACGGCGCATTCTCACCAATGCCAGCACGCAGCGCATTGTGTCGGATGAAGTACCTCAGAATCTCCTTGTTGGGAGGACGCTCTGTACGGACCAAGCTATCTGCTGGCACATTGCTGATGATCTTGGAGATAAGCAGACATCCTGTTAGCATTTAACACCGAGACACACTATAGGTAGATATTATATGGCTAAAAGGAGCATGGGCTGGTACACTGCTTCATGTCCAAACTACTAAACAAAGACTCAAAAACAGAACTTGCAGGACCAAGATATATAATAGACATGAGTTTGAGATTCAGTTAGCCAAAAAATCCTTAAAAGTATTAGTCTATGTTGCAGACTTCTTGCCAAAACCCACTGCTTTACTTGGCAGCTATGGACAGCTCTGACCTTTCCTCACACGCGCTTGCTACTAACCTAGAATTTTTTACATGTTAGTGTTTATTTTGTCTCAATTTCTTTCCTGATACCAGAAGAGTAACTCTGTGAATGGTACTCATTAAGCTGAGGTCAGTCCGGCCTCCATCAAAATGGCAAACAGATGACAAAAAACACGCAGCAGTGATACAGATACACAGAGCTTCCACAACTAGTTACCTGCGATGCTCAGTGAGGTTCTGTCAGAACAAAAGCAGCAACTCCTGCTCACGATTATCAGTACCCCAGCCCTCACCACGTTTCATTCAAAGCCTGACTGGAGGTTAGCCAGGAAACAGCAGTGTCTCTAAAGCCAGTGAAGCACTGACTTAGTTTCTCTGCATGGTACGACAGGATTATCAGGTGTTTCCATGCACAACCACAAACTATAACCAGGAACAGTAACACTAGTTAGTCCTGCTGGCAACTGCAGACATCTTGTTCTAACTCCTCAACTCCATCAGGAAGTTCCACGTCACACCATACAGACATGCAGTGATTATTAAGTGAGCTTCCATGCTCGTGTTATAACAGAAAGGATTCAAGGAGTCATCTCACCTTGTCTTCGTTTTTCAGCTTGACATCGTATTTGTGGGGCAGGAATTTTGGTGGAACCCACCTCCTTTCTTCCTTTTTCAAAGACGTAGGAAGCTTCCGAGGAGACCTACGTGCTCGATCATCTGAGAAACCAAGACAAGACACTAAGAGTCTCAGTATTAGACTTTCCAAGCTAAAGAACTCAAATATTAACTGGAATTGCACACCCTTGCATCACCTATACAGTCTTTGGTTAACTGTAATGTTAGGAAAAATCCCCAAATTAGCTTTCAGAAACATTCTTAAGACAGAGGCAGAAAGCGGAATCCTAAAATAGGTCTGAAATCAGTGACCACACCTGTTTTCAAGGAGCATAAAGGACTATTAGCACCACTAAAACTCATCTCCTTATGGAAGCCAAACTGCAGCTACCTTTGAAGTAGCAGAAAAGTTGTATGAAATTTAGAAATTGACAATAGGTTTTATGATTCAACTGGCAACCTGCTTAGCAAGCTGCTGCTTAGCCAGCTGGCTCTGCCACAGCATATTTGAAATAACTCTACTGCAGGAATTACTGGCTTCAAATTAAAGTCACTTTCAATATAATTTATCTTTCTGGCCATTAAGTGACTTCCAGTTACGTGCTACTGTGCATATGAGCTAGTTTAGCTGCAGATTTTAAGTATATTCATGTAACTTTCCTAAATCATTCTCAGAAGAGATGTAACTGAAAGAGCACAAAGGAATCACATCTCCTTGCCAGCTGACACCAAGTCTATTGTTTCTATATTCAGGTTGCACATTTCATCATGCAAGACAAGAACCCAAGCTTACTGAAGAAAGCAATCCCCAGATGTTTTTCACACTTGTGGCTATGACTCAATGAAAGCACTAAAGCAAGCCTGACAGATAAGAATAACTGCCTACTAAGAATATATAGCAGACAATTTATAAGATACTAGATGTAAGTCAGATTTTTCAATTTGCATATCGCTGTCACATATTAAATTCAGCAGTGTACATATAAACTTCAGCTTCTGTACATCACAACTGATTTCTGCCACCCATCTCTTCCAAAAATCAGGAGGTAACAGATCACGGATGCCAGGAGCATCGTACTTTCCCTCCTGTTGTCTTCCTCCTTCAGGATCGGCTCCTTCTGATTGTCCTGGGCTGCCTGGCTGGAATTCTCTTTATCACTGGATGGGGAATCACAAGTTCCTTCAGATTTCTTTTCAGAGGCCTCCTCCTCAACTTTCTCCAGGGGATGTATTTTCACAACTCTCACAGGCAGCATTTTCTCCTTACCGACCTGCATCAGAATATTAACAAAAACTAAACTTGAGCCAGATGTGTGAACGAGCTCTAGTGCAATGAGAAGGCAGAAAAAAAGCCACCCCACTGAAAAGACAAACAACTCAATAAATAAATAAAAGGGCTTGTAATCTGTGGTTTGGCAAAACACTTAATGGACGCCTGAGAGAAGCTCATCATCTCTCGTGAACCAACTGCAAGATTCCCCCTCCTACTCGTATCTGGACACTCTGTACAAATTCTTAAGAACAAGAACTGCCAACCCACAAGTTTCTCCAGCATTTCACAATGCTGCTTTCTCATTTTAAAGAGGGAGTTATTTTAGTAGCTCCAAAAGAGAGAATACATCCTAAACAGACAGACAGCACAAAACAGTTTTTCATTACTTTCCCAATTTTAAACAAGTCTGAGTTTTCCCCATCAATCCTAGTTTCAGCAGGATTTTCCTAATTATTAGAGCATCACTAAATACATCTAAGCCATGGACTTCAACATACATCACTTTAAGACTGCCACTTCTGGGAACACATCATATGAAAAGGTCACAGCAGATTATAAACTGTAACCACTGTTAATTAAAACAAATACGTATATTTGTGTGTATATATACATATATATATATATATACACACACACACACACACGGAGCATCACATACTTAAGCTGCATTACAAAGGTATCCTCTCTTTCCCAACCCTCTCCCCCCCCACTCAAGACCTCAGTACGGGGCATCCATACGCTTCTGTTTATAGAACTGCTTTGCATTTGAGAGCAGGTGCTGTCACTGGGCTTCCACAGAAAAGAAATTCTCACCATCCTTCTGACAATGCAAGTGACTGATCTATCCTTACCCACTCCTGCCTTTAGATATCCCTGATCAGCTCTGTGCAAAAGCAAGGGATCAAATGGAAAACATATCCTTACCTCAAAATCACACTCCTCTCCCACCGCAAATTTGGTCATGATCTCCACCCAAGCAGCATCCACCAGCTTTTCCAAAGATACCGTGTTGTGGTGAACTATTTCCAGCACAGGTTTCTCATACCAGATGGGGAACTCCTCCTTTAAGCTGAGAAGGGCACAAGAAGCTTTCGTTATTCGGGGAATCAAAGCCAACCTGCAGAGCAGTTTCCCATTTCGCAATTCCAGCGGCAGTCACAGCCAGGACGTTCACCACGCTGGAATGCAGAGACAGTTCTTTCATGCGCTGCCCTCTGTGTCCGGCCCATGAAGTGTTAATTGGCACGACAGCACTAATTGTGCTTGTCCTCCCCAGAAGGAAGGCGGTAAGGGGATTCTGGGAAGAGCAGCACTGCTGGTAATTATTGCCTCCTGAACTGACGTTAAATACACACCAAGGTCTTGTCATTATTCTGAGGCCTGGTCAAGACCGTTCCAACAAACCATGAGATGATGCTGGTAAACAAGTTTCCTTCTTCCCAAGCTCTGGGCCTACACACCCCAAACACAGCAAAGGAAGCCACTGCAGCCCCACACAACCTCATCTTTCCAGAGGAAAACATTTCGTGTTTCGTCACATCAAAATCTTACAACTTTTTTAAAAAGTGAAAAAAACTGTTCCAAGTTTCCTTCATTTTTGAACCAGCCAAGTCTGTTTATTGATCAGGCACTGGGAATTGCATTGTGTGGAGCTTTGAGTTGCAAAAATCAGATGTTTCATATTAGCGTCAGAAGGAACAAAATGCTCCACTTTTCCTGAAGCCCTTTATCTTCCTCTGCTGTTCTGCAACCGCCACCAGCAGACGAACAGAGCGACCCCCCCAGCAAACCAAACAGCCTTGTTTTCTTTTCTTTCCTGTCAGCAGCCACTGAGCAGCTTTTAGACCCATTTCATGCAATCTTCTTTTCCCCAGCATTTACAGAGACCACAGCCAGCAGTTACTGATCAACCTTTCATTTACATTCTGTTTCTTTGTTGTTCTTTTTTAAAGTGCTCAGCCAACCCAACCTCACCACTGTCTCACTCACTGACATGAACCACTCCAGCAGCATCTTACTTCATTTTCACATCAGGATTTTCTTTCCCTCTCACTACGAAGAACTCCCATTACTCAGGGAGCTCTAAAACACACCAAATACCATCCACTGAGCAATGTGAGCTCAGTAACACCAAGATACAGCCAAGCAGCTTACTGCCCTGTTCTGGCAACAGCATCAAATTCACATTTTGCTTTTGATTCCAGAAGCCGCAGACACACCGTCAGGCAGCAGGAGGGCAGCCACCCCCAGCCCAGCACCCACATCTCCTCGCACACCCCCGCGCTGCCCCAGTGCAGGCACACACAGCTCTGCACCTCTCATGGGTACTCACAGCTCAGCGACTTCCTGCTCCTCCTCCCAGGCCTCTTTGTGTGTCAGCTGGCTGCTTCCTGTGCTCTTGCACGTCCATATTCGCTCGCTGTATCGCTCCAGCCGCGCTTCATACTCTCTGTAGCAGCAGCAGCTCAGGAAAACAGGAGTTATACAGAAGGCACCACCACAGCAGCACAAAACAATCTCATCCCATTAGACTCTTTCTGTCCGAGTGCATAAAGGCCGCGATACGGGAAGGTCTGACCCTGCATCTGTGCCGCACTAAATCTGAGCGGTTTCAGAGCAGGATGTGACAGGGCGCTCACAGCCGTTCCTCTAATGCACTGCAGAGAGAAACTGCACGGCACCAACCGAGCCCAGGAACGTGCCAGGAATGACGTGACGGGCACCGGGCACTGCTTGGGCCTGAGACCCCAGCTGAGCCACGCCAGACTGTGGGGAGCAGCACCAGCAGCACGGGCACAGGGCACAGGCACAGCAGGGCCCTCAGCACCTGCAGGGAACTGCTGCTCCAGCGCCTCATGGGGGAGCACGTACAGATAATGTATAATAGATAGTATATAATACATAATATATATAATGCTGCTTTCTACAGACTGCACGGGCACAACCATCAGAAAACGTAACAGTGTAAACCCTCACTCATCCACCCTGAGACGGGCTGTTCATTCACTGTGCTTCTGTCTTTGTTTTGGGTTGGATTTTTTGTTGTTCTGGGTGTTTGGTTTTTTTTTGGTGGTGGTTTGTTTTCATTTCCTTACTTTTGCTTTAAGATTTGCATTAGGAAGGCAAGTCACAACTGCAACAAACCCACATCTCCTGGGCATCGCTCCCCAGCCCCGAGGCAGAGCAGGAGCTGCAGGAGTTGAGCAGTGCCAGGCAGCTGCACTCACAGCCCAGGGGCGGCTGCAGCAGCACACGGAGCACCCTGCAGTCAGCCCAGCTTACAGCTCACAACCTCCCAGTGCTCCCTGGCCGTGGACACAGAGCCCAGCAGCCTGCGGCCTCCTGCACACAAGGCACCAGGACCAGAGGGGGATCCGGGCACCTCTGTGCACTGACACCGAGCAGCAGAAATACAACAGGAAGCCAGCGGCCCTGCACGTATCACAGCACTCGGCCGCTTTAGTAATGAACAACTTGACGCCATAACTCTGCTCTTTCCTGAGCCTTCCCCACAAGAAGGGAAGCCAGCCCAGCCCTCACTGGCAGGGATGCAAACAGAGACAGAGCAGCTCCCAGCTCCCTCCTGCACTGCGCATCCCTCTGCTCCTCCTGCTCGCTGCAGGCACACGGACACCCACCCTGCAAGCACCAAAGCAAACAGCAGAGAACGCTTCTGCAAAGTTTGCTGCATCTCAAACTTCCCACAACACACACACACACACACACGCACTGTCTGCCCTTTCCACTCGGACTGGAAACAAACACGGTGCACTTCAGACCATGCAGCAGGTCTGGCACAGTGCGACACGTGGGATGTGCCAGCAGCACTGAGCCAGAGCTGCCACAAAGCTCAGCATGAGCATAAATAACCAACCATGGACACGGCTCCGTGCAGACAGTGCACAGAAACACAGTGCTGTAACACACACATTGCATGAAACAAACTACCTGCAGCTTCTATCACAGCTACGATCACCTAGATGAGCTCCAACAGCCCCAGGGGCTGCTCTGCTCAGCACAGCCAGGCCAGCATCCCCTCACACTGCCTGATGGAGTCACACAGCAGCCAACACGCGCAGGGAGATGATCCAATGAACACAACTCCACATTTTGACATGAAGCCCCATTGACACAGTGCACACACACAGTGCACACACAGTGCACACACCTATTGACACAGGGCACACACACACACACCCCGTTGGCTTTCCCAGGTGTGCAGTGAGGTACCAGGACAAGCCCATCCCACACACAGCACACGGAGCATTGATCTGCTCCGCAGCCCACGTGTTCCAGCAGTGCCTGCAGGGCTCCAGCACGGAGCAGCCCGTTGCAGCACTTTGCCCACACTAAACCCACTCACTCAGTGCTCTATGGGCTCCACGTGAGTCCCGGACCCACGGGCAGCGCGGCTCCTCTTATCGACTCCTCAGGACTTGGCTGCAGAACGAAGCTACAAAGGAACGTCACAGCCAAATAAAGTCCCAGGCCACTCTGCCCATCTGCCCTCAGACTCCTCAATGCTGGGTCACAGGACAGCTGTGACTACTCACATTTACCAGACAATGCCACAGTGCCCGTATTTTTCTTCACCCTGTTCTACAGCAGCAAATTCTGAAGAGCCCTGCAGAACTCCATCCCCATCCCTGCCCGTGTGCAAGGCTGGATGGGGCCCTGGGCAGCCTGGCCCAGTTTAGATGTAACGGCTGGTGGCCGTGTCTGTGGCGATGGGGTTGGAGACTCCTGATCATTGAGGTCCCTGTGTTCTGTGAACGCGGTGCCATCACACACCTCACTGACGGATGGGCACCACAGGATCCCGCAGGGCAGGAGCTGATTCGCTGCTTCCCCGGGTGGGGAAAGGCCGGCAGCCGGACACAGCACTTGGTGCAGCTGGAGCAAAGAACCGGCCCCACGGGACCCAGCTCCCGCCCGGCTCCATCGCACGCGGCGCGGCACCGAACGGCACAAACGCAGCGGTAACACAGCGGTACTTTCTGTTTGCAGCCCGTGACGTTTCTCTGCCGGCGTGAACTTTCCAGAAGGCGCTGGGCCGACAGCCCCTATAGCAGCCCATATTGCAGCCCATATTGCAGCCCCCATTACAGCCCCTATTGCAGCCCCTATTGCAGCCCCATATTGCAGCCCATATTGCAGCCCCTATTGCAGCCCCATAGTGCAGCCCCCATTACAGCCCCTATAGCAGCCCCATATTGCAGCCCTCATTACAGCCCCCATTACAGCCCCTATTGCGGTCCCCGAGCCCGGGCTGCCACCATGGCGGCCCCGCTCCGAGCTGCGCCTCAGGCCGGTTCCTCCGGTCAGCAGCAGTGACTCGGCTCCTCCCGGTTCCTCCCGCCCGTTCCGTTGTGCAGCGCGGGACGGGCCCGAGTTCCGGGCAGTTCTTTTGTCTCCTCCCCGGTTCCCGTTGTTTCTCGGTTCCCGTTACTGGGTCGCCCCGTTCCCGGCGCTGCCCGAGGCCGCGGTCCCGCTGGTCGCAGCCCGGTTCCCGCCGTGTGGCGGCTCAGCCCCGTTCCCGCCGCCCGCCCCTTTGTTCCCGCGGCTCCCGGTGCCGTAGGATACTCGCGGGTTCGGAACGCCTCCTGCGTGTGCGGGATGATGAAGCGCTCCCCGGTCTCCCCGGCCGGCAGCGGCCTGGCCAGCGGGAAGGGCTTCCTGCCCAGCAGCGGCGCCATCGGGGCCGGGTCCGCGCGGAGCCGCCGGGCCGGGCGGGAGGATTGAAAAATGGCGGGAGATTCCCCTCCCCTGCCGGGCGGCGGGCCCGGCCCGAGCGCGCGCACCCCAACTCTCCCGCCGGCCCGCGCCTCCCGCCCCCCCTCCGCCCCGCGATTCGATTGGAGGACGGCCGGCAACGCCGCCTTCCGATTGGCCGCCGCATCCGCCGATCGCGCCGCTTCGCCCCGCCCCCCCGGCGCATCAAGCTGCGTTGCGCCGCGCGCGAGGTGAGAGGTCGCGTTATGTAAGGCGGGACGCGCCGCCATCTTGTGCCGCCGGTGTCCGCCCGCCCCGTCCCGCCGCGGCCAATCGGGGTCGGCCCCGCCCCCACATCCGGGCACCGCGCGGCTTTGTCTGCTCGGCCCGGACCGAGGGGCATTGTGGGAAAGTGGCGGCACCGCTGTGCGCGGCGGGACGGGGGTTAACGGCGGGACGGGGGGCTAACAACCGGCGGGACGGCGGCCGGCAGCGCGCAGTGCTGCGATGCACAGCGCCGTGATGCACAGCCCCGCAATACACAGTGCTGCAATACACAGTGCCGTGATGCACAGCGCTCAGCCCCGCGCTCAGCCCCGCAGTCCCGGTTCTCACCCCCGCTGTCTCAGCTGCTGCTCGGCTCTTTGCGCCGTTCACCCGCAGCTCCCCGAGCTCCCGGCAGCCGTTGCGTTAATTAAAGTTCACATTCTCCCTTTGGACCCATTGAGGTTTGCTGGCGGTCCGTTCAGTGCCGTCACTTATTCACAGCTCTCAGGGGCTCAGGAGCCTTTTCCCGTCGCTCTCACAGCACGAAACGACCCCGGAGGGTTCGTAGCCCCCGTTCGTTTCCCTGGCTGTGATACAGGGGGTGATCAATCACATATTGCCACAGATCCGTGCTACCTCCTCTAAGCTGCTGCCAGGTGCAACCTCCCTCAGTTGCCTTGTGCTGCACCTCACTGTAACCCGAGGGGTCAGAGGATGTTTGTTCCTGCAGAAGGATGTATATAAAAACCCCTTTATAAGTGTTGAAATGCAGTTCTGCAGCTTTTGTTTCTGACAGAGAAGGCTCCGTGTTTCCACGGAAGCTGTTGAGGTGCCCGTACCCCTGTGCCCATGTTACAGCTGTGGGCTTTGGCTGCCTCTGCTCCTGCAGCCGCTGGCTGCCCCACTGTCCTGCAGCATCATCCCCGGCCCAATGCAGGACCTGCCCTGGGTCCTGCACCCACTGTGCCATGTCCCGCGGTGCATCGTGTGCACAGGAGGCCAGAGCCCCCGTCTGTGATAAACAGGAGGGAGCTGATTAATCCTGCAGCCAGAGCAGCCACAGAAGAGTCTTCAGGGAGGATTTAGCGAGCAGTGGCCCAGATACATCAAACCATCTCCAGCATAACGTGATATCCCATTAGGGCTCCTCTTTGTGTAACAGCTTATGTTACTTATCCTATTAGATGACTGATGCTGCTTTGATGTCTCCCAAGGAGACTGTGCTAAACTTTCTGCCGTGCTTTTCCCAGGTGGATTTCTGCCACCTCTGACACGAGGCAATGTCTGTGCCCACCAGGCGGGTCCTGAATTGATGATGAGTTGTGTGGCTCTGCTCCTTCCCTTTGCTGCTGGGGTGTCCCCAGCTGTGCCGGCATCATCGCCTTCATGTAGCACCGTGTGCGATCTGTGCTGACCTGGGAGGCTGCTCCGCTCTGTTGGCCTCGTGGTGGAGCCCTGCAGCCCGCAGTTAATCCCTGGTTTCTTCCCAGCAGCACGAACTGTTCACCTCAGCCAAAAGGTGGAGCTTTCAGCTAAACAGAATCCATTCTGACATTGGAGATTGGCCTATTTCTGTAGGCATTACCTCACCCACTTCCTCCAGGTCTGCTCAATGCAGATCCCCTCACATCCACTGCGGTTTTGCCATGCTCGGGGCCTGCTATAGCCAAAATGAACTTTGTTCACGCTGCAGCTGGGGCCTGGCTGAGCCCTGGCAGAGCAGCAGGGCTGGAACTGCTCTCAAATGAATGGGACAGAGCAGAAAGGAAAGTCACATTGCTGCCTGCCGCCTGGGGAGCTGTGAGATGCAGCCTTGACCTCAAATAGTTTCTATCTGCGGGCAGAGAGGAGGGAAGAGGATGCCGTCATCGAGTGTTGGAGCACTGCAGAGCAAGCAATGCTGTGTTGAACTGATAAAACCTGGCACCCACGTTGCTGCAGGGCTGCACATACTGTGAGTGCAGATGAAAACTCACTGGCTTGGAAGTAAAAGGGTGTTAGAAGTGCCTCTTTGGAAGATGGCTGCAGGGTGACAGCTGTACCATCTTCAGTGCGTGGGCTTGGAATGTGATATTTCTGGAGAGCTGAACCTTACCAATAGAGCTGGCTCCAACAGCCAACAACGCTGGGTGAGCTCCGACAAGCAGTGGAGATGGGAAACTCAAACAGCCTCGTGTCGTGTCCTTGTGAACCCATCACTCCACAGTGACCTCCCGTCTGCTGTGGGGTGATGGTCATAAACCCAATGATGGGAGTCCATCCAGGAGAACGTGGCAGAAGTTTGGGTGTGGAATGGCACCAGAGCTCAGCTGTTCATGCCAGGAATCAAAACAGCGCACACGTTCTGGTTGAACAGCAGCAGTGATGTCTGCTGTGAGGCCTGGAGCACCTGCAGGGATGGGGCTCCCACCGCCCTGGGCAGCAGCGCAGCACATCACCGCCCTCTGGGTAAAGACTTCCCTCCTGGTAGCTCATCCAGACCTCCTCTCTTTGAGTTCAGACCCACAACCAGCCCCCTCCTGTCACCACACTCAGCCCGTCCCCAATCCCTGCGGGTGTGTGACCACCCTGCCCAG
The DNA here is from genome assembly GCF_054131305.1 of Coturnix japonica. Taxonomy (NCBI): domain Eukaryota; kingdom Metazoa; phylum Chordata; class Aves; order Galliformes; family Phasianidae; genus Coturnix; species Coturnix japonica. The sequence continues at coordinate 10,312,551 of NC_140684.1, forward strand.
CGCTGCCATCCCCCCCTCCCACATCTCAGCTCATGTTTTCCCCTCGGCTGTCCCGAGCTCTGCAGCACGGCTCAGTGACTCCATGAACGTTGTGCAGAGCTGGACGCCCGTTGCTATAATTTGAGTTGTTTGCGTCCCTTAATCTGTGTTTGTTCCCTCGGAAGTGCAGGGAGACACACGAGGGCAGAGGCTCTGGGTAAACACGGCGCTGCTCTCCCTGCACACCATTAGCTCCGGGTAAACAGAGCAACTGCCAGCGGTGGGACGGGCAATGGGGTGAAGGAAGGGAAGGGAAGGGAAGGCCAGCCGGCCAAGGCCCACGAATGGCGGCCTGCAGCGCTGCCTGGGGCGCGTCATGGGCGGGATCACCGTGCTGCTATAAGTACGGCTCACCTGGGCACCCAGCACAGCCGGGCTGAGCTGCACCACGTGGCACTCGGTGCTGGCGGGCAACGTGCGGGGAGACAGAGCAGAGCAAAGCAAAGCAGAGCAGAGCAGAGCAGAGCAAAGCAGAGCAGAGCAGAGCAAAGCAAAGCAGAGCAGCGTGTTCCGTGCAGGCTGTGCTGCCGGCTGGATGCCGGTGCTGTGCTGCGGGTCGGGTGCTGCGGGTCTGAGGGCTCCAGCGGTGTGACAGCACTGGGCGATGGCACAGGCCCAGCTGGGGCTGGCTGCCCCCTTCACGCAGCCCCCGGCCGGGCCAGGACCTGACTCTGACTTTGACTCTGACTCTGAGGATGCGGCTGTGGGTGGTGCTGGGCCTGGCACCGCACGGCAGAGCCCGTCGCAGGTGATCCACAGCGGGCACTTCATGGTGTCATCCCCACACCACGACGCACCGCCCCACCGGCGGCACCGCCGTGCAGAGCCCTCAGCGGCCGATCCACGGAGCATTGACCCGACCCTGACGTGGCTCTTCGAGTGCATGAGCCTGGAGTACAGGTGAGTCCAGGGGCAACGCGCTGCTCCCAGCTCTCTGTGAGGCCCACCTGTATGGGTGTATGGCCATGCTGCTAATTGCCCCGCTGCTAATTGCTATGTGCAAACTGATGGATGGCATCCCCATCTTCTGTTGGGCTGCGATGTGATATCTGCTCACAAAACATCCTGGGAGGTTCATGGGGAAGGAGCTGGTGCTGGTGCAGCTCTGATGGAGCCAGCTGAGAATTCCTTCCTGTCCTGGAGCATCTTTCCCACTCTCCTCCAGCAGAGCCGTCATCACCGCCTGCAGCACTCGGCCTTCGGCCATTGGTGGCAGCAAGCACCTGCTTCCTGTGTATTAGTGCCCGGGCCGTGACTGCATCCCCCCTTTCACCAGGACCCGAAGGCTCTTTGCATTCTCTGCACCTCACAGCAGAACCTGGCACAGCTTTCCCAAAGCTTCCCCTGAAATCCTGGGGCAGCATCTCCTCTTGTTTGTAAGAACAGACCCAAGGAAAGCAGGCGGGAAGTTCTGCCTTTCTCCTGGTCCCATACTGGGTCTCATTCAGTTGCTGGCCTCCCTCTGCCATGGAGCACAGTGAGGTCACTCTCAGGTGCTGGTGCAACCAGAGCTGTGCAGGAATGGGGTGGGCTTCAGCACTGGGTGACACAGCGCATGGTCACGCTCCTCGTCACCAGGCTGACAGCCAAGGTGTCACCAGCTGAGTAACCCTGGTGCCATGCATGGGTGGCACTGATGGACAGGGCAGCCCCACTTCCCTTTGCAGTCCCAGCCCCACACTTGTCCCACTTGCTGCACGGGGCTGGAGCTGCCCACAATTCGTTCATGTGCCCCTGAGCTCCAGAGCTGCCGGGCAGAAAGGAGAGGGGCAAGTGGCTGGGAGGCAGAGTGGACAGGAGCTGTATGACACCCACACCTTATGCTGCAGATATGGCTCCCTCCCTTCAGGTGTCTTCTGTGCAGCAGCCCCAGGGCCATCACTGTGACAAACCGTAGCTGAAGTTAAATGGCAGCCCTTGGCAAGGAGGATCCACAACAGCTACGAAGTGTTAATGGCACCCCTGTTGGCCACCCAGAGCCTAAAACATCAGCAGTGTCTCCTAACTGCCTTGTTCAGCACCCGTGGGAGCAGCTCTTGGTTGGCCCTGGATTCAGGGTAGCTGTGGTAATGGAATCCAGCTGGGGACATTTTGCCATTAGACTGTACCCAAATTCTCCCCTTGGTTCTTCTCTTTCATGGATGCCTTTCTGTCCCTCCATGCTGCCCCTCTCCATCTCACAGACATCACATTCTGCAGCTTTCCAGCACCCTAAAAAGAGAGTCACTCCAATCAGAGCTCAGGTTCAGCCTCCTATGGAGGCTCAGGACTGAGAAATGGTCACTTTTCAGCCCTTTTGGGGCCAGTGCTTCCCCTCCTGCCACAGAACAAGGAAGGGCTCTGCTGCTGTGCACTGCTCCTGCGAGGGAAAGCCAGGGGGGCTCACGTTGGCAAGGAGGACCATCCCTTGGCCTTCTCCCCCTGCTACAGCCCATTTCCTTCGCACAGCCCTGCATCTCTCCAGCTCATTCCTTGCCCCTCCTCTTGGTGCTGACATGGAGCAAAACACTAATTTTACTGCACAGTGAGGGCTGCAACGCTTGAACTTCTGGGCAGGTTGAAGGCATCATGGAGCAGACGGGGGCTGCTGGCTGCAGTGCCAGGATGGGTTCAGGCTGAGCTGTGTGTCCCACAGCCAGCAGTGGGGTTTGTGATCCCACCCCTGCAGGGCAGCGGGACACCTGCGCTGTGCCAAAGTGCTGCTGCATCCCAGTCCTCAGTGCAGTTCACATCCATCTCCTCTGGACAGAATTTCAGTAAAGGGTGGGGCTTCCTTCAAGGCGAACCAGTGTGCAAAGATCAGCCTGATAAGCTCCAAAACTGAAAGGATCATTAATGGGAAGAAAGCAGGTTGCGGCGCAGTTCAGAGGCATCTCCCTCCCAGCCCCAGGTGCTGTGTCACACTGCAGCCCCACCAGCCCCATGCAGGGCCACGCACCCTGCTGCAGTTCGGGGCCAGGGCTGTGGGCTCGGGCTGCTCCTTTAAGCCAGTGGGCAGCGTGGGCAGCACCAGGGAGGAGTGTGGCTGGTAGCCTTGACCAGCAGGAGCGGGCCACGTGCTGGGGAAGGCCGTCATTTCCATTGGCTCCTCTGCCTGGCAACGCCACGCTGTTTGTTTTGTGCCATGGGGAAAGTTCAAAATCCCTGCTGATAGCGGAATGGCCAGTGCAGAGACGGGGCCTTAACCCTCTGCAGGCCACAGTGGTGGGGACAGGGTCCTTCCTGGCCTGGGGGCACAGAACATCTCTCCCGGTCCTTCCTGAGGGTGAGAGCTCTGGCCCACAGATGTGTTCCTACATCAGTAACTGGGGGAACCACAAGGCTCTGAGCTCCTCCCAGCCCAGGAGTGTCTGCCTGTAGCAAGGAGAGCCGCCAAAAAAGCCACTTTACAGAGCTGAGGGACGGGGAGCCCCAGGATCCTGGCAGCAGCAGTGGGGGAGCCCTGACAGAAGCACTGCAGGGATGGGGCAGAGCAATAGCAGTGCTGAGCTCTCAGAGGACGCCCTGCTGTCACCTGCTGGGTGCTCCAGAGATGTTGCATGGGGTATGGAACACCTACCAAGGCAGCCCCAGCCTCTCCTCCTCCCTGCATGCACAGGAATCCAGAGCAGAGCAGAGATCATGAAGGGACAACCTTCTGACTGGGGAGGAGTGCACGCACAGCTCCACGTGAGGATGCTGCCCATCAGGAGCAGCTTTGGTGCAGCCATGGGAGCAGTCGGGGTCAGGAATCCCTGCAGCTGGGGACTCCCAGCTCAGAGCTGTATCTGTAGCCCTGGGCAATCAGTTCCTCTGCCTGCCATGCTGTGATCCTGGGGCTCTGGAGGCCCTGCAGGATCAGCAAAGCTCTCACACTGGGGCTGTGCTGGGGGTCCCAGCATGGTCCCCTTCAGCTCCTCCTCTGCTCGGTGTTGCAGTGGGAAGCTGGTGTCACCAAAGTGGAAGAATTTCAAGGGGCAGCGGCTGCTTTGCCGGGATAAAATCCGCCTTAACAATGCCATCTGGAGAGCGTGGTACATCCAGTGTGAGTATGGGGCACTGCCTGCTCCCAGCTGAGCACCTGGCTCCCTGCGATGGCACAGTGTGTGCCCAGCCCTGCAGGCACCGTCAGAGCAGTGCCCAGACACGTGCAGGGGGAGCTGCGGACAAAGCCAACTGTGTTTTCCCCTGGGCAGATGTGGAGCAGAGGAAGAACCCAGTGTGTGGCTTCATCACCCCCCTGGAGGGGTCGGAGGCTGACGAGCACCGCAAACCAGAGGTAGAGTGTGGGCTGTCATGACAGCTGGATCTGGGTGTGGAGGGCACAGTGAGGAGCTGAGGGCAGCAGAGCTCCCATCATTGGCTGCTGTGTTCATGAAGTCTGAGCGATAAAGTGTTGGTGATGTGTCCTGAGGACAGCGGTCCCGGCTGTGGGGCACCTGGGGCAGGCGTGGGCTGCGGGTGTGGGGCTGGGGGTTGGCTCCATGGTGCCGTACGGCCGTGACACCCGCATTGCCCCTCCAGGCCGTGGTGCTGGAGGGCAACTACTGGAAACGGCGCATCGAGGTGGTGATGAGGGAGTACCACAAGTGGAGAACCTACTACAAGAAGCGGGTGAGCGGCGCTGCCCTGCTGCCCCTGGTTGTGGGGTGGCACATCATGGTGCCCAAAGCGGAGCTGCCGGTTGTACCCACGGCGATGGTGGCGGGGTTCGGTGACCCCGTTCCCGGCCCCAGCAGCCCGGATCCAGCCGGCTGTGCCCGGTGTGCGGCTCTGCCAGGGCTGTGCCCGGCGCTGCACCTGCCGTGCACGTGCTGCAGTGGGACGAGCAGGACTCGCTGCGGGCCCGAGCTGGGCTGGGATTCGCTGGCAGCCGCGGCTCAGCCCGGCAGCACGTGTCTCGAGGCCTGGTGGCCCAGCGTCACCCCGGTGTCACTCCCAGCCGCGATAATCTGGTGCTGGTTCAGGTGGCACCAGCCTTGGCTGCCTGCCCGCGGGGCGGAGCGCCGTGCCAGCCTCCTCCCTCCTCATCTTGAAAAGGGGTGCAGCCCTGCACCGCTGTGCCCGAGTGCTGGGGGCAGATGTGAAGCAGGGGCAGCCTGGGCCGGAGCCTGAGCTGCCCTGCACACAGCCCTGCCAGCCGCCAGTCCAGGCTTCCTTCTCCTTCCAGCTCCGAAAGTCCAGCCGGGAGGGAGAGCTCTGCAGCCCAAAGCAGGTGAGTGTGATGGGGAAGGGCAGGCAGGGACAGTGGGACGAGGCACAGATCCCTGCCCTGGGCAGCTCGGGAGAAGGGCAGGTGAAAGCCATGGTCGGTGATGGCCCCAATGGCTGTGGAAGGCACTTGGGGTGCTGCCTGACTCTGGGAGCACCAGTGAGCCGAGCTGGAAGCCTCAGACATGGGCACTGGCTGCAAGGAGTGCCCACCGGCTCCTTTGCACCATCTCGTGCAGGACGAGGATGCCTGGAGACCGACGGAGAAATGGTGCAACCAGCTCTTCTGCAACGTGGTGCCCATGCTGCTGGGGGACGAGGAGGAGGAGCCGGGGGGTAGGCAGCACTTTGACTTGGACACGTTCCTCTCGGATATCTCTGACACCCTGTTCACCATGACGCAGATACCCAGCGCCCACCAGGAGCTCCCTGAGGACGGTAGGTGACCCGCATGGGGCCGCACGCTTGCTGGAGGAGGAGGAGGATCAGGCAGACAGCTCAGTCCTGGCACACTGTTACTTCTTGGCTTTGCAGCCTTGCCCAGAAGTTTGAGGGCCCTGCACAAAGCCCCTGAGAAGCTGCTGGGCAGAATGGTGGGAATAGGATACCCCCAGAGGATGGTCCCGGTGCTGTGCTGTGGGGCAGGGTGCGACCCACAGGGAGAGGCTGTGGGTGGCTGTTAGTGAGGTCAGCAGTGCCAGCCCTGAGGTGGGGAGCTGGGGATGCAGCACCCTAACATTGCAGCTCTGTCTTCCAGCATATATTGGGAATGCTGACATGATCCAGCCTGACCTGGCACCTCTGCAGCCCAGCCTGGATGATACCATGGAGATATCAGGTAAGAGCTGGTCTATATCTGTGCAGCTCTGCACACCCTGCAGTCGAACATGGAGCTGAGCTGGCCTGGAAGCAGCAGGAGCTGCGGGGGAGGCAGAAAGCACATCTGTTGTCATGCAGGGGCAGCAGAGGGACAGGGAGGGGCTGGGAGCTGTGGAAAGGGGCTTCTGCCAGCAGAGAGTTGCATCAGGAGAGTGAAGCCACCTGGGCTTGGCTGCAGGCAGAGGACAGTTATCCCACAGAAAGTGGACACCTCTATGGAGCAGGTTCTGTACCACTGTCCTCTCACTGCTGTCTTGCTGCAGAGCAGCTGGTGGGTGCTGGGACCCCATCATGGGCTGTGCTGTGTCTTCTGAGGTCACAGTCGCTGCCAGGCTGGCCTTGAAAACCAGATGTGGTGCTGGTGGTGTCCGGGACAGGCAGAGGGCTGCTGAGGGGCAGCAGGGGACAAGCAAGCCATCCTGGCAGCACCTGCTCCTGCAGTGCTACCACCAGGACCTGCCTGTGACACGGGACACTGAGCAGAGCGGTGTCCATGAGCTGTGCAGTCAGTCAGGATGTGTCCTTGTCACATGTGCCCTGTGCAGGGCACCCACGGGCTGTGCCAGGCCAGGCACCGCTGATGCACGAAACACCAGAGGCCTCAGATGTGCTGGAGCCGGTGGCACGGGCACTGTGCAGGGTGGGACCCCGCAAGCAGCCTCAGGAGCACCCGGCCTTGGGAGCCCTCAGAGCATGTCCGTGCCCTGCACAGAGCCTGCCCACGGCTCCTGCCCTGCCACTGCAGCCGCCTCCACCTCCCACTTCCCTCTGCTGGAGGAAGCACAGGCCCTTGCACCACGCAGCCACCGGCTGATGCAAGACCAGATGCTGGTGGGGAGCAGGGCAGCCATGGGGCAGCCTGGTGTGCCGAGCTGGGAAGCCCAGGCGTGCAGCCATCGCGACTTCTTGCCCCCACACGTCCCTGTGGGCTGAACCGTGGGCAAACCCCAAAGGGGTCAGAACGACACCTGAGAAGTGTCCTTCCCCTTGCAGGTCCTTTGCAGCTGGGAGGCTGTTCTGAGCCCTGAAGCAGCACCTGGCGGTGACACAGAGCAGCCCCAGTATCTCTGTCTATGGGCAACGTTCCCTCTGGTGCTGCTGGCGTGAGCACAGTGCGGCACAGCCCGGCCTCCAGCAGGGAATGGCACATGGCACCGTGGTGCCCATCCAAAGCCACGTGCTTCTATGAGCATTTTCCCGGGGTGCTGCCTGGGACGAAGCGCCGTCACTGTGCTGCACAATGTGAAGGTGCAGCTGTGGTTTGTGCAGGGCTGCTGCTGTGGCCACAGGGCTGTAGGGTGAGAGGATGGAGAGCCCCTTCTCGGGAAGAGGCTGCTGCCAGACGCTGGGCGCTGTGTGCCAGGGCTGCAGTGCACCCAGCCCTGAGGGAAGTCCCCACAGCCACTTCTGCTGCTGGTGTGTGCAGGGCTTTTGGATCCTGGGTCTGTGCCTTACAGACAAGGCCAGCAGGGCAGAGCGGGGGCTCAGGACTCCAGTGGGGTCACGGGGCCATCGCCGTGTCTGGGGACCGTCACTGAGCTTGGTGCCTGTCAGTCAGCAGGCACAGGCCAATCCCCAAATGAGGAACCACGTCGTGTCCTCAGTGGGTGCCAGAGCGCAGCGTGGGGGGGTGGAGAAGCCCCGATGGCAGAGACGAGGGAGCAGCCCAGCCCAGTACCTGCGTGCTGCTGGCACTGCACTCCAGGTAGGACCTGCACTGCTCACTGGGGCCCTGGGGCCAGGCTGACGGGGTGGCATCACCCCATGGCGCTGCCGTGCTTTCCCAGAGCCAAGGGCCAACAACGGAGTGTCCCAGCCGTGGGAGCAGGCTCTGTAACAGGAGTCTCTTTGGAGAGCACCCAGTATTGGAGCAGAATGCTGAAGGCATGGGGTGCTGACCACATGGGCTCTCATCCCCCGGGTGGCACCGTGCCCGGGCTGCACTACACAGCTCGGCAGTGGGTCAGGGCTGTGTGAGCGGAGAGGAGCAGGGGTGAGAGCTGCAGGGTGGGGAAGGGAAAGGAGAGGTGGAGGACGGGGGGATTCCAGCTGTTGTGCCAGGCAGCATCTGCCACCCACTGCGGCAGCACAGCGAGCGACACAAGAGGAATCGAATCTGCAGAGCTGGGCATCAGAAACGCCTATAAATGCATGCATAGCTTTGGTGCCAGCAGCAGGAGATGGCACAGTGTGCACAGGAGATGGCACGGTGTGCACAGGAGATGGCATAGCGTGGGCACAGATGAGGGTTGGGTGCAGTCTGGAGCCAGGTGCTGCACTCCCTGTGAAGGCACCAACCATTAGGGTTGTTAACCATGCATGGCTGTGCCCCTGTGCAAACCAAGCGCCAGCTCTGGAGGGCAGGTGTCATGGTTCTGTAATGTTGCTGTCAATAATGTGGCTCTGCAGCGCTCCTGAGCATTCGGTGTGTCCCAGCCCCAGTCTGGGTGGCACTGGGAGCAGGAAGAGTTCAGTTCTGAGGAGGATGAGCTGCTGCCCTGAAGGATGGTGGAGCTGGGAGGCTCTGAGAGCCTTGGAGGCCATTATGAGCATGGGAGTGCTTGTGCAGATAGCGGCCAACTGCCTCTAGCTGTGGGCTGGAAGAAGCAGGGCGGCAGTGCTGCTGCCCATCCATGAGGGGTATATAGCTGAATGCCATCCCCAGCCAGGGCACATTGGCTGCAGCCACTGCATGCAGGGCTGGGAGAGAAAGGGCCATGTCAGGGCTGAGCAGAGCAGGTGCGATTAGGGTTGGTCATGGCATTTCCCTCTGCACGTGCATTTGTTCCTCAGGTGTAGATTCAAAAAGTTACCAGTCCCAGAGGCTTTGCTTGTTCCAGCCAGGGCATCCCAGGCAAGGCAGCCTGTGCCAGAGCCTGCAGGAGCCCTATAGCATGGCCAGCACCCGGGGCACACAGAATGGGCAGGAGCAGCTCAGAAGGGCTCAGGGCAGCTGAGCACACACAGTGGAGGTGTGAGTGCTCATGAGCTCGAGAAGCTGCTTGGATACAGACCCCGTGTCAGGCAGCTGCTTGCAAACCCACCCAGCACTCCCACTCAGTGTGGAGGTGATGCCCCAGGCAGCAGGCAGCACTCTGTGCCATGGTGTCTGGGCCTGCGGAAGCACTGAGGCTGTGGGAAGGAGACAGGAAGGGAGAGGGAGTCGTGGCTGGGTCACGGGGCTCGGCTTCGGGAAGGCCATGGGATGTGGTTAGCCACAGGCAGCACGCACAGCAGGACTGGGGCTGGGAGGCAAACACTTGCCCCAACCCCAGTGGGACTGTCCCCTGTGGCTCCAGGACAGTCCGCAGGGCTGCCCCACATCTGCCAGCTCTGCCACTGCCCCACAGCATAAGGGCTCAGGGCTGGCTGTGGGGATGCAGGGAGAGACCAGATCCCTGAGAGCAGCCAGAGCATGCGGCCTCAGCTGGGTGTTGGGGATGGGGTCTCCACCCTTGGGTGGTGTTCCTGGGCGGGTTTTCCTGTCCCATTGTGCATGGCCAGGCTGGGCTGAGTGCACGAGCTGCCTCTTCCCTCCAGCCATGTGAAGCTCTGGTGTTTCACAACCAGGGCACCAAATCTGCTCGCACAGCCAGGAGCTGTTCCAGCCCTGCCAATTGAACGTGATGCCAGCAAGTCCCTGCCAGTGCCAGGCACAGCATGCAGCTCCCTCCAGCACACCCCAACCTTGCATCCCCCTTTCCAGGGGCTGAAGCACTCCCCAGGCCCCCATTGCCCATCACCATCTCTTTGCTTCACCCCACAGATATTTTCGTTGGCCATCGGCCGCTGCCTGCGCAGATGCCGCTGGGCTATCAGGAGCCACCCTGCTTTGAGCCCCTCTATGGCAATGGAGGGACCGTGCCCGCCGGCCCCGATGCCCCACTCCCACCCAGCCCTCTCCTCCAGGTGAGCGGGACCCTGGCCCATGACCCACGGCTGCCGGTGCCCGAGCCACCCCTCCTGACACAGCCGTGTGCCCCACAGCCCGGTGATGCCACCCAGCTCAGCCTCCACGGTGCTTTCTTTGGCCCTGAGCAGCCCCCACTGGCCCCCGAGCCCCTCACCGCTGTGCCTGGCTGCCTCAGCCCCCAGCTCAAACCCAAGCCCCTGCTGCAGTATGGTTTCCCCAGCAAGTGCCTCGGCACGGAGCCGCTCAGTCTCCCTTACACCGCCCCCAGCCAGGCCCCTGGCACACCGTTGCTGGGCTCACAGCCGCTGTTTTCCCCTGCCTCTACACCCCACTCCAAGTTCCCCTTCCCCCCCTCGCCCAGCCCCTCGCTCCTCACCCACCCTGCATCCCCGCTGCCCGTGCCGTGCTTTGCCCAGCACACCCCGGGCCTGGGCTACGCCATGGACGTGGTGCCCCTAGGGTACCCCAGCCCAGCTGCGCCCCAGCACCTGCACCCCGCCGTGCCACCTGCGCCCAGGTTTGCTACCCCAAAAGGGCCATCCCTGGGTGAGCGGCCGAAGGTGAAGGCCACCAAGGCAAAGAGGCCGCCAGACCCTCCTGTGCCTCCACACCTGACAGTGCCCAACGTCTGCCTGACCCAGCTGCTGGCCACAGGTGAGGGGTGACAGGGGAACTGAGGGTGGCGGTGTTGGGGTGCAGGGCTGCTGGGAGAGGTGGGCTGCTCCCTGAGCCGTCACTGCCTTCCCTGGGGCAAATGGACATGTGGGCTGGAGCTCGGGGCTGGCACTGCCATGGGGCAGGAAAATGTCACCCAAGCACCAGCTGCCCGATGCAGAAGGGCCCTTCTGCTCTCTGATTTCTTGCAGCCAAGCAGGAGCCAGCCCTCGATGCTCCACACGTGCATGGCCCCGCGCTCATGCCCGCATCCCCGGCCTCTCCGGTAAGCACCCACCTATCTCCAGGTTGGGGACTGTTCCCTTTGGCTGGGAATTACTTTCCTGTTGCTGGGGAACAAGGAGAGAAAGCAGCTCTGTGTGAAGCCCTTTGCAAAACGGAGTTAGATGTACATGGGGCTGGAGGTCAGGGTACTGCAGGAGCTCAGAGTGAGGCCGGGTGGGAGTCAGCCCCAATTAGAGAAATGGCAGAGCTGGGAGAGACCTCAGGGCCCTGTGGGGCTCCCTCCCTGGTCCCACTGCGGGTTTTGAGTAACCAAAGGGGCTGTGTAAACCTGGCGTGCATGGGGTGCTGCCCCAACCTCCCTCCTGCTTCCCTCTGCAGCAGAGCAATGTCCCCGATGTTCCTGACGTCTTCCTGCCCAGAGTGGCCCAGCTGAGCTCGGTGCTGTCTCCTGGCTCCAGCCCTTCCCAGGAGGTGCCTGTGCTGCAGGCAGGTGCAGCCCCAGGGTCGCTGCGTGTCCCCAAGGTTGAGCGGCTCTCCCCAACATTGGTCTGTGGTGAGTCTGGGTGCCCGCAGGATGCCCCGGTTCCTGCAGGGAGTTTGAACCAAACACGGGGTTTTTGTGTTTGGTGTTTCTTTTCTGAGAAAGTTCAATTTATTTTTTATTCCTACTGCTTTTAATTACCCACCTGAATGAGAGCAATTGCTTTCTGCTGGGGAGGGCGCAGAACATTCGTCTGGCTCCTTCTCTGGGGGCAAAACCATAAACAGGAAAATACAAAATGTAGCAAAGTGTCAGAATGTGGTTTTGAAAACCAGAGCCGGGTTTGGAGGCAGGAAGCGCCCTGCGTTCACCCACAGAAACCAGACCGGAGCAGGAAGCTCATTTCCACTTCCAGCTGCGTGCTGCAAACCGCAGCCCTGCTGCACTCAGGACTCTCCTGGTGGTTTCCACCCCGCTGGGAATTTAAAACTTCATGTCCCAAATGCTCCCATGTCTTGTAAAAATGAGAGTGATTTGGGATTAGTTGGGGCAACAAGACGTGGTCAGACACGGGGCTGTCAGCTGAGGGTCTTGCTGCCCCAGAGCCAGGGCAGCGCTGCAGTGCTCACGCTCTCTCCAGTGCACCCCTCTACTCCCCCAGGCAGTGACTGGCCCAAGCCCAGCCAGGTGTCCCCAGGAGCTGCTCCACCACCCAGTGCCACCGTCTCCCTGCACCATCCCTCATCCCGTCGGGGCAGGCCTGACTCCAGCAAGGTACGGTGGGAACAAGTGCTGCCTCTTACAGGAGCAGCTTCTCCACGTGCACCCCCACCTGCTGCCCCCCACACTCACCCCCACGCTCGATGAATGCTTGGGGCCAGCCTGTCTCCAATGCAGGGAGAGGCCCAAGGCCATCTCTGCTGCCTGCAGATGGAGAACCGGCGCATCACACACATCTCTGCTGAGCAGAAGAGACGTTTCAACATCAAGCTGGGCTTTGACACACTACACAGCCTGGTGAGCACGCTGAGTGCCCAGCCCAGCATTAAGGTGAGCACACAGTGCTGCATGGGCTGGCGCCAGGCGTGCAGGGACACGGGACATTGCCTAGTGATGACACGGTCCTGGGCTGTGCCAGCATGCACGTTGTGGTGCCTAAGGGCTGCAGCCTGATGCCAGGGCTCAGCAATGGGGCACACAGCCCCTTGTGCCCTACTCATCCCAGAGGCTCCCTGCACCATCCCACTTCTGCCACCCTGCAGGTCAGCAAGGCCACCACCTTGCAGAAGACTGCTGAGTACATCTGCAAACTGCAGCAGGAGCGGGCAGCTCTCCAGGACGAGGCGCAGCGGCTGCGGGAGCAGATTGAGGAGCTCAACAGCTCGATCAAGTAGGGGGGGCACGGTGCACAAGGTGTTGCCTGCTTGAAACATGCAGAGCCACCGAGCCCTGCGGCACACCGGGCTCCTCTTCTCACGTGGGGCAGCTGCCGTGTGCCCCAGGCTCCCACCCGTGGCCCCACAGAACTGTTTGTGCCTCACAGCCTGTGCCAGGAGCAGCTGCCAGCCACCGGGGTGCCCATCACGCGCCAGCGCTTCGACCAGATGCGCGGCATGTTTGACGACTACGTGCGCTCCTCCACGCTGCACAACTGGAAGTTCTGGATCGTATCCTTTGGGTCAGCACTGGCTGCTCAGTGCCCCTTCCACCACACACCAGGTCTGCCCTCCCCTCCCAGCTGTGTGGGATCCCTACCGCTCAAGATGTTCTGTGGGTGACACGTGGAGGGGACACGCTCAGATGCTTAGAAGAAACTTCTGTTACTAGAGAGCAGCCAGGGTAGGAATAAACGGTCAGTCCTTGGGGAGCAGATTGAAGTCCCCAGACTGAGCTGGGCATTGCTACACGGGCAATTGCTCCCAATAACTTTGGAACTGGCGCTGAGATGCAGCAGCCATCGGTTAGAGGTTGGGAAAGGATCAGATGCAAACCCAGGAACAGGATGGTTTCAGCTGTGTGCTGTGCTGTGTGCTATGGGCTGTGCGCTGTGAGCTATGAGCTCTGTGCTGTGCTGTGTGCTGTGCTGTGAGCTATGACCTGTGTGCTGTGCTGTGTGCGCCCATCACAGCGCAGTGCAGGCAGGATCGCTGCTGGCAGCACACAGGGCACCGCGGCCACCACCACGTTCGTCCTTAACCGCTCCAACAGTTCAGCGTCATCATCCGGCCCCTGTTCGAGTCCTTTAACAGCACGGTGTCCACCAGCAGCATGGACAGCCTCACGCAGACGTCCCTGGCCTGGCTGGAGCAGCACTGCTCCCTCCCCGCGCTCCGGCCGTGTACGTGGCGCCGCTCGGTCGGGGGGTGGGAGCAGCCGGCCCGGTCCGGTCCGTGACGTGCCCCGTGTCCCGCAGCGATCCTGGGCTCCCTGCGGCTCCTCAGCGTCTCCACGTCCATCCTCAGCGACCCCGCGCGTGTCCCCGAGCAGGCGGCGCGCGCTGCGGCCGGGAGCGGAAACACGTGACAACCGGGACGGGACGGCGGGAGGGAAGGAGGAAAGGGACACCGCAACAACAACACGGCGCTCACGGGACCGGGCCGCGTCCGCACCATAAAGCAACGCCATTAAACCGACACCATTAAAGCTGCGCCATAAACCGGCCCCGTTAAAGCTGCGCCATACGCCGGCCCCATTAAAGCCCTCATAAACCCGGCCCGGTACCGGCCGCGCCATTAACGCCCCCATAGAAACACGCCGCCGCAACTTCCGGCCACGCGCGGTCACGTGGGAGGGGGCGGGGCCAGACGAGAGGCGCGCCAGGAAGGGGCGGGGCGGGGCCGTGTGTCGGCGCATGCGCAGCGCGTGCCCCGCCCGGCCGTGAGCTGTCGGGCCATGGAGGCGGCGCTGGGGCTGGGGCTGCTCCTGCTCGTGGCCGCGCTGCTCGTGGCGGCTGCGCTGCGCCGGGCTGCACCGGGGAGAACGGCCACCGGTACGGCACGGGGTGACGGGAGAGTGGGTACAAGTGTGGGTACAAGTGTGGGTTCGGCTGTGGGTACCGGTGTGGGTACGGCTGTGGGTACCGCTCCGTTTCCGCCCTGCCCGCGGTCGCTCCCCGCTGAGTCCCGCTCCCCGCAGGCCCCGCGCTGACCGGCCCGGTGCTGACCGGCCCCGCCGCCTCCAGCCCCGACAGTCCCCGCAGGGCGAAGCCGCGGCCGCGCAGGGAGAAGCCGCAGCGTGAGCCCGGCTTCACGCACCGCCTGCTGGCCGCCGCGCTCAAGGTACCGGCCGCCCCCACGTCCCGCTGGAGCCCCCCGTCCCATCCCGTCCCGTCCCGGCCCTGACGGCCGCTCCCCGCAGGGTCACGTTGGCGCTGTGAGCTGCCTGCACTTCAGCAGCAATGGGAAGCACTTGGCGTCCTGCGCCGACGATCGCACCGTGCGGCTCTGGAGCACACGCGACTTCACGGCGCGCGAGCACCGCAGCGTGCGGGGAAACGTGGAGCTGGACCACGCCGAGCTCGTCCGCCTCAGCCCCGACGGCAGGTGGGGCCGGAAGCCCCGCGTGGCACCGGCGGCGCGATGCGGGACGTCCCGCCTTAACGCGGGGCTCGGGGCGGTGTCACAACACCCGCGTTGCCGGCCGGTATAAGGGGGGTGCGGGAGCTGCGGGGGAGGCCGCCCTCGGTGCTGCTGAATTGCTCTGCGGGCAGAGGAAGGGACGGAGCTACCGCAGGGCAGGTACCGAGCCCTCATAAAACAACTGATGTGTCACCTCTCCCCCAGGTGCCCCACGGTGACCGGTAACTCACACACCGGAGCTGGGCCGACCACGGCAACCTGCTGCTTAACGGCTCGGTTCCCGTCCTTCCACTTAGGGCGCTCCTCGTCTGGCTGGCAAACGGAGAGACAATTCGTGTCTATAAAGTGACGAAGAAGGACGACGACAGCTTCACCTTCACACCATCCTCCGAGGATTTCCCAAAGAAGCACAAAGCTCCCGTCATTAACATGGGAGTCGCAGAGACAGGTGAGCTGCTCCCCTGCTGTGCCCCCACACCCACCTGGATTTCCTTTTGAGCAACAGCCGCTGGGTTGAACATGTTGATAATCCTTGACTTGATCAAGGCCTGCTCGATTCTCTGTTATTCTAGTTGTTGTGTCTTAGCCTTTGTTTACTATTGAGTAAGCTGGAAAACAATTTGAGGAGAGAAATCTCTAAGGAAGCTCAGAATTGCCTGATTTGCACTGTCTTATTTTAGGCTCTCAGGGACACTGTTGTAAAGAGTCGTGGTCTCAGTATTGAGCATCACTGTTGTCTGGCTTGTTGCTCTTGCTTCAGCCAGTGAGAAATGGCTGCAGTCAGTTGACAGGTTCAGGAGCGTAGGCTGGCCCTTGGTATCTCCTAGAACAGCCTGAGAAGGGTGAATGTTGATGGCTGAGGCTTGGTGGATTCGTGCTTCAGCTGCGTGGCAGCGCAGTTGGCAGCGGGTGGATGCACGTTCCGCTCTGTAAGAGAAAAGCCCATGAATTTTTAACTGAGGTCTTTGTTTGGCTGCAGGAGTGAAAATTGAAACCCTGTAACAAGTAGCTTGAAGATAAATTTGAACTCAGTGTCCGTGCTGAGATGAAAAGTGAAAGCACAGCAAGTGGAAACAAGCAAATATCCAAAATGCGACGCCACCAGTAATCCAGGACAAACGTAGTGTGACTTCTAATCATCTACCAGTCTGTAATCCCTGACTTTGAAAGCTAGATACCTCTTCTGGTTAAAGCACAACCCGATAAAGTCTGCTGCATTGACTGAGCGTAGCACTGAGCTCTGCAAGTAGGATCTGAAAGGTGCCGGGTGGGAAGCTCAGGGGGGCTCTGGGTTGGCAGCTGTGAGCTGCTGAGTCCTGACTGAACACTGGTACATACCCGGCCATGGGCCTGTTGGCACAGCTTTGTGCTCTGTGCAGGAGAAAAGTGCTGCTGCTTTGGTGCTGCTTTTGGTTTCCTGACAGTTCTGATGCAGAGACAAGTTTCTCTGTTTAGGAACCATTACAGCTGTTGGTGACTATGGCAGCTTTACGCCTAGGAATTCTCCTCATCTCTGCCTTTTTCTTCCTCCCCCCAGGGAAGTTTATCATGACAGCTTCCAGTGACACTACCATCCTGATCTGGAGCCCCAAGGGTGAAGTCCTTGCCAGCATTAACACTAACCAGATGAACAATGCCTATGCTACTGTATCACCCTGCGGGAGGTGAGGAACCTGCAGGTGTTTCAGGCTGCTGCTGCTGAGTGGGAAGCTCAGTGGTGCAGTGGCTGTGGAGCTGACCCTATAACCCAGCCACAGTGATACTTTGTAATAGACTATTTTATTTTGTTCAGGTTTGTGGCATCGTGTGGCTTTACTCCCGATGTGAAGGTTTGGGAAGTATGTTTTGGCAAGAAAGGTGACTTCCGGGAAGTGACCAGGGCTTTTGAGCTGAAAGGCCACACTGCTGGCGTATATTCCTTCGCCTTCTCTAATGACTCGAGGCGGTAAGTGTGTTCTAACACTGCCTGAGGAGTACCCTGAGGATGTGTGTGCTCACACCTTCCAGTGTGCCTGAATTGCCCATCCATACTCAAACCTGTGCCCATCCCGGCCCCGGGTGCTCCCTGGGTGCCCAAGCACTGCTGTGGTCCGTCCTTATCCTCCTTGTGGGTTTCCTCCTGTTGGGTGACCATCCTCCTTGCTCTGGGAGGATGAAGGCCCTACGTGTACACACGTATGCAGGCTCATGTTTTCCAAAACCAGTATCTGTCCATAAAGCAAAGGATTCCTGCTTTGTAGATGCGAAGAGGGAACAAGTAGGACCCACCTTCCTGGCAGTCACGTGTGGTTTATGTTTGCCTGTAGGATGGCTACCGTTTCCAAGGACGGGACGTGGAAGTTCTGGGACACGGATGTGGAGTACAAGAAGCAGCAGGACCCGTACCTGCTGCTGACGGGGAGCTGTGATGTGGCGGAGCCGTGCCGCATCGCGCTGTCCCCTGACGCTCACGTGGCGGCCATCTCCTGCGGCACCAACATCACCGTGTACAACACACGCAGAGGGGAGGAGGAGGAGCGCTTCGTTGGTGTCCACACGCAGCACATCGCAGACCTGGCCTTCGACACCAGCGGCCGCTTCCTGGTGTCCTGCGGGGACCGTGTGATCCGTGTGTTCCACAACACGGCCGGGTACCGCGCGGTGCTGGAGGAGATGGAGGCGGCGCTGAGGAGAAGCAGCAGCAGAACCACAAAGGAGCGGCTGGAGCAGCAGATCCACAGCGCCAGGAGAGCATTGAGTGCTGTGTGTGGCAGGAAGAGATAACGGGGGAACCTGCAGCACACGGCGGGTTCGACTTGTGATACAAAACGAACAGCTCGTAATAAAAGTGCGGCCTTTCCCTGCCTGTTTTTGTGCCTGTTTTGTGCCTGTTCTCTGCCACACTCTGTGGGGCGGGAGGAGACACGGGTCCTGTGGCCAGGCCTTCGCCGCACGGATGGGCTGTGCTCGTCGCGCTGTTGTGGTGCCGGGGCTGCGGGCACAACGAGCAGCTCCCGGTTCCATCATCTCCCGCTCCGGTTCCATCACCTCCCGTTCCCGCCGTCCCGCCCCGCCCAACATGGCGCCCGCCGTCCCCACCTTCGCGCCTCCTCTGCGCGCCGTGTGGGCGGTGCGTTCCGCGCATGCGCAGCGCTGTGTCCGTCCCCGCCCCTCCCCCTCCCCCCCGGGGCGGGCCGTGCGCCGTGACGCTGCGCGCACAGCGGGGCGGGGCGTGCGCATGCGCAGGGAGCGGCGGCGGGTGCGGCGGAGCCGGGGCTGCCGGGGCTGCGGGCGCCATGTCGGGCCGCTCGGTGCGCGCCGAGACCCGCAGCCGCGCCAAGGATGACATCAAAAAAGTGATGGCGGCCATCGAGCGCGTCCGCAGATGGTGAGAGGCGGGGCCGGGGGGGGTGGGGCCTGTCGGCCCGCAGCCAATCACCGCCGCACCCGTCTGCGGCTCCGAGCGCGCCGGGAGCGGGCGCCCAATCGCGGCGCCGCGTGCGGCGGAGGGCGGTGCTAAGCGGGCGGCGGCCAATCGGATGGCGAGTGCGGGAGGGAAGCGGAAGGGCGGGTGACGGACGGGCGGGCGGACCAATCGCGAGGAGGGGCGGCGGGCCGGGCGGCGGGGCGGGGCCAAGGCGTGACGGGCGTTTCCCGGAGCCAATGAGAGCAGCGGGCGGCGGGGGCGGGGCCTGTCGTGGTGCCGGACGCGCCGTGTGTGACCGCAGGGAGAAGAAATGGGTGACGGTGGGAGACACGTCGCTGCGGATCTTCAAGTGGGTGCCCGTGGCCGACAGCAAAGAGGTGGGTGACGGGGGGAACGGGGGTAACGGGGGGAACGGGGGTGCTGTGGGTGCTGTGGGTGCTGTGCCCACCTGCCCTCGTGCCGTGTCCCGCCCATAACGCTGCTGTCCACGTTCGTTCCTTCCCTCAAGAAAGAGAAATCCAAGGCCGCTGGTGCCGCGCGGGAGCCCAACGGTTTCCCGGCTGACTCGGCTGCCAACTCCTCACTGCTGCTCGAGTTCCAAGGTGAGCACAGCCAGACTGTACAGTGTGTGTGTGCTGCACCGTGTGTGCTCTATGCTGTGTGCTGCTCCCCTTTGCTCCCGTTTGCTCTCATTATTTGCTCCCATTTGCTCTCATTATTTGCTCCCATTTGCTCTCATTATTTGCTCCCATTTGCTCTCATTATTAGCCCCCCTTTGCTCATACCGTGGCTCTGTGTGCACAGTGCGCTGTTGCTCCCCATGCCTTTGTCTCTCAGTGCTGCCCTCGCTCCTCGTGCTGCTGGGTCAAGCTCCTGTTCTTCACTAGGTGCTGTTTCTGCAGATGAGAACAGCAACCAGAGCTCCCTGTCCGACGTTTACCAGCTCAAGGTGGACAGCAGCCCCAATTCCAGCCCCAGTCCCCAGCAGAGCGAGTCCATGAGTCCCGCCCACACGTCTGACTTCCGCACAGACGACTCACAGCCGCCCACACTGGGGCAGGAGACTCTGGAAGGTGAGTTCCAGGACACCTGGGTGTGACTCCTTCAATGGGAAGAGGGAGGCACCAGCCGGAGCAGGGAGCCCAGGGAAGGTGCTGCTGGGCCCAGGACGGAGCTGCCTCCTGTGCTGCTTGTGGGGCAGGTGGCTGAGGCACCTCAGCCTGAGGGCTCAGCGGTCTGGGTGCTGCTGTGTGCCTGTATCTGCCACGTGTTAACCTTCTCTTCCTTCCAGAGCCCTCTCTGCCTTCCTCGGAAGTTGCCGATGAGCCTCCCACTCTTACAAAAGAAGAGCCGGTCCCTCTTGAGACTCAGGTAAGGGAGGGAGGATAGAAACCATGTCTAAATGCGTATTCACCCATCTTAGTCCTGTCCCTAGGACACTTTTCTTTGATTTCTTATTATAGCATAAACATCAGAAAGTCCCAAATTGCCCTCAGGAGCTCCCCAGACCAACTGGCTTCCTGAGTGGTACTGTGGTTCAGTTTGGTTTTAGGGTATACATTGTGTGTAGAAAATACATGGAGATGGATTAAGAAACTGGTTATAGCTGTGACCAGAGCTGGGCTGGATTCCCTCTCTTGGTGCCCAGGTTTCATTTAGCAGCCTGACTCACAGAGGAGAGCCCAGGCTGTCCCCACAGGGCGAGACACAGCCTTGTCCAGCAGCTCCACACGGCCTTGTGGGCACGCTGAGCTCTTGTCACTGCTGGTGACCTCTGGCTCTTGCAGGTAACTGAAGAGGAGGAGGACTCTGGCGCACCGCCTCTGAAGAGATTTTGTGCTGATCAGAACTCTGTGTGCCACACAGCCTCGGAGAGCTAGCCTGCCCGTCCCCGGGGAGAGCCTTCGCCAGACCCTCGCAGAGCTGCCTGCCCTTCCCTGGGGAATGGGGTGCTTCCCTTGTCCTGCCCTTCCCGAGGGACAGGGCACCCCTGCTGCCTCGCCATCCAGCCTGCCCTGCCCTCGGGGGCAGGAGCCTCCCACCAGCCCCTGCAGAGGCAGCCTGCAAGTGATTTGCCCAGCTGAATGGGGCTGCCACCAGTACCTGCAAATTTGCCTCTATTTATTGGCTCCCACCCTCCCTGCTGATCTGTGCTGTAGTGGCATGGGGTTTCTGGTGCGTGGTCTGCATGCGTGGGGGGAGGGATCCTTGAGATGCCCTGTTCTCTGTCACCCCTAACGCACCGGCAGATGCTGTTTGCCTGCTTCTGGATCCACTGTCTGCCCTGTCCCCTGTGCTGGGAACAGAAGAGCCATGTCCCACCTGCAGAAAGTGATGTGTCCGCTCCCTTGTGACCACAGTCTGGGGCGTTCCTGGTGTAGGTCCAAAGGGCAAAGGAGGGAGGGGGGGGAGCGCCCTGAGAATGGAAACAACGGCCCTCCGTGCCGCTGGGACACTGTGCAATAAGCTGCTACTAAGCCATTAGTATTGGAAGAGGGAGGAGTGCTGCCATTTCGGAGGGCAGGTACTGGACACATCGGCGCTGCCTGCTGCTCCTCAGCCTCCAGGCCCTCACAGAAGCCTCTGTCCGCCCCAGACAGGCATGGGCTGGGATGGAGCGGGGCAGCCGGCACTGCCGTGTCCCAGCTGGACCTGCACCCTGCTCCTGCCCGCCCCGCTCCCCAGGTACATCCCGTCCCCTGGACAGGACACAGGGTGCAGGAGCCCCATGGAGCCCTCCCATGCCCCCATTCCCACGCTCCCCACCCCGCTGGGCCCCCCCCCACCGCCACTGCATGTCCTGCCGTCTGTGATCGAGCCTGGCGAAGCTGAAGGTGCGGCTGCGCGTGGAAGTGGAAAGATATTTTAGCACTGAATAGAATATTTTTAAAATTAAACTATTTGAAATACAGTGCTCAGTGACTGCAGGTGCGTGGGCTACAGCAGCTGGGGCAGGAGCTCAGAGCAGGCGCTGGGCAGCACCGGGCTGAGCCGGGCTGGAGTTTCCTGCTCCAGGCCTGAGCTCGGTGCCAGCACTCGGGCCCGGTGCTCAGCACGGTGTGGGCCGGGCACCGGGGCTTTGCTTTGCACGGGGTCGGTGCTGTGCCCTGGTGGCTGGTTGGGCTGGAGGCTGCAGGGCCCCGCCATGGACAGCTGGGCTCCTCCGGGCTGCATCCCTGTGAGCTGCCCCTGGATCTGGTGGTGTCACACAGCCACAGTCCTGTAGCAGAACGTCTGGTGTGTGTTAAAGCCACAAGTCCCGCTGCGATGCTGGGGGAGCGGCCCTGTGTGCAGCCGATGTCGGGGCACAGCTCAGGGCAGACACACGTGGGAGCAGCGCAGACACAAAGAGCCGCAGGGGGAGCTGCCCTGGGCACCCTGACTGCACTGCACGGCCCCTGGGTTTCCACCTCAGCCTTTCCTTATGGGAGAGAGCCCACACCGAGGTTAATTAACACCACGTGCCCGCAGGTATCTTTGTGGCAGCCTTTGATTCATCTCTGTGCATTGCAAAAGATGGTTCTTATTTTCCGGTTTATTAAATGGAGCGTATAAATCTAAGCCAAAGGTGCAGCTCCCTCTGTGCGACCCTCACGTGTGTTTCACAGCAGCACTTGCTGTGTGTTCTGCCCCAGTCCGGGGCCGCTCAGCACGTGGTGGTTGTTGTGTGTATCCGGGCAGAGCTGAACCGAGGGCCCACAACGTGGAGGGGGCTCAGGGCGGCTCTGAGGGGTCACAGCGCAGGAACACGAAGCTGTGGGGGTCGCTGAGGTTTGGCTGGATGCGGCCATGCATTGCCAGGCGGGCACATCATTGGAACATGTGGGAACTTCTGAAGAGTGTGTGACCGTGCAGAGCAGCTCAGAGCACCACGGCTGAACTGGTCGGACTTGATATAAAGTCTCTTTTCCCGTTCAGAACATCGCTGCTCGGCTTCGTTAAGGCGGCTGCGTTAAGACGTTCTGCTGCCGCTGCTCCCCTCTCCTTTCCCGCCGCCCATCGCCCCCGTCCGGTACCGCACTCGGTTCCGCTCCGCTCGTTACCCGGCTCCGCTCCCGGCCGCGCTCTGCTCCCCGCTGCCGCCAGGGGGCGCTGCCGCCGCCCCGCGTCCCTGGTGACGGGATGGCGGCGCCGCTGTGGAGCGCGGAGGCGGGTGGCGGCGTGTACCGCTCCCGGGACCCGGTGCGCAACCTGCGGCTGCGGTGAGCGCCCGGCACGCACGGCCCCGGCTCCGGCTCCGGCTCCGGCCGCACTCGCTCTCACGATGTCTCCGTCCTTCCCCGCAGGGTCCACATCCAGCGGGTATCGGCCGCCGGGCCCGTCCCGCCGCAGGCCGCGCTGTCCCCGAGCGGCGGCCCCGAGGGGCTGGGGCTGAGCGCCCGAACCGGGCACGGGGCTGCGGGGCGACCCCCGGCCGAGGAGGAGAGCGCCGAGCTGGGATGGCAGCAGAAGCTCTTCAGCCAGGTGCGAACCGCCGCCGGGCAGCGCCGTGTCCGTGTCCGTGTCCGTGTCCGTGTCCGTGTCCGTGTCCGTGTCCGTTCCGTGTCCGTGTCCGTGTCCGTGTCCGTGTCCGTGTCCGTTCCGTGTCCGTGTCCGTGTCCGTGTCCGTGTCCGTGTCCGTGTCCGTGTCCGTGTCCGTGTCCGTGTCCGTTCCGTGTCCGTGTCCGTGTCCGTTCCGTGTCCGTGTCCCCGCCGCTCACCGGGCCGGGAACTTCTGTGGCCCGGCCGTGGTGAATCAATGCGGCTTTTAACTGTGCCCGTGACGTTCAGTTCGAGGTGGATCTGTACCGACACGAGTCAGCCTGCCAGACTCCGCTGGACCGGCAGTACCACGAGGAGATCCTGAAGCTGGACAGAGCCGGAGGGCGCAAGAACCGCCGCATCTTCACCTACACCGATCACGACCGGTTCACCAACATGGAGGAGGTACCGGCCCGTGGTTCTGCACAGAGCAGCGTCCGTCTGTCGGCAGCACCGAGACCAGCACGGGGCACGTTCGTTGTTTTGTGGCCGTGGTGCAGCGTGCCCGGCGCTGCTCTGCACTGTGTGCTACAGGACGACGGCTCCGTACTGCAGAGCGACGGGCAGGAGCAGCTGGGATGGGGGCACTTGGCTCGGCAGGGTTGTGTTGTTACTGGAGTTCACAGCTGGCGCATGGCTGTGAATAAATATCCCTTATACTTGCATGTACAAATACTTATTCTGGCTTCCAGGGGCAGAATTGCATTTGAGAGAAAAGTCCTGTTGTCATGAAGCGAGTTCTGTTCTGTGTCTCTGTTCCAGCACGGCCAGAAGGTGACTGACTCAGACTGTGAGGTGCCCTCATACCTGGCGGAGAGGATGGCCAATGTGAGGAGGAGAAGACAGGACCGTAAGCCGCTGTGAGTTCAGACTGAGGCTCAGAACTGGCTGATGTGGGTGTCGTGGTGTCCGTGCTGCAGGGCAGCCTGTGCTGTGGGAGCTGTTGGCTTGAGCTGTGCTGGACTCAGGTCTGGCAGTTTGACCCTTGTTTGGTGGGTCTGTGCCCGGCTGCTGGTGCGAGTTCTGCTGACCGTGAGTTGTGCTGTTCTGTGACCGGCAGAGATGGGAGTTCTCTCAAGTCAAAAATCATCACCTGGGAGCCCTCGGAAGAGTTCATAAAGAACAATCACGTGATTAACACTCCTGTTCAGACGATGTACATCATGGCGGACTTGGGACCTTATGGGAAGTAAGTAAAATCCTGAAGCGATCCTGATTTCCCAGAAGCAAACCCATCTCCTTACTCAAATCTGCCGCTTCTCTCTTCAGCTGAGGGAATTCCAAGTGTAACTCCAGCTGCTCTTTCTGCTTCTTTGGGAGGTACTGAGTGTGTCCCTCCAAAAGGTTTTTTAAACCAATGTAGGGCAGTATGGGTGTATCTGTGCCTTTCTGTACCCCCTGTTCCAGAACAAGTGTGTGCTCTATTGAGACTCGCTTTGTGTTTCTTGATGTCTTCCATTAGGCTCGGACAGAAGGAATATGAACACGTTCTTTGTACAGTCAAGGTGGATGGCAATGGGGTGATCACAGTGAAGCCTGACTTTACTGGCACCAAAGGAGCCTACTGGTGAGTGGGAGAGGGCTGCTGCTGCTCATGGGGCTGAAATTACAGTGTGGAAGACAGGACCGTTTGGTTCTGGTGCTCGGTGTCATTGTGCATGCGATGCATTGGGCCCTGGAGCCAGGCCCCAGGGGTACAGGCTGTGTGCACTGGACAAAAGTGAGCCTCTCTTTTTGAGTCATCGATGCTGGCAGGGACTTATCAATGAGGAGAGGGCCTGGGAGGGCTGTTAGTGCCCTTGTGTTGCCACATAGGCCTTGCTGGAGGGATTGCTGCCTCAGGGTGGCACAGCTGATGTTGCTGCTTGGGGCTGTTTCTTCTGTAATGCAGTTTTTCCCTTTGTGCTTTGGGTTCTGCAGGATCGAGCTGGGCGGACAGAAGCGAGAGCTGTGGAAATACACCATTGAGAATGCATCAGTGCAAGTGCAGCGAGAGGAGGAGGAGCGTGAGCAGCGTGTGTTCAGAGATGTAAGAACTGGTCTCCATGGATTATTTTAACCAGCCCTGATTTGACAGAGGGATCTCGGCCTCTCACATAACATGTAATTATTAGTGCTATAGACACCAAAAACTGGCAAAATGAACGTTGGTGGCGGTGAGTTTCATCATGCCCAGCGATTTAGGAGCTCCAATAAATATTCCCCTACTTTCACTCCTTACTCTGTGTAGATGGACAAACTCTTTCCTTCATCTTCCTGTTGCTGCCTGTGTAATCATCAAATGATTTCTTGTTACCTATAATGCCTTGAGCTGTTTGGATCTCATTTTGTGCCTTGACCTTATTGATCTGTCATTTTTACCTGTGGCAGTTTATAAAGGTACTTAGAGTATTTTAATGTTACATTTGTGAGCTTCCCTTTGTTTTTGTGGTCAGTAATGGAATCGCGGTTTACCTGCACCGATCTCCCATTGTGTCATTTAAGATTTGCTGATTGTAGCTTCTTTTTGTGTTAGATTTGGCTTGGCGAAGTCTGCTCTGCAGCTGGTTTCGTGTTATGCAGTTAGCATCTTTTCTTTTGTTCGATTCTTCTATCTCTATACCTGCTGTAACAACAAAAATGCTGTTGGCTGAGCCCATCACCAATTTAAGTAGTTTTTAAGTTACAGTTTTTGCAGTAATGTAAGTAATAACGTTTAATCAAAAATACTCTTCTTCTAATCTTGTTCTGTGTTTTCAGCTGTACAGTCGGCACAGGGAGTACCTCAGCAGCCTGGTAGGCTCAGAATTTGAGACGGTGAGTCCCAGCAATGCTCAGCAGGGATGTGGTGCCCCGCTGCCTCCGAGGCTGATCTCCTGGTTCCACCAGTGGTTGCTGAGCCCTTTCTCTTGTTTGTCTGCTTGTTCTTACAGACACTTCCTGGTACACTGCGGCTTTTAGTGAATGGAGAAGTAGGTGAGTCTCATTGTGACCTGTAACTGTAGGGGCAAATCTGTGCTGGGACAGCAGGCTGCCTCTCTCGCATGTCTTCAGTGAATACTGGAAGAGTTTATATGGAAGTGAGCAGCTAAAGTTCATTCTCTCTTCTCAGTTTCAGCTCAAGGCTATGAGTATGACAACCTTTATGTCCATTTCTTTCTAGAGCTGCCTAAACGTGAGTATTTGTGTTTTGAGCCATATGACAGCAATTTAAGAAATAAAGCATGCTTTGGCTTACCCATATGATCAGCTTTGCTAAGTTAATAACAGTTAGTGTAGGGACTGGGATCTGATCAGAAGTCTTCAGAATACAGAACTCAATGGTTTGAAGGAAGCTGACATGCTGGGGAACATCAGCATCTTCCCTTTGTGTCCCTTCCAAATCTGGCTGGATTTGATCCATGGGCTTCTCAGCCAGTAATGATCGTGTCTAGCAAACTACTGCAGGTTCGTTCCTGGAGCTGCAGAGAAGAGCCGTCCTGCTTTCGTTGTCTCAGAGATGGCCTTAATCTGATTTCAGTGCCCACCACCGTGTTTTCATGTTTTGTGCTGTTTTCGGTTTTGGCTGGTAAAGTTCCCAGCACTGACATGCACATCCTGCTTTGTATTTAACCCCCCTGAAACAATGTCTGGTCTGGGGAGCAGTCATTTGTCTGGAATAAGATGGAGCAGAATGCAGGGAAATTCAGTGTGGTGAACATCTGAATCTGACTTTCTCCTTCAAGCAGCTCTGGTACGTGAGTCCTTCCTCTCACCCGAAGCATTCACCACTGTGCTCACCTTCTCTTCTCCCAGACTGGTCAAGCCCCGCATTCCAGCAGCTGTCAGGAGTGACTCAGACCTGTGCCACCAAGACAGTGGGCTGGGTAAGGGCATTTTAAAACCTGCAGAGCAGAGTTTGAACAGACATTTTCTGAGATGAAATTTGTAACAAGCTACAGATTTATCCTCATGACAGCTCTTTCCAAGGGCAGAGCATATTAGGAATCTGCCTCTTCTGGTTGTACTTGACATCTTTCACGGTGTCACTGTGTTCAAAGTAAAATTCAGAGCAGTTTCTGTAACCTCACCTTTTTCTTCCTATAGCCTGATTGCCTTTAGATGTTTGATTTTTGTGTGCTTTAATGCCTGTGCCCCCTGCAGTACCAGTGATGAACTCTCTTGACAAGGAATCTGACCTCTGTCCTGTTCCTTTCATAGGATAATGTGGCACACTTCTGCTACCCCTTCACTTTGGAGATGTTTTTCACCCAAGAGGACAAATCAGAAGGTGTGTCTCCTTGTTTCTGAGATGTGAAACTGACTTTTGATTGCATCGTGCCTCTCGGTGTGTTGATGCTCCATTGCCAGGGAGAAAGGACAGGTGTAACCAAGGGAATCAAAGCACTGTAGAATATTGCTAGTTGGAAGGGACCCGCAAGGATCATCAATTCCAACCTCTGTCTCCACACATGACCACCCAAAGATCAAACCATAATTCTAAGAGCACTGTCCAAATGCTTCCTGAGCTCTGGTTTGGTGCTGCGACCACCTCAGGGAAATGTTCATTCCGTGGATGTGCTTCCCATTACCATGCAGCCTCTGTACACGTGCTATTTTATGCCCTGCCAGCACCGCACTGCTGTTTGTGTGCATTCATTGGCATCGCTTTGCTTCCAGCTTATAGTCAGCTTCATCCATTTGCAGAACAACTTGGATCTTAGTTTGTCTGTCTCAAAATGTCTGGCATGTGGGTCTGCCTTGCCTGGTCTGTCATACTGCACAGAAGGGTGGCTTTCTGCAGTGGAAGAAACAGGCACATTTTTGTACATAGCTAAAACTCTGTGCTGACTCTAATGTTTGTAGACACACTCAGTGACCTGTATGATCTTCATATAGCCCATGTCACATGGAAATTTCCTGCTCTATTTTCAGCAGGGCTCCTCAGCTTCCTTTTCCTGCTGCTTCACTGTGTTGCTGCTGCTCCATCCTCGCGAGCCCTGCTGCTCTTTGGCCTGCAGTCACTCTGGGCAGCTTTGCAGCATGTCTTGCCACTTGAATCTAATATATGCATTGAACCGACACTAACAAACTTTCTGCCTAGAATAAATATGATGAGTTTGTTTCACCATGGAGAAAATAAATGCTTGGAGGCCTGTGGGACAATCCAAGTTAATAGTCCCCAACAGTGATGAGAAAGATCAGAGATAAAAAGGCTCCTCTGTGCTGCGTCAGTTGTTTGCAGGTTGTCACAACTGCCCAAAGACAACTGAGGAATCACTTTGACGATTCTCAGAGACTCACCAAAACAAAGGTTTTTTTCAGTTCTTTAACTTTTTAGCCCTGTGTTTTCATCCTCAAGTCTGATGCTTCATCTTTTACACAGAAAAATAGTCATGCATACCCCACATACAAATAGGTTTGTCATTTTGGGAGAAGCAGAGAAAGGACTCCTTGCTAGTGGGATTGAAGTGTTGAGGAAGTTTTTCTCTCTGTGTTGGTCTCTCTCTTCACCATTCAAAAAACTGATCTGCTCCCTTTCCTTGCAGAATGCCTCCTGCATTGGCCCGTTCTCTACTTCGAGGTTCTGTCCCTGGATTTCTGGCAGAGGTATCGTGTCGAAGGTTATGGTTCTGTTGTGCTGCCAACATCTCCAGGTAAAAAACCAAACATCTTTGGGGCAGTATGTTAAGTGTGTAGGGAAATAGGAGTTGAGTGGTTCTCTTTGGAACAGCTGCACCTAATTCTGGGAGGCTTCACCGTGTCATTTTGAAATGAATAGTTTGCTGTCTGTGAAGCAGCAGAGTGATGTGATGTGTCCTGCACCTTCTGCCATGATGAGAAGCATTGTGTTTTGCTGTACTTGTTCTTCCAGTGGTTCTGCTGGAGAACTGTATGTGATAAAGCTCTGCATGTCCATCTTTACAATAGCAGTAGGCCCTTTCTGTTGTGTATGTAATCCCAGGCTCACAACTAGTCTAACATCATCACATAGTAAAGGGGATGGTGTCAGTGCTGGCTGTGTGGCTGGGGCTCATTGGAAAAACCTGGGAATCAGTGGGTATTCATCAGTAGGTATCCGTCCACCATGATGTCCTCTATGACTGTCGGACAGTACTGCTGAACTGTTCTGTTGTCTTGGCTCAGGTCTCCACGTGCTCACCATCCCGACCTGGCGCCCTGTAGAGCTGGGTACAGTTGCTGAGATGAGGAGATTTTTCATCGGTGGGTCTCCTGAGCTGGAGGACATGACCTATGCCAGGATACCAACAACCTTCAAGGTAGGCTTAGCTGTGGGTTGTTGCTCTTGCTGGGAAATGGTGGATTATGCTCTTAGAATCAAAGAATCATAAATTATCCCAAGTTTGAAGGAGCCCAAAGGATTATCAGTTCCAGCTCCCTGCTCTACACAGGACTACCCACAGCTAAAGTGCATGTTCTGTGTCCAAACACTTCTCTAACTTCAGCTGCTTTGATGTTCCAGTGGCTCCCCTGGGAGGCCCAACAAGCCTCTTAGAGAAGACCTCTCACCATCTTTGTTGCTGTCCTTTGGAATCTGTTTAATAGGCTGATGTTTTTCTCCTATTGTGGCACCCAGACTGAACAAAGGGCTCAAGATGGAACCCTTCCCCCAGCACTGTATCTTCCCAGTGGTCAGGTCCTGCCCTCAGCACAGCCTGGAACTGTCTGCTTGTCTCTCTGACGTCAGTTTCTGTTTGAAGCAGGGCAAGGAGTGATTCTGTGCCTGCGGGAGTGCTTGTCCTGGTGGGGCACACTCGTTGGGGTCGGCCTGCTGTAATAGGTTAGAGGCTGTAGGTACTCTAACTTGTGCTGTTTTTGCAGGGAAAGCATCTGAGCCGCTTTGGTTTTCGCACAAAGACAACAGGGAATGTCACGTTCCGGCTTTACTGCCTGCAGCAATCCAAGTGAGTGCAGCAAAGTGAGCACAAGCTCTGTGTTGTGTGCTGTGTTCTTCCAGCCCTGACCTCGAGCTGTACTTCTGTGCAGAGCCTTTCTGGAAACTAATGCCCTGAGGCATCGCATGCAGAGCGTTCTGGACCGGCTTGGAGGCCTCAGCCAGCAGAGCTCTGTCTACAATGTTCTGGGTAGGACCTTCAGTCTCCTTCGAGGAGGACCTTTGTCTCACTTTTACCTCCTGTTTACAGGTTGGTCAGGGTATTTCAGGAGAATCCATTGCTTGAAGTGGAATTATCCCCCACTGTGAGCTCTCTCTGAGTTAAAACAGAAGTTAAATGTTCTGACCTGACATTGCTGGAAATTTGAGGAGGCATCAGCCCTGAGCAGTCAGAAGGGATACTCGGTCCATGAGGGCAAAGCCTGGGCTGGGCTGCCCAGTCTTGCACTGAACATAACTTGTGGCTGCGGTGTGCAGAGTCAGTCTCTGATCCATTATGCGCAGAGCAAAGAGCAGCAGCAGTCAGGTGGTACTTAGCGAGACCCCTGTTCTGAGAGGTGATGTGCACTGGACAGAATAGTCCTTCCCATTCCCTGCGGCTGTCTGATGTGTTCTGACTTGCTGTCACCTGCTGTGTTGCAGAGGCTTTCCATCGGGCGCGGCGGCGGATGCAGGAGGCCCGTGAGAGCCTTCCCCAGGACCTCATCAGCACTTCTGCCTCCAGTGTGTGGAAGAACCCTGACTGACAGACTGACAGACCGACAGCCTCACTGCCTCTGGCCTGGGGGCAGCCCACATCTCTCTGACAGAAGCTCCCAGTGCCCTGAAGCTCTTTGAGGCCCTTCCTTTGCAGACAGGGGCAGAGATGCTGCCCTATGTCTCTCTATAGCACATCCATACTGAGAATCGTTTCCACAGGTGCGCTGTTTGAAGGCATTTTGTTACCAGGCCTTGATGTTAGAGCCAGTTGTTCATGTTTCTGCTGAGCTGACTAAAATACTGACATGAGACACGTGAGCTTTTTGGATATTGAATTGTAGGCAATGAGAAAATTTTCAAGTCTACTTGACTTGATAGATTTACTTTTCTTCTTAAAGAAGAGGGTTATGTTGAAGGTCAGGGCATGAATGTTGTTTGAGATTTAATTAACTGAGTAGTGAACTTACTGATAGTTACCATCAGCATTTGTAGCTTTAGGTCAGTTTTCAGTAAAATGAATCTGACCACCTGAGATTTAAAACTGATTCATTCCTAGAGAAAGGGAGGGGTCTTCATCGCATGGAAACCAAAGCAAGGAAATTATGTGTGACAGAGGCCAGACTGGAGAAGAGGGTTCTGTTCTGTATTTCTTTGTATCTGTGGAATTACTGGCTCTTCTGACTGCAAGGATGAGCAGAAGGACTTTGGGAATACAACTGAAAATACATCTTCTCTTTAGTTCATAGAAGAGCTGGGCTGGATGTTGCAGATGAGAACAGATTGTGACATTTGCACAGCAGCTGAACTTTGAACTGTTAAGCTCTTCATCTGAGCTGCAACTCATTGCTTGAGCTCAGCAATACACTGCATTGCTTCCTGGGGAAGCATATGTTTACACAGTTTTTACTCACTTTCTTCTTCTTTTCTCAGCCTTTTTTATTCCCCTATTTTTGTTCCTGTCTCATGTTCACAGGACTGAGGCTACCTGCAGACCCACAGTGATAGGAAGAAAAATATCACACAGGGCTGAGTGCATCTGAAAAGCCAGAATTTGCAGGCAGGACACGATAGGAACTGGTTTCCTCCTCTTGCTCCCCATGTTTGCCCCTAGCAGGGGGTGGCTGTTGAGGAGATGCAGTACATAGATGGGCTCGGGATCGAGGGGTGAACTTTACTGTGGCTGCTGTCGCTCTTACAAAGAGGACTTTTGCTTGCCAACCTCACCTGCTACCCCTCCTTTTTGGCAGAAGAGCTGCCAGCCGAGATGAGGTAGCATGGCCTGTTAGCGCAGCAGTGTCCTTGGCCAAGCACTGGGTGGATGAGTCAGCTCTCCAGTCATGCTGGTTGATGTGATGTGGCAGATAAGACTGAGGCACCAAATTTGGTCTGAGTTCGCAGGTCTGAGAATGTCCATTTTGTTGGGGTGGCACAGGACAGACCCCTGTGATGGGCCCCCTCAGCCTGTGCGTGTTGCTGGTGGGCCGAGCAGTGAGGTTGTGCAGCTGCAGTGAAGTGTACACAGTAATACAAGTTTAGAAGTTAAGGCCTCAATTTCACAGAAACGTGAGAGCAAAACTCAAAACGGCGCCTCGGTGGATTTGAAAGTCAACAGGAGGGGCCGGGAGCTTTGGGGGTCGGGGGGGAGGGACGGCAGCCGTTATTGGGGGCGCCCTGGGAGCAGCTGGGGGGCGGCGGCGGGGCAGGGGAGCAGCCCCCGGTAGTGCCACGGCTGCAGCACGGAGCTGCTTCCCGAGCATCACCGGCTGCTGCCGCCGGGACCGCGGCGTTGGCGGAGCTGCTGCGGCGCTGCCCCGCGGGGCGCTGCCGGAGGCTGCGTTCAGCCGCGCTCCCGCTGATGGCTGCGGTCTGTGCGGGGCTGAAGGCGCCCGGGACCCCGCGGGCTGCTCCTTAAATAGACGTCACGCACAAAGGGCGAGGGCGGAGAGGTTGGCAGGGTGGACGAAAAGGCTGCGGGCAGTTGGCTGGGCTCGTAGGATGAAGAGCGGAGCCCTCGGAGATCCCGGCGTGAACAGAACGGAACAAACTGGAAATGAGTCATTTGCGCGGCGGGGGGGGGCGGCTTTGCAGCGCCGCCAGATCCCGGCAATAGATTTTACTCAACGGAGGAAGACGAGGGGTGCGAGAACCTCAAAGCGCGATGTGCCAGCGGGGCTGCCGCGTCCCTCCGGCTCATCCCGGCCCCGCGCGTGTGCTGCGGGCGGCACTGAGGGCGGCATTGCGGGAGGTTCTGCGGGAGGCACTGAGGGAGGCATTGCGGGAGGCATTACGGGAGGCATTGCGGGCCGGCTCTGCGGGCTCGGCGGTGCTGCGGCTCCGGGCGGGATGGGGCGGGCCGAGATGGGTCACTGCGGTGCGTGGGGAGGGAGAGGCCGCTCGTGGCCGCTCGTGGCCGCTCGTGGCCGCTCGTGGCCGCTCGTGGCGCCGAGGTGAGTGAGCAGCGCCGGCTCTGCCCGCCGCCCGTGATGCTCGTTGTCTCTTCGAGACGCCGCCTGCGTTCTCTGAAGCCAAACCCGACATTTCAGCGTGCGTCAGAGCGGAGCTGCGCGGAGAGGTGGCACAGTGCGTCGGACCGGTCAGAAGAGAAACGGCTCCTTCGGCCTCGGAACCGCTTTGGTTCGGGCGAGGCTCCTTACGCAGGTCTTTGAGTTCTCCCACCTGGCGCGGCCTCGTGCTCGGGCAGCGCAGGAAATCAGATGGGGCTGACGCGGTGACGGACTGTGATTAATTCACAGCGTCTTAAATGCCGGAAAAAAATAAAATCTGACTCTCCAAATGGTTGTGAGGATTTCTGCAGTGGGAGGGATTCCTGCTCGG
The DNA here is from genome assembly GCF_054131305.1 of Coturnix japonica. NCBI lineage: Eukaryota > Metazoa > Chordata > Aves > Galliformes > Phasianidae > Coturnix > Coturnix japonica. Next base: position 10,345,866 of record NC_140684.1, read on the forward strand.
GTGTCCGGGTGGGTTTGTGCTTCGCAGAGCTGTGGGAATGAGGACCGTGGGAAGGTGCGTTTCCCGCGGTGTGTCCTCACCCCTGAGGGGATCCAGATGGATCCCGTGTGTCGGCTCAGTTCAGATCACCCCAAATCGCCCCGAGAGGTGTTTGTTCAACTGATCTTGAAACGAAGATGGAGACAGATGGAGACCACAGATCGTCCCTCCCAGATGTTTTGTAGGCACGGGGCGCAGCTCTTCCCTTTTGCTCGCACCGCACGGACACCCTTCTGGACTCACGGTCTCCTTCCCTCACCGCCTGCAGCTCTCGGCGTCGCGTTTTCCCCCCGCGCACCGTCCCGCACGTCGCTCACGGTGCCCGGCCGCCCCGCGGTGCCCCGGGCAGAGGACGGCAGCGGCACCGCGCGTCCCTCGGCACAGCGGGTGCCGGGCGCGGCCCTCCCCGGGCGCTCCGTTATTCGACGTGCGGCTGCGCCCGGCTGCGGGATCCGCCGCTGCGCCTCGGGGGGCGGCAGTACCGGTCTGGGGAGGGTGGGGGGACAGCGCTGCGCGACCATGGGGGGGTCTGAGGCCGCGGAGCCGAGATGGGGGAGGTGCTGACGTGGGGACATGGGGGGTGGAAGGATGGAGCGGCACGAGCCGGCAGCACGTCCTGGTAGCTCTGCACACACACAGCCCTGCACACAGACAGACAGACAGCCCCGCACACACACAGCCCTGCACACAGCCCAGCAGTGCGGGCAGGGATGCGCCCCTCGTCCGCAGCGCCGCGCCCGGGTTGCGCTCAGCGCAGACAGACGCGGCGTAAATCGGGGCGCTCAGAAACGCCCCCGGGGCCGGGACGCCCCGAGCGGGGCCGCGTCCGGCGGAGGACAAAAGCCCATCGCGGGGGAGGGGGGGGGCGGGACGGCGGCGACTCCGCAGCCACGTCACGTAACCGGCAGCGCCGCGGGGGCGGCGGCACCGGGGGCGGCTTCTCCCCCCCGCACCGCCCCGCACCCCCCGCGTGCCGCCCCCTCCCCCGGTGCCGCCCCCACCACGTGACTCCCCCGCCGCTCCCAGCCGGCCGCGGGGCCGTTCCGCGCCGCTCCGCCGCTCTGCGCGCATGTGCCGCGCCCGCCCGCCCCCCCGCGTGGCCGTTCGGAGCGGGGAACGATGAAGGACCGCACCGGGGAACTGCGCGCCGTGAGTGCGGGATGCGGGGGATGCGGGATGCGGGGCGCTCCCAGACAGGGAGGGAAGGGGATGGGATGGGATGGGATGGGATGGGATGGGATGGATGGGATGGGATGGGATGGGATGGGATGGGATGGGATGGATGGGATGGGATGGGATGGGATGGGATGGGGGCTGCTCTGCGTCGCGCTCCCCCCGCGGTCGGCGCCGCTCCTCGCGGTCACAGCGGCGTTGCGGTGCGGGGCGGTGCGGGGCCGGGTCGGGTCGTGTCTCTCCGCGGCCCCTGCGCCCATTTTGCGCTTCGGTTCTCATCGCTCCGCTGATGTCACGCTGCGGCCCCGCAGCGCGGAGCTGCCCCTGCGCCTGTCCCTGTCTCTGTCCCTGTCTCTGTCTCTGTCCCTTCGCGGCTCTGGTCCCTGCTGGGAAATGTCTGTTCGGTGACAGCGGACCCGCCTCGTGCCTCTTGTCCTCCCTGCGGGGCCCGCGCCCATGTCCGCCCGGAGCGGCGCTGACGGTGCGTGAAGCGCCGGAGCATCTCCGTGTTCCGCTGCGTGTTGGACGTGAGATGGAGGAAAACGAAAAAAAATCAACAAAATAAATAAATAAATAAGAGCTTCATCAGGGCGCGATTTCGCCTCTGTCCTGCGGGAGATCCCCGCTCCGTGGCAGCACCGCGTGCCCGCAGGGGCGGTGCGGGGCGGGGTACGGCGGGGCGGTGCGGGGCCGCTGCTGAGCGCCCCACGGCGCCGTTTGGGGGCAGCGCCTCAACTGTCCCTGCGTAGCGCTGGTCACAGAGAGGGAATGGGGTCAGATAGGGGAGCCTGAATGAGGTGAGGTGGGGAGTGCTGGAGGAGCCCCTTTGACTGGGCTGCGTGCAGTCGGAAACGCGGTTCGTGTCTGTAGCTCCTCGGTGACTGCTGGTTGTTGGCTTCCAATGGGGCTGGATAAAGCCCACCCCGACGGGCCATAACTGTGCCCCCCACGAGGAGCTGCGTGGTGCGGTGCTCGGGGCAGGCTGTGCTGGGTGGGCTCAGTGTCTGTCCCTGCTGTGCTGGGCTGTGCTGCAGGGAACGCTGCAGAGATGCCTCTCAGGTCCACACTCACAGCAGAGTTGACCAAAGTTGCTTTTTGTAGCAGAGCCCTGTGCCCCTGTTCTCCATGTGAGCATCCTTGTGGCCCACAGTGCCAGCTCTTGGTATGCAGAAGGCGCCGTTAACCCCGGGAATGGATCTATGTACTTATATCAGTGCTGTATTCCTTTTGTTTTTTAACCCTCTTGGTGGCGTGCAGTTCTTTCACGCTCTCCAACCTGAAGGGTGGTGTTAGTTGTTCAGCCCTGCTCCTTCTACTGCCTGCCTGGGCACTGGGAGTGTTGTATGGGAGCAAGATGATGGGGGAGCACTGGGGGAGCAGCTGTGCTCTGCAGGCAGCACCAGGCAGCACACTGCGCAGGGTGTCACTGCTTTGCCCCACCACGTCCCCTCTGAGCTGCTGTGCTGGAGGGCTGCGACACACCGTGTGCCATGGAGGCTCAGCCCAGCCCTTGCTTTAACTGTGAGTGTCTTTGCCTTTGTGCGAGCTGCTCGGAAGCTGTACAAATGTTTGTTTTGCCATGTATCTCCCTGCTAACAAGATTGCTCAGGAAATATGCAAAATGATCACTACGGGCAGAATACGTACAGTAAGGCTCATTAAGCTAAGTACTGTGATAAATTGCTACTTCCAGAAAATTATGTGTGCTAACAAAAAGGAGGAGGGAAGCCCCAGCGCCAGCCCCAGCAGCTGCAGTGGGTGCAGGCAGCGTCCTCTGAGCAGCGGCCGTGGGGTCACCCTCAGAGCAAAGCCATGGAGAGCGGACAGCAAATGGAGCCGTGCAGCGCAGGAAACAGAAACAAACGTGTGCTGTAAATACCAGCCCAGGCATTGGGCCAGGAAGGAGAGCATTGGTACAGAAACATGGCGAGAGCCGTTTCTGAAGCAGGAGGGATGGAAGGGCTGCAGAGCCGCTGCAGGCAGGACTGCTGTCTTCAGCAGCTGCTCGAGGTGGGGCAGAGCGGCTGAGGCAGGCGGGGATCTCTGCGTCATGGACTTACAGCGTGGTTGGGTCGGAAGGGACCTCACAACCCCTCAACGCTCCCCCCGCCCCCTTCTGCCATGGGCTGGGTGCCCCCCAGCTGAGGCTGCCCAGGGTCCATCATGGCCTGGGGCACCTCCAGGGATGGGGCACCCACAGCTCAGGGTAGCGGCGCAGCACTTCTCTAGGTGAAGAATTTCTTCCTCACATCTAACCTAAATCTCCCCTCTTTTAGTATAGAACTTCTTGTCATCTAACTGTGTTCCTTGATAAAGAGTCCTTACACAGCATTTCTGTAGACCCTGTTAGGGGCTGGGAGGCTGCACAAGGTCTCCTCTCTTCTCCAGGCAGAACATCCCCAGCTCCCTCATCCTGTCAGCACAGCAGAGGTGCTCCAGCCCTCTCAGCACCCTCTTGCCCTCCTCTGAACCTGCTCCAACAGCCCCACATCTTTCTTGTGCTGGGAGCCCCAGGCTTGGACTCAGGACTCCAGATGGAGCCTCACAAGGCCAGAGCAGAGGGGGACAGTCCCCTCCCTGCCTGCTGCCACCCCTCTGCTGATGCAGCCCGGGCTGCTGGCAGCTCTCTGGGCTGCACACTGCTGGCTCTGGTCAGCTCTGCCTTCCCAGAACCCCAATTCCTTCTCTGCAGGGCTGCTCTCAAGGAGTTCTTCCCCCATTCTGAACACATACCTGGCATTGCCCCTACCCAGGAGCAGCACCGAGCACTTGGCCTTGTTAAACCTCAGATGGTTCATGTGGTCCCACTTCTCAATATTGGATCCATGTGGTCCATGCAGGGGCACCCACATTGGGTGCCCATGTACATGTCCAGGCAGCTTCTGACCATCTCAACAGAGGAGAGTCCAAAGCTCTCAGGTCCCTCTGTCTGCACAGCAATGCTCCCTGACGGTGTGGGGAACCTCCTGTGCTGCAATTTGCTCCCATCCTGGCACTGGCAGTTTCCCTTCCTACAGTGCTTCTGCTGCGATGTCTGTTACAAATTCTTTAGCATTAAGCCTTCCTTTTGTCTTCTGTTGCTTTCAGATCTTCCAGTGGGACCTGTCAGACGTGCAGCATGCAATGCACAAAACAAATGTTCATTTTGCCAGGAGACATTTCAGCTCTGCCTTCTGGGAGGGCTGATGTCTTTCATGGATGGTGCTGTTTCCTTTACAATCTAGATGAGAGCACCCAAGAAATTTCATCACTGTGTTTATAGGCGGCAATGTCTGATGGGAGGGATGTGGGTGTTGTAGGCTGCGCTGGCTTTCATGTCTTTCCCAGAGAAGTGAGCAGTGGGAGAAAGCAGAAGGGGAGCATTTCCATTTCTCCAGTGTTTCAGAGTAAATCTGTGTTCATAGAGTCATGGAATGGCCTGGGTTGAAAATGACCACAACGATCATGGTCAAGGAGTTTCAACCTCCTTGCTATGTGCAGGGTCACCAACCACCAGACCAGCCTGGCCTTGAATGCTTCCAGGGATGTGTTTGAGGGAGGATGAGCAGGGACGGTCCCTTGGTGGAGGTCTGTGGGGCAGAGCTGCTCTGAGCTGCAGCCCTACCTCAGCCTTATCTGTGCTGGGGGATGGAGAGCACCTTCTTGCCACGCTGAGCCCGTGCTCTGAGCTGTTGGTACTCATCATAGCACTGGGGTATCCTGGAAGGCTTTGTGGCATCATGAATGCACCTGGCTGCCTTTAGCTGCTGGGTGGGATGGAGCATTGCTCCTTCCAGAAAGACTCCTGAGGAGTTGGCCAGAGCTCCGACAGAGCCGTCGGGCTTCCAGCCAAAGGTTGGTAACGTAATTCTGCAATGATGAAAATGAACACCTAAGGACAAAACTCCTGGAAATCTTGTGCTCTGCTGTGCTGCTGGTGTTGGAAACTGGAAACACGTGATGACTCACGCGGATGCTGGTGAGCAGTAGTCAGTTTTGCCTTCAACATTTATTCATCAAAAGTTGCTGGTCCAAAATACGGGCTGGTTTCAGTAATGCTGGAATTGGATGTAACAGAAGGGTCCTTTGGGAGCTGCCTGGTGTGGGTGCTGAGCTGCTCTCCATCACATCTGAAATGTTGTGGCTGTCAGCTGAAGGCTCCGGGGACTGGAAGAAGGGAAACATTGTTGCCGTATTCCGGAAAGGGATGTCTGGGCAACTGCGACCTCGTGAGCCCCAGCTCTGTGCCTGGGAGCACCACGGAGGAGACGTGGGGCACAGGGGAGATGAGGAGGTGACGTCGGGCAGCTGGCACAGCTGCAGCAGGGGCAGAGCATGGCTGACCCACCTGGCGGCCTTCAGTGATGGAGTGATGGCGTTGGTGGACACTGCCCAGAGCTGTGGGTGTCCCATCCCTGGAGGTGCCCCAGGCCACAGAAGGGCTGTGGGCAGCCTCAGCTGGGGGACACTCAGCCCATGCAGGGATGGTGCTGGATGGTCTTTACAGTTCACTCCAACCTGGGCCTTTCTGTGATAACTAAATAATGGCCTACATGCTATAAGATATCCAGGGCTGTGAAATACTCCATTTATTATGCTCTCTAGCTGTACTGTATATATATATATATATATATATATATATATATATACAGCGCTTCTTGGAACCATGTTTGTATGGAGCAGAGCTTCAGTGACCTGCCCATGTGCTCCTGAGCACGGCAGAGCTGTGTGTGCAGCCGGGCTGGGATGCAGCCTGCTGTTTGTGTGCGGTGGTGCTGGTAGGCTTTTAAGATGGCTGAGAGTAGATTTTTCTTGCGGCTCATCACTGAATTATTCTGACCTCATCCATCTTCACAGCGACGTGCATGGCCAGGAGCTGGAGCTGCATAGCCAGCGGAGGGTGGCAGGAGCTCTCTGGCAGCTGAAGGGGATTCTGGGGGCTCCTGGGCTCAGAGGCAGGAAGAGCCAAATGGTTTTTGGACGTGTGTGCAGCTCAGCAGACTGTGCTGCAGAGGTGTCCGTTCAGTGAGAACGGGAGAGCAGCAGCCTGCATTTCCAAGGGAAAAGCCAGTGTAATGGCCTTCTTAAGGGGGTAGGTGCTGCTGTGGCCGTTTTCTGACCTTCTGTGCTTCCATAAAGCTTGCATTACCTCCTGCGGTGACACGGGGTGGCACGTGGTGCTGGCCCTGCAGCTGTGCTGGCACAGGGTGGCTGTCGACTCCGGCTGCGTGTTGCTCACTGTGGCCTTGCCTAGGAGGAGGTTGTCTTCCATGGCTGGGGCAGCCGGTGGGTTTGTGCCACTCCCTGGGCCACTGAGCCCACCATGGCCTTGTGAGGTTCTGCTGCTGGCTCCTCAAATGCATCCGGATGCGGTGAAATCGATCTGCAGCACTCACGGCACAGAGCAGGGGATGAGTTTGCGTGTGACTGCTGCAGAGATAATAGAGACCTTGTTACCGTCATGTCACAGCTCTCCCTGCCTGCTGCCTCTTGGTTTTCCGTGTGGAGCAGCAGGCTTCCAGCTTGTTCAATGGGTTTGTCCTTCTCAGCCATCTTTCAGAAATGAAGCTTGTTGGAAGCAGAGGGATGTAACCTGCTCACTATGAATGTATTAGCAGCGTCCCCATTACCAAACGCTGGGAAGCGTGGGGTGCTGGGCGCCCTCCCCAGCCCTGCTGAGCCTTGTGGTGCAGCTCTGCCTCCTGCGCCAGCTGCTCCCTGCATGTCACTGGGGCTATTGTGTTGACGAGCTGACCCCGCTTGGACCTAGACCAGAGCTTTGCACGTGTCTGACAACCGCTTTGGGAACATGGGGTGGCCACACTGGGAAATCTTTTGCCGCAGCTCTTGGTGAGGAATCCACATGCTGCCCCTCGGGACGATGCTTAGGTTTCCGTGGGGCAGTTTGCTCAGATTTGTGTCTGTTTTGGCAGCAGTGTAAGGGAAGCTGCTTCAGCCCTGGGGTGACAGTGCCTGCAGTGCAGTGCTGCGGGAGTGAGACAGGGCGAGGTGTGACCTGTGCTCCAAGCTGTGCTGCTGCAGATCGCTGGGAGCTGAGGAGTGCTCTGCTCACCTGGGGACAGCTCTGTCCTTGCAGAGCCCTGCTGAGCCTCGCAGGTACCCAGGGGCTGCTGCTGCTCCTTCCTGTCCCTGGGGCTGGGCAGTCAGCTGGGCGCTGCGTGCTGGACGTGGCGCAGCACAGAGGGTGCTTCCAGTGACGTGGCTGGGACAGATGGTGCCCTCATGCAGCCCGCAGTGACTTCGTGGGAGTGACACGTGCCCTCCCCACCATCAGGCTCCATCCATGTAATTTCCTCTTCCCAGCCGGGCTCCTGTGCTGCTCTCCCCACACACAGCAGGGCAGCACCGTTCTCAGTGCCTGCCCTAAATAACAGCACGTTGTAGGAGGGGGTGAGGGAGGGGAGTATTGGGGGACATCAGGACCTCTGGTGCTGTTCAGAGTCACAGCAGCACAAGAAGTCAGAAGAGGTGCTCGTTGCTTGTGCTCAGCTGCAGATCTCCTGACAAAATGTCCCTGCTCGGTGCAGCTCTGGGGGGCACGAGGTGGCTGCTGCTGGGTGCGGGGTTCCCCCGGCGGTGCTGCAGCGTGTCTGTCTTAATTAGTGGCAGACGGTTGATGCTGAAAATGAAGCACAGCACAAATGAAGTGGGATTTGTGGTCACGTGTAAAGCAAAATGCAAACGTGGATCCCAGAGCATTTTGCTGGCTCTGGGAGATGATGCTGTAACTTCTCCCGTGCTGCACTGCCAGGCTGGCTGCTGGAGCCTTCTCCATCATCCCTGGGGTTTGCCATGTGGCCCATGGGGAACTCGCACATGGGGGTCTGGGTCTGGGCAGCAGTGCTGCTCTTTGTACCTGTTGGGGGCAGACTGCCATGTCGTAGTAGCTCTCGGATATCTTTAGATATGGCTTTCATGGCTACCAAAGCAGATGGTGCTGTGAGCAGTGGCTAGAATAGAAAGCTGGGATCTGCTCTAGAGGGCTCCACCTAACTCAGCCATCATAGGTGGAAAAGACAGTTTTAGGAGGAAAAAAAAGCCAGGCTGTCACCTGGCATATTTCAGGGTGAGGAATCCTGTAGTTCCCCCTGTCTGTACTGGCCAAGTTTGTGCATGTGTGAATGGACCGCAGGGCAGTGAGCAGGGTGGCAGACTGAAAAGTGTGTGGCAATAGATGATTAGATGAACAAAGACAGTCGTCACTGTTAGATCCTCCCCATCCCGCTTGTTGCTGCAGACAGAGTATGAAGAAACTTTTCCACCCCATTACTTTTCCATTTCCCTCTGTCGTCTCTCTTCTTTGGATGATGTCTTTTAAATGTCTTCTTATACAGAGGGCACGAAGACTCATTTTTCTTCCCGCTGTGTGTTTGTGTTCCCTGCCCTGCTGGGACACAAGGTGACAACGACATGCGCCTATTGCTGAGGGCCCCTCACCTCCTTTACCTGCTGAGCTTTGGCCACTTTGGGCGTATTTTCTGCTTTGTCCCATCTTTTCCATGCTCCATAACATCTGCCCTGTTGTCCCGTTCCTGCTGTTGTGGAGCTGAGGACAGCTCTGTGAGCACTTGCAGTTCTCCCATCAGAGGTGCGTGGCTATCTTCAGCCTCCTACAGTAGCCACGGCAGGCTGAGGGTTGGCACAGCCTGCTGCACAGTGATGTTCGTTGTGTCTTTATTGCTGGAGCTGGATGCCATCTGCTCTGTGGAGCTGCTCAGAGTGCAGCAGTGCTGTCCCAGCAGCTGGGAGCTGCTGAGGGAAGGGGCAGGGGGTGGTGTGCCCGAGGGGAGCTCCTGGGTGGGTCTGTCTGTGTGCAGGAAGAACTTGTTGATCCTTCTCTCTGTCTTGTTGCAGGCGAAGGACAGTGATGACGATGATGAAGTCACTGTCAGTGTGGACAGGGACCGCTTCATGGATGAGTTCTTTGAACAGGTGAGAGCTCTCTCATCACAAGTGCCAGTGATGTGGGTTCCCAGGGCAGGCGGGCAGTGGTCCATTTGGGGTTGGATGTCCTGCCCCGACTGATGCTGCTCTGCTGCTGCTCGGCCTCCAGGTCCCCAGGCTTGCACCGAGCACTGAATAGCGGTTTCTGTGCTGGTCTTCCCTGGCCCCAGGGCTGCTATTGAAGAAAGCAGCAGGGCAGCTGAGCCAGCTGACCACTCAGTGGGAGCATGGGAGGCTGTGGACGCAGGCTGCCATGTAGGAGGCTTTCTTGCTGCAGCATGTGTGTCTCCAGAGTGCCATCAGAGCAGAGAAGCTCTAACGTGTCTCCTGAAGGCACCTCTGCAGAGTAGCACTTTCTGCATGGGATTGATTTAATTTTGTGCCTCTCGTTACCAAACAAGAGGTTGTCTTATGGCATGTGGGTGGCAGTGAGACATGCACGCGGTTTTTTAGCCTACCCTTAGCATGGCATGTGTGTAGGGGGTGTAGAAATGTATCTGTGCAGGCAATAGAGTGTGGAATGAAAAACCTGACATGTGGTTGAATGAAGATGAGCAAAGTGGCAGTGTGAGTTGAAGAAGACAGACCTGAGTGTCCGCAGGCAGAGGCACAAGTAGAGGTTCCCAGTCTTGATGATGCTGGCTCACTTCCTCGTTTCCTTGAGGTGCAGGGAAGACGCCAGCATGGAGAAACCTCATCTCATTTGGCCTTGCTGCCACCGTGAGTGAGGGACAAAGAAGAGTCCTCAGCCCTTGGAGCAAAGGCTGGGGGACTGAGCCAGGGCTGAGCAGTGCTGTTGCAACCTGAGCCATGTGCTTCATGTCAGAGCTGCGGAGTCTGGAAATTCATAGATTTCATGCTCATTTAAACAGGCCTCTGGTGTTTGTTGGTTTATCACAAGGCATGCAGGACCCACAGCTTATACTGCTTTGCTCTGACTGCAAAGCTGGTTGGTGTGATGTAGAAAGTTTGATTTCATGTCAGCCCTGCAGTGTGAGAATCCAGCTGGAAAACACTTGCCCAGGAAGACCTTTGTTAGGGGTCAGACATGCCATGGTTGCCTTTCAGTAGCTTCTCATGGTAGTCCTGTGTTCTTTTCTTTCTCTACAGGTGGAAGAGATACGAGGGTTCATCGATAAAATTTCAGAGAATGTGGAGGAAGTGAAGAGGAAGCACAGTGCCATTCTTGCTTCACCCAACCCTGATGAGAGTGAGTGAGCTGGGAGCTGCTCGTGTCTCTGCTGGCCGTGGGGCTGCTTTTGGGGTGGGCAGGCAGGTGGAAGTCCCCTTGTCTGCAGGCAGTGATTGATGGAAAACTCTGTTCCTGAGGTGGTCAGTAGTTGTAGGGGTCTCACGTTGGTGGGCAGCGCAGTTCCACCACGCTGCTCTGTCACTTCCCCTCCTCAAAAGCCTGGGGGAAGAGAATATGAAAAGGAATTGAGATGAGGAGAGGGAGATCACTGTCAGCTGCCATTATGGGCAATACAGACCCAGCATAAGGGAGGCTAATGCGGTTTATTGCCTACTACTCACAGTGACAGTGCTGTCAGTGATTACCACTTGTCCTCACCCTGCCCTTCCTCCTTTCCCCTCGGAGCAGCAAGGGGAGCAGTGCTGTGCTCTGCCCCTATTGCTCTGTGTCTGCTGCTGTCCCGCTGCCTCTGCTCCATGTGGGCTCACCAACAGCTGCATGGAGAGATCTGCTCTGCCTGGTGCCCGTGGGCTGCAGAGGGACAGCCTGCTCCTCACCCTGCTGGGGGCCAGGAACCTTGCTTTGTGAGCCCAGTACAGCAGTCCACGTGAGGGAAGGATGAGACCTACACAGAAAGGAGATGGAAGGATTCCTGCTGGCTTTCTAACCTTGAGAGAGAAGGTGAAGTTTCAGAGAGGCTGGTGGAGAATTCCTGAAGGACAGGGCGGTGTAGAGGCTGAAAATAGCAGTGGCATTTTGAGGCAGGGCGGCTGCTTTCTTGCTCTGCCCAGCCCAAGTGCTTATTCTGCATCTCCATTTGTATCCATTACACCAACTGCAGGCAGAGCCAGCACTGCCTGTCCATGCTGACTTGGCATCAGGAGCCAACAGTACAGCCCTGTGAGCCCGCAGGTGTGCGCTGCTGGCCCTGTCCCCTCCATCCTTCAGGGCATCTCATTGCTGACTTGAAGCTGTCCTTGGATACAGACCATGCCCTGGCTGCCAGCTGAGGTGCCGGGGTGGTCATTGCAGGTGCTTGATGCAGGCAACTGGTGTTCTCAGCAGAGGGACTTGGCGGCTGCAAAGAGGAGAGCCATATCTCAGGCTGCTGTTTGCCTGTCCTCTAGGCTCTGTTGCTCTGTGATTGCACTGTAGGACTTAGCAGTGTTTCTGTTTGGGTGCTGTTTGGAAGGAGCTGTCGCTGCTTTGCTTCCCACTGCCGGGCACACGCAGCGTGCAGCAGCACCAGCTCAGCTCTGAGCCACTGCTCAGGCTGCAAAGGGCACTCATGGCCTCAAAGGATGATCTGTTTGAAAGTCTGCAGCGAACAAGATACTGTGACATTGGTGTGACTTCTAGAAGCAGGAACCTCTGGTTTTGTTTTACAAAATTACCTTGCCTTGATACTGCAGAAAATTCAGCATATGATGCCAGAAACCATTTGGGCAGCACAGAAGAGCCTCTGCATTGTTAAGTAATCTGTGTTTTGTAACACTGTCATTCATGGAGAAGGTGCAGTGGGGCTGGAAGGTAACAAACCAGGAAGCAGTGGCAGATCAAAAAGAGCTGGAGCTCAGCCCTGCGTTTTGGTTGGTGTTTTAGGAGCTGGCGGTGGGAAATGACTTCTCTGAGTTTGAGGAAAAAAAAATACAGACTCGTAGTTGCTGTCTGGAGGCAGCTGCGCTGCTGCTGCTGCTGCCTGGCTCTGTGTGTGGTTTGGCTCCTGCGCAAGAAGGTGCAGAACAGCACAGGGAAGTGAACGCTGGAGCTGCACAGCCTTGGGGCAGGGCTTCAGAAGGTGGGAGCAGAGCTGGGCTGTTAAACTGGGAAACGATCAGTGGTGGTTAGAAATGCTGCTGGAGCACCAAGAGGATGGATGGATGGATGCACAGTGGCTGAGTTGTTTGCTGGGCATCTAATAGAGGAGGGGCTTTGCAGGGACAGTTCTGCCAGAGCCTCCCTTGTGGATGGCCGTGCTCAGGTGGGCACAGGTACTGCCCTTGTGAAGTGGAGGGATCAGGGCTTGGTGTGACACCTGCCATGCCTGCCTGCATGGTGCTGGGCTGCACTCATGTCATTGTATTCCTCTCCTCCATCCCCTGGTCTCTTCTGGCTGCACAGACTGTTCTCAGAGCTGCAGTGCCGCTGCTGCCTGTGCTTATTTTGGTGCCCTGTGGGTGGGCATCTGCCTTGCTTTGCCATCATGCCAGTGAGGTGGGGGGGACTGGAGCACCTCCCTGCCAAGCAGCTCTGCACCATCAAGGCACTGCTGCAGCTTCACCTGCAGGCGTGTGGTGCTCGGAGGGGCACTGGGTCTGTGTGCCTACACAGAAGGGCTGCTGCTGCTCCTCTGAGTTGAATCAGTTCCTGCTAGATCTGTTCTTAAAGTCCTTTCTGGTGAGCTGCTGCGTCTGCTGCCCCTCGTGGTGCTTGCAGCAAGCCATTAGCCTTTGGTGCTTGGGCCAGGCTGGTTCCCAGAAGAGTTGGCTTTGAATATTAAGTCACCTCACGGAGAGGGATTAAATGATGTTTTGCTGGAGCTGTCGGGAGGGACTTCTGTGCCATTCATCTTCTTGGCGCACAGCTTTCCTCTCCGCTTCCATGCCCGCAGTTCCTTGGTGCTGAGTTATATAAGAGATGCTGTTTGGTGAATGAGTTGCCTCCGGGAACATAAATCTTCAATCTGAAGTTGCGTCTTTCAGCCTGTCAGCTCAGTCCCTCTGCAGGCTTCAGAAGACCCGGCAGATATCTCAAACCGCTCAGTGGGTCCATTGCTGCTCTGCAGTGAGGCAGAATTTCCCCCGGTGCAGCTCCCAGGTCTTTGCTCAGCTTTGTGCTGCAGGAGATGCAAATTATTTGGGGAGGGGTCTCATGTTCCTAACAGCATCTGTTTGCAGAGAGCTGTTCTTGGTGGTCAGGGGGTTGAATCAGAGCTGCTGGGCTGTCTGACATGTTGAAGCAAAACTGTCTGCTGCTAAGAAGGTGATTTTAGGTCACCTCAATGCCTCAGCGCTGTCTGTGTGCCTCTGAGGGGGCTCTATGCTTTCACTGTTGGTAACCTTGCTGCTCGCCAGGTCCTTTGGCAGTGTATCACAGCTGGCAGCCCGCACTGTGAGCATCAGGGCAGAGCACAGGTCCCTGCCCAGCGCTGTGCCACACTGTGAATGCCTGCCGTGCACTGAGGATGGAGAGGGCTGTGCCCTGGGCTGCTCCTGGCTCACTGCATCACACCTCTGTCTCACACCAAGGTGCTTTCTATAACCCATAACCCTTCTGTGCATTCCTGCCTTTCTCCAGCTCTGTCTTGAGATAGTTTTGTTTCTTGTCCCAGTAATTCCTGTTGAAGGGCTGCTCCAGGACTTAACCTCCAGTGGTCAGGATCCATCTTCTCATTTCCAGCATGAGTCTATTTATGATCAATTTAAATACCGACGTCATCACAAGAACAAATATATTTAGCTTAAATAGCTCTTTGCCCTTCTGGCTTCATCCTGTCGGGTCCGTGCAGCAGCCTGTTCTTTTTGAAAGGGCTTTACACAATCTCTGCCCTTTCCCATCCCCTGCCACCTGCCCCCCCCCCATTTGCTGGGGGCTGCTCTTGCCCCTTGGAGCTGTCTGTTGCAGCAGAGCTTTATCCCCATTTCACCTGGATGTCCGTGCACTCAGCCTTCAGCTCCTGCACTTTGCTGTGGTGTGTCGGTTTCCCCTTTCCCTGCACAGCTGTGCTTTGCTTCTGCCCCCTGTGGTGCATCACATGCGGGGCCAGCGGAGATTCCCCCTCAGCACACAGCCCCTCACATGCCCAGGTTTGTGGTCTCTGTTTTCTGCTCCGTCATCCTGAGCGCTGCTGGGTGATCTGCCACACTGAGTGAATGCAGAGTAAATAGCAATTAACTGTAGTCTGATTCATTGGCAACATCAAAAAAAAAACCCAAAAACCAAAAAACCCAATTGTCTGCTCTGTAATTATTTTGGGTTTGTTTTAGCCCAAATCACAGTCCTTTTGCAAGGTGTGTGCGTGGCCTTTGCAGAGCTGTCTCTGGGTGGGTCTGCATCCCACTGCGTGGGGTGGGACGGGCTGGCAGCAGGTGATCCCTGCAGCAGACAGACCGCATCCAAACCCAGCACACGCTGCACAGCTGTGCCTTGGCTTTCTCTCACTAAATCTCCTTTGTCTTGGTGTTGACAGCCGGGGATAATCCGTTATTTGCCAAAATGAGTTTAGTGAGGCTGAGGTGAACAAGCTGTAAATCCTGTTACCGGGATTACGTGGGCACTGCTGCGCATTGCAGGGCTGGGGGCTCTGTGCTTTCCAGGCACACCGAGAGCAGCAGTGCAGGCTGTGGCCATGGCTGGGACAGCAGGATGGAGCCGGGGACCTTGTAGTTGCCCACAGCCCGCGGGGTGGCCCCACTGCAGGGGGTTACCAGAACCTGCTTTGTGGAGCTGTAACTGTGTCAGTCCCAGAGTGTGGGATGATGAATTGGAAACAGCTGGTGGGGATTTACTGATGAAAACCCATCTGGGATGGGGTGGCTGGAGAAATGGCTGCTGTGTATTCCCTGTGCCGGCACTGCCGTGTTTCAGGTGGGAAGGAGGAGTGAGGTGGTGTAGGAGGGAGCGGGGTGATGGAGAAGGACATCAGTGCTGAAGAGGTTTGGAAGCATGGAGAAACGCTAGGAATCCTAAAATCGCCATTTAGAGCAGTTTTCTGCTGTTGCTCCGGCAGCAAGAAAGGTGCCATGGTTTGCAGTTATAGGGAGAAGTGCTCTGTGCCTTTGTGTGGCGTGGGGGAAACCAGGTGACGCGTTGATGGGATTCAGAGCCGTTCTGTGATCTGACAGCCCCCAAGCAGAGGGAGGAGGCTCCCAGCTTCCCTCTCAGCGGGTGCAGTGGCGGTGTGAAGGGGGCGGTGCTGCCCAGCAGCAGCTCCTGCTGCCCGCAGGTATCGGGGCTGCGGCACGTCGTGCTCCCCTCTCCCCCCCTGCACCGCCCTCCCCCGGCGCTGCGCCCCCCGGCTGCTCCTGACCCCGCTGCGCGCACTGCGGCTGCGCTGCTCACAGGGAGCCCGGGGGGCTGCGGGGGGATGCGAGGAGAAATGTGAGCAGAAATAGAACCTGTGCTCTCGGCTCGGAGAGGAATATTGGATTCAGCGCTCAGAAACAGCGTGCGGAAGGGTGGCCTGATACTACGGCGTGGTAAAGAAATATATTTTTAGAGGAAGATTTGGAAAATAATCCTGTTTGTTGTACAGAAAGCTGTTAATACTGAAGTGGATCTGCTCGAATTGCTGCAGCGTTGTGATGCTGTTCCGAATCTTTCAGCGCTCGGTTTGGGAAGGGAATATTGGCACAGAAAACATCCCCCCCCCCGCCCCCAGATCCCGGCCGTTCATTTCCTTGCAGCGCCGCCCACCCGCAGCTCGTCGCTCCCGCCCCCAGCGCTGCCGTGACTGCGGCCGGGGGGGCTGAGCTCCGCAGTGCTGCTGGGTGCCCGGCTGCTCACAGGGCACGTGGGTGCCGAGCGGGTTCATCGCCCTGAGCAGGGTGTGCAGGCTGCCAGGAGAGCAAAGCAAGCATCTCTCCCCTTCCTTTCTGCCCTGTTCTTGGTGAGGTGCTCTGTGTGTCCCTGGGTTCTGCTCCAGGCTGGGACCCCGCTGCCCCTCTCAGGGCTGAGGGTGCTAAAAATCCAACCTTTGTTTAGAGTCATCTTATTCTATTGCAGCCCCCTGAAATCTGCTTCTGACCACAGAAGATAAGGAGGAGGTACGAGCAGGAGCTCATTGCAGCTTCTCAGCACATAAATCACACGGTGAGAGCTGTGGGTGTACTGCTCTGTGCAGCTGCAAAGTGAATCCCACATGGGGCTCTGGGTGTTTGGGGCTCACCTAAAACTCCAGCAGTTGTGAGGGCTCAGATAGGGGTGAGCTTTGTAAAAGCTTGACCTACTTGGGTCATTAAGCAAGCCAAGGTGCAGGCCCTGGTTAGCGGCTTCCCTTTGTTTGCCCTGGTGTGCCTTTAGTTCCCAGCACGTGGCATGGGTCGGCTGTGCCCGTGAGTGCTGCATTCCACCCCACCGCCTGCGGGTGCAGATCCCCTCACTGTCCCTCCAGCCAGAGCTCTGCAATGGTGTCACTTCACATCAGTGGTGATGAAGTGACTGTGCTGCGGGCTGGGTGTGCTGTGGGGCTGCTGAGGGTGATGGCCAGGTGACATCCCACCTTATTCATCCCTGTTTTCCATCACTCTGCTCAGCTGGTGGATTTCCGCCGGAGCAGAGCTTGCTGTAGCTGGGAGCCCTGCAGCAAGGTGCACAAGGTCTGTAACAGCGGAGTCTACACACCCTACCTGAAATGTCAGCATTGATTTGCCAATATGTTTGATATAAAAAATATCTATATATATATAGTGTGTGCATTTGCTAGGAAAATGGGGGAGAAAGTGTTGTCATTTGAAGCAGGATGGCTGCAGCTGCACAGTGCTGAGATTCAAGGTGCTCTGAGCAGAGCAGTGTGTATGTGCCCCAGGCTCCCACATCAGTAGCTGTGCTCCCCCCAGCTGTCCTGTCTGCCTGAGAGACTGGGGCTGCTGCAGAGAATCACCTTCTGAGGGCAGGCAGCATCAGTCTCAAGCTGTTCTGAACTTTGGCATTGCCTGCTTTGAGCGTCTTGCAGACTGGTGGTATTGTTAATGAGCTTCCAGGCCCCACAGAGGTGGAACAGAATTCTGTTTCCATAATTGAGTTATCAGATCAGTAGCAAAAATGCAAATGAAAGAGCTGCTTTGGTTACAAGGGAAAAGGGTCACAACTAAGCCCCGTGGTGTGGTGGTTAATCAGCAAGGGAGGGTGAGGGAAGGAGATGCAGCACAGCTGGGTTGCAGATGCCTGCTTTCAGGCTGGGCTGTCCCTTGGCAGATCTTCCTTCTTAATTACTCTAAGCTGTAGATGGTAGACACGGTTTTTGAGTCGCTTTGTGAGTACACCCTGCTGGCAAAAGTTCTTGTGGAGGGTTAGTAGGTGATTAATCAGCACTGAGGTACACAATGAGTCAATTGGTGTGGATTCCAGCAGGTCAGAACTTGGCTGCTGATCTCCACATGCAGTGGATGCACAGCTGAGGAGCAGCTTAAGCACAGGCTGCTTATTACTGCCTGCAGCCCCTCCTGAGCTGCTCAGTTGTGCAGCTCTGACAGAAGGAGTGGTCCCTCCATTGATGGCTCAGATGTTTGCTAGAGGTTTTTGCAGCTGTAACAAAGAGGCACAGAAGGATGGCTGGAATCTCAAATGAAGGGCACCTGGCTTCAGGTGTCCTGTGCCAGAGAGCTGCTTGGTTTGTGCTGAGCTTGGAAGGAGCAGTGCCATCCCCGCTCCACTTCACATCCCACGCACTGTTCTTTGATGGAAGACAACTGGAAGCACACCCTGCTGGTTGGCAGCACAAGGTCCTGAGGTCCTTCAACCTGAACCATTTTGTGACTCTCATCCCCAGGTGTTTGGGGCCACCTGAGTGCAATGTTTGCTGTGTAAGTATAACCCGTGATGAGTTTTTGAAGAATGCAGCAAGTGACTCATGCAGCTATTGCATGTTCAGCCCAAGTCGGAAATTAGGGCAGTTTTATGCAAGACATGTTAGTATCTCTTAAAATGCTACAGCTATAAGGAGTGCCTTATTCTTGGCATCCATCTGGATTCTTGCAAAGGCGGCACTTGGAGTGGGTAACAGCACCATGTGTGGATTCCATATCTCACTGTAACCAAAAGGAATCCGGAGCTCCCAATCTGGGAGTTAATTCTGTGCATTGAGAGTGCTGCGAGGGCTTAGAATAGCTTAGAATAGCTGGTACTTCTGGGGGAGGCTGCCGGACAGGAAAGTGATGTGAAGAACTTGAGCAAAACCTCCCCTCTTATTTTCCTCTGGGCTTTAGGGATGTTCTGCTTAACTATTTGCACATCCCACCGTGTGAGCACAGTGCGCCCAGGTGGCAAAGGCCACTCCATCTCTTGCTGCATGAAGCCACGTTCAGCCGGTCAGCTCAGCGAGACTCAGGTGCTCCTGTTGGTGCAGGAGCAGTGGTACCCACTGACATTCACTGCTGCTTGTTGAACGATGATGGAGAACAACCAGTGGGTGTGAGCACAGACAGTGGTGTGTGGTGTGTTTCTGCAGTGGGACAGCAGCAGCTCTGTGGGTGCAGGTTTTGATGAGCGCAGCATGCAGGCTCTTGTTCATTGCTGGTGAAAATGCACAGCTAACGGTGGTGACTGTGCTGAGAAATAGTTTGTAGCTGGGAATTTGCTCTATCAGAGAGTTGCCGTGTTTGTTGTATTGGTTGTAGTCTCTGTGGAAATAAACAGGAGGCATTACTTTCGGAGCGACATAAATGGGGCCTAAGACAGTCCCACTTCACTTGTGTGGCTCAGACAAGTCAGAAGGTTGGGCACCTGTGTTTAATTAGTTATTACAATTTCGCATGCTCCTTATTGTGTCTAGTAGGATGTGCAGTAGTTAATGATAAGAGGAAGTCCGCTTGTCCCAGATACTGTGTGTGCCAGAAAGGGAGCTGCTCCATTGCTGGCACTTGTGTCTGTAATCACCATGGAAAGGCAGAACCAACAGCAGCAGTTACTGCTCCAAATAGTGTTTTGCTACAAAACCTTTTGCCAAGCAGCATTGCCCATGTTCATCCATTCTGAGCTGGCTGTGTGTGGTGCTGTGGGGCTGGCAGTGCCTCTCCTGCTCTCACTGCTGCGTCCTGGCTGAGTGCAGTGCTGCACATTCCTTGTTCCTGGGGCACACAGTCAGTGTGGGGCAAGTGAGGGAGCGATGTGACTGAGGTTGGCAAGGACCTGCCGAGGGCAGCGGCCCAACCTCCTGCTGGCAGTGGCCATCCAGGGTCATGTTTGAACATCTCCAATAATAGAGTCCCTGTGGAAGTTCTGGGTCACATCCTGGTAAAAAACAAACAAACAGCTCCTTACAGAGCCATTATTCCTTCTTGACCTGCCCCCCACAGCTGGGCAGGTAGCGGGGCTGTATTCCTGTTGCTGCAGGGGAATTAACAGAGCTCTCCTTGTTGCTTCAGCTTCATTGCAAATGTTTTTATTCAAACTACATTTGGGAAGGAGGACCCATGGCTGCGGCTACCTCGCCACGTGCAGGCGGCTTTGTCCTTGCTTGGTGGTTTGATTTTAAGGGATTTTTATGCTTGCATGCAAACGATGAGAGAGGTATCAGTGTTTGGCCAGGTGAGATGCAGGTGGTGGGGTGGGAAGGCTGGTGGGGCAGAGCCTGGTGCTGTGCACAGCTATTAGTGAGGAATGAGCAGCTCTGTGAGTGGTGAAGGCAAATCTTGGCAAAGAGAAATGCAGAACGTGAAGCAGCAGCGGAAGGAGAGCTCCAGTGTGGGGAGAAGGAGAGGCTGGGGAAGCCATAATTAGGGGAGACAGACTGCAGCTCCTGGAGGAGCCCAGCACAGCACTCCGTGCTGATGGTGGTGTCTGTGGGTGTGCGGGAGCAGATGAGCCGTGCTGGGGAGGAGGCATGAGCAGAGCTGATGAAAATATTAACTCTGCAGAGGCTGAGGAGGTCAGATGAGTGCTGGTAGCTGGTCTGTGCAGTCCCCAGACCAAATGTGTCCTCAGATAATTGGGGTTTTCTTCCCTTCCTGCTACCATTCCCAGAGCTGGCTCTTACTGCAGGTAGTTGGAGTTACCATGCCCTTCTCTGAGCCAGGAGGGTCAGGTTTGGAGCTGTGAGACAGGCAGTGAGTTTACCATGGAGCTGCCTCATGGCTACACAGGTTTGTGGTCTCTGTGGCCATTTTGCTTTTGGGGTTCCCTGTTCTCCTCCCCCTGGTGCTCCTGGGGCAGCAGGGCTGCAGCCCTCGCTCTCCTGGGGGCAAGCATGTGTTCCATAACATTCAGCTCCGCTGGAGATGAAAACCCCTCTGCCCTCCTGCAGGACAGCTGCTGATGAATTAGAGAACACCAGGGAAGCAGGGGCTGGTGACACAGCGGTGACGATGGCAGTGTCACCACACGGGGAGGAGTGGGGTGAGTGTGCCAGGCAGCACGTCCCTGTGCCAGGGAGGAGGGAGGGCTGACAGGGCTGAGCTGCTGTGCCGGGGGGGACCAAGGAGAGGCGGTGGTCACCCTGCAACAGCCTGCCTTCGTGCTGGGAGTGCAGGACAGTGAGAACAGGGAGAAGAGTCTTATGAGGACAAGTCTTATGAGGAGCAGCTCTGGGAACTGGGATTGTTCAGCCTGGAGAAGAGGAGGCTCAGGGGAGACCTCATTGCACTCTACAACTTCCTGAAGGGAGGTAGTGATGCGGAGAGGTTTGGCTTCTTCTCCCAAGCAACAAACAGGACCCAAAGAAATGGCCACGAGTTGTATCAGAGGAGGTTTAGGTTAGATATAAGGAAAAATTTTTTCTCTCAGAGAGTGGTCAGGCACTGGAATGGCTGCCCAGGGAGGTGGTGGAGCTGCCGTTCCTGGTAGCTCCAGGTGGTTGGACTTTCTCAGGTCATTTTCTCCCACGAGCACCAGGAGGTTTTTCCAGCGATGGGTGGTTTTTGCTGTATATCACAGAGAACCACCAGCAGGGTGAAATACTACGAGTCCGGTGCAGATGGTCACAACTCAGTGATTTACATCATGCAGACATGGAATAAGTTTGAAGCACGCTGCAGGTCCTTGGTGCATTCTTTTCTTACTGCTTTTCAATAACTCCTATTTGGGGAGATTTTCTTACTGCTGTCTCTGCTTATCCCGGTGTGGTGGAGGGGGAGGGCACAGAGCAGTAAAGCAGCTGGAAGGATGGTCTGCCTGCCTGATGTGCCCTTCAGCACCAGCAGATAATGATCAGTGGCTCCAGCGCATTAATCTGTGACAATGGTAGAGCAATGCAGAAGGGATGGAAATATAAAGGAAATGCCTTTTTTCAGTGCTTGGGAAAAGTGAATAGTTTATGGTGAATGAATTCTTGCATTGCAAGAGGAGTTTGGATGGTTCTTAAACAGCAGGCCCCAAAATTAGATCACGCTGGATCCATCTACCTGGAAGCATCAACAGGGATGCTTGCAAAGAGGTGAGTAAGGTGGTTTGTTTGCCTTTAGTGTTGATTTCCACTAAGACTCTAAATACCTGAAAGGCTTCGGGAGTTTGGAAAGTGGCACAGCATCCACTTTTGGAAAAGCGAGAAGGGGAAGGAGCTGGGTTCCTATTGACTGATTAACTTGACATTTGCTCCTCACTGTTTTCAGACCAGGAAGCCAAAAGATTGGGCATATATTCCCTATTCTTTCTGCATCTGTTGTCACCTTCACAATGACAGTGTTTCCCATCTCCAGTTGGAATGACCCATGTCTCAGTTTGCTCCATTGCTTCCTGTGATGTCCCTCTGCACATCCCAGCAGCATCTCCCCCCAGGTCTCTCCCTACTTCTGCTGGAGGCAGCCATAGGATCCTCTTTGCTTTCCTGCTTCCAGGTGAACAGAAACAGTTCCCAGCTCTCATGTTCGTGGCAGCCTGGCTGGAGGTACTTGCAGACACGCTCCTTTCCTCATCTTCCCAGCCCTTCTGAAGCTCTTAGCTCTGAGTCAGAAATGTGTACAATTGTCAGTAGGATGTGACCTTCCCCCAACACATTCCCATCATCATGATTTTCTAATTCTGCCTGTGACTGCCAGCTGGAAGCATACAGCATCACAGCTACTACAGCCATCAAAATGACTCAGTTAATGTGCCTAGAGACTATTCAACAAACTTCTATTCAATGAAGTAAGTCTTCATCTCATCAAAATGAAGAGGGAGTGTTAGGGTGGCAGCATTGCTGAGAAGTCTCGTTGGAACGGCAGGTATATATGGGATGTGGATAGCTGTGATGTGCTGGTTGTGCAGCTGGGTATGGAGGTCAGAGTTAGCTGCTGTTGAGCCAGCTCATCTCACCCACACCGTCCTGCTGCTCTCATGGGGGGCAGGTCTGGCCTCTGCCTCCAGCACTTTGGTCCTTGGGAGTGCAGATGGAGGGGCTCTGCTTTGATCGGGTTTGCAGAGCACTGGTGGTGGTATGGAGGTGCTGCAGTGCAGGGAAAAGTCCCACAAAGCACGGGTATCTAGAGACATTCTAATGATGGCACTGTTGTTAGTGGTGAGCTCAGAGCCTTACTGCCTGACTTCTGCTGCTTACACATGGGAAAGAGAATAGATAGCCATGTGCCAAACCTTGTTGGTGAGTCAGGGCTTGCAGCTGATTTACTGCTCTCAAGTGTATCGTACACACTGGTTTCCTTCTCTCTGTAGCCAAGTCATCTCTGGCAGCCCAGGAGGATCTCTGCTAGAAAGCTTTTGCAGTCCTTGGGAGAAGGCTTTGGTGACAGCAGGGACTCACTGTGGGGCTCCAGGCACTCAGCAGGGCCCTGCTCCCAGCAGGAGCCTGCAGCTGCTGGTACTGTGCTCTGGGTCTGCATGTGGGCACATAGGGATGTGAAGGGATACAGGCAGGAAGGAACTTGCTTGCCTCTGTTTTTGTTTGTACCTCCTGTGCCCCTGCACGCTGCAGTGAGAGGACTGCATTACACAGCCCTGCTACTGTGCTCCCCAGAGCCATTTCTAGGATGTGGGACGTGGGACTGGGGTGTTCTCTGGCCCAGTGGCACTGCAGTCTGTCTGGTTTTTGCCATAAGTAGTGAGTATGCATGAAGTGGCTGTTAATCAGCTGGTGTTGAGGGTGCTGCTGGCCACACAGCAAAGGGAGCCTGGCCTCAGCTGGGCTGAGTCCTTGTTGTTCAGCATCAGTTGGGGATCGAGCCAAGGAGCAGCGGGCTGTCCCTGGGGCAGACATATCCCCAGCGTGGCGGGGCCGTAGGGAAGTCAGCCCGCACTGCGGCACTTGATGTGCAGAACAGCTTTGATGTACAGCAGTCATTTTCTCTCCACTGTGGGAAGCAGCGCTGCCAGCTGTGCGTCTGTCTGACCAGGAAGGGGCAGTGCTGCCGGCTCCTGGCCCCACACGCTGTGGGGTGGGTGAGCAGATCTGAGCAGCGTCCACAGCACACCCATGTTTGCTCTTTTCTTTCTCCCCAGAAACAAAGGAGGAGCTGGAAGAGCTCATGTCAGACATCAAAAAGACAGCGAACAAAGTGCGCTCCAAGCTAAAGAGTGAGTACACAGCGGTGCTGCTGCTGCGAGGCACTGGGGGGATTCTGGCGATGTCCCTGAGACCAGCACTTCTCACTGATCCCTGCTCTGCTGTGGCAGTCGCTTTCCCCAGCTCTGCTGTGAGCCCGTCACCCCTGCCTTGAGGATTTCCTCCTTGAGCAGTGTCTGGCTTTGCTGGGCCCCCCTGCCCTTCATGGCTGACTCCCATGGGATTCTCCCAACCAACATTCTAAGCAGGTCAGCTTTGCTGATCCTCCTTCTGACTTCACCAAGCACAGAGAACTCCATCATTTCATGGTCACTATGTCCAAGTCAGATTCCAGGCACCACATGCAGCAGTGATGCCCAGCCTCACAGCCAGCACCTCTTGGGTTCTTCCTCTTGGGAATGTGTAACCAACTGCACAAATGACGGGTTTTCAGGCTTTCATGCAAAAAAAGTCCTCTTCCATACCTGTTGTGCTTTGTGGGTTTGTTTTGTTTCGGTTTGTTTTTTTTTTTTAAGGGGCTCTAAGAGCCCAAGGAATGGCGGGGCCGGCTCTGGTTCCCCTTCCCTTCCAGAAAAGACTTACCAGTACGTGTTTGCCTTGTTTGCCTGCCAGTCCCTGTGCCTTGCCCACACCACCTTGTGGCCAGTGCGATCATTGGAAGGAAACAGTCAGGAATGATCAAAAACACCATCTGCTCACAGCGGATTGACTCCTGTAGGAGAGATATTGCTCATGCAGTGGCTAATTCTAATTACTGGCTTCTTGGGAAAATGTGACTTTATTAATTATTGTAAATGTACAGTGTTTGCCAATACCATTCCTTGGGAACAGGGAATGACTGATGGTAAATGCTGAAGAAGGCAGACTGCTGATGAAATGGCAGGGAAATGCTGGCAGGAGGTTTCTTTTAGGGTTTTCAGTAAAATGAAAAGGACAACCCTGTGCGGTGCTGCTGGGCTGTCCCCGTGCAGCTGTCATCCGTAGGGTCCCAGAAGAAGTCTCGAGCTTTGATGTTCTGCAGGGGTGTTTCAGCTCTGAGTTCCCTCCTCTTGCACAGCTGGAGAGCAGCCCTGTGGTCCTTTTTGTTTGGATATGGAAAAGCTCTGAGATCAGAGTCAAGCATTACATCCATTTCTAAAGTCTCTTTGGCAAATAATCCCTTCTCTAACCAGCCTGAAATAATCTGTGTCTTTCTGTCCTGATCAGGTATTGAGCAGAGTATTGAGCAAGAGGAGGGACTGAA
Organism: Coturnix japonica; assembly: GCF_054131305.1. Taxonomy (NCBI): domain Eukaryota; kingdom Metazoa; phylum Chordata; class Aves; order Galliformes; family Phasianidae; genus Coturnix; species Coturnix japonica. The sequence continues at coordinate 10,370,607 of NC_140684.1, forward strand.
CAGGTCATCCGCCGACCTGAGGATAAGGAAAACTCAGGTGAGTCTCTGCCCTGGTGGCACTGGATGATGTTCTCGTGGCTTTTTTGGACGAATGAGGCAAGGTTGTTCCATAAGGTTGTTCCGTGTCCCCCAGGGGGTCTCTCTTGGGACTTGTGCTCCATCAGAAGAGCACAAGTCAGAATCAGAATGATTCTGTGATGGTTCTGTATCCAGTGAGCTTGGCAGTGACTCAAGGATGCTGAGCAGACATGGGTTTCCCACATCCTCCTACTGAAAGATTGGTTTCATGTTTGCCTTTTGTCAGTCCTCGGGGTAAGTTGCGATCACCTCTGTCTTCAGAAGATGATGTAGAGGCAATTTGCAGTGAATTGGTCAGTTCCACATTCAGATGCATCCTGTCTGGTCCCCTGGGTTTGCTTATCACCAGTTGTATTGAGAGTTCCTGGAGTTCACATCACTGTGTGTGGCCAGGCTCACCTCCACTTTGGCTGTGCCATCTGGAGTCAAAGAAATTGTTGGGAACCAGACTGAAACTAATTTTAAATCGCCAGTCTGTGAGGAAAATTTTGCATTGGCTAAACCTCCAAAGGTGTCAAAATTGTCATTTTTGAACTCTTTTCCTGCCATACGCTCAGCAGCAGGCTCTGATCTGTATAGAATGAAGCCCAAGGAAGCCATCCTTCTTCTGAAAGGCGCATTTGTGCGTGGGAGTCAGGACAGGTTGAACTGGAGATCTGATTTAGATGTCTGGTACATGAAGTGCAGTCCTTGTGTAGGTATTTCTGCAGGGAGGGCTTTGCTGGTTTGTGCTGTGAGCAAACTGCTGAATAAAACAAGGAGCTGATTCCCTGTTAGCAGGCTGTAAGTCAGGACTGGCCAGGCATTAAGATTATGGACTTCTAAGCATGAAAGTAATTTTGAGTTCATAACAGAGCGAACGCTGGCATTTATGTTCTTCCAAATGTCAGTGCTTGTTATCGAGAATAGCTTTTGCTTTAATTGCTTTTGCGCTTGGTTTGTGTAGCTGGAGGAAATATTCACCCAGCACGTGGGAGCTGTGCAGCCCTACAGTACAAGGGAGCTCAGGGGGAGGGCTGGGCTGTCCCACAGGAGCCCTCAGGACGAGCACTTCAGAAATGTTCCTTGATGACAGAAACCCTCAAGGACAGAATCACAGAGTCTGGGAAAGCCCTCAAATATCATCCAGTCCAGCGCCCTACCACCAGTTCTGCCCACTGACCACATCCCTCAGCGCCACATCTGCCTTTTCCTTAAACACCCACAGGGATGGTCACCCCCCCCCCCCCCGACCCCATGCAGCCTGTGCCAGTGTCTCACCATTCCTTCTGAGAGGTTTTCCCTCATGCCACCTCGACCCTTCCCTGGTTCTGTCTTCAGCTGAATCAGCTCCATTTCAGAACTCCAGTTAATATTTTCTGTTTAATGAATTTGTTTCAAATGCAAGATCCATTGTGATGTGCTTTTATTCACTCTGAATATTCAGGTGGCTTTTATTTAATGACTATAAGCTGTTTAAAATGCCTTTTCTAGCCCATTTTCATGAAACTCCTTGTTCCTTGAAAATCAGATGCATTCTGTAGACATGTGGGATGCCCACGGGAACAGAAAATAACAATCTGACAAAATAAACACCAAGATAAATAACTTCTTAAGTAAAAGAGAGAGGGTGCGCTGCGCTGCTGAGCAGTAAGGAGTGTCATTCAGCACTCAAGGTGATATCTGGCTTCAGACCAGTGTATGTTGATAGCTTTCAGCAAGATGAGAATAAGCTGGATTTTAGGAAGACCATTTTGAGAAGGCAGACAGAGGGTCTCTTGGACCTGTGTGGGGTTCTGGGCCATGAGCTGGGGGTGATGGCAGCCACTCCAACCATGCCATGGCACCTGGAGCAGAGGCTGCCTGCTGACGTGGGAGCTGCCCTGGGCTTCTGTGGGAGTTTTGCCAGCAGAGGAGGAATAAGATTGCCTGAGCCTGAGGCTCTGCCATAAATACCGAGCTGCTGCTTGCTGAGAATAGCAGCAAAGCAAAGGCAAATGTGTCTGAAGATGTTTCCGGTGCTGTGCCCAGGGCTGGGGCTGTGTTGGCTCAGGACTCTGAAGGGGATGCAGTGCTGTGTGGAGGCTGCAGGGCACAGGGTGACCTCCACACGGGCAGGCCCTAGCCCAGCCGCTCTGCCTGGCCGTGCCCAGGTGCCCCTGCCCAAGCCTCGTGAGCAGGAGGACTTGGGTAGCATACCTGGGGGCTGCCAGCTCACTGCCCACTCCCAGCAAGGACAGCCTGGTTTGAAAGGTGTTCAGTGATGTTTTGTCTGTCAGCTGTGCTGGCCCTGCTTCCCTACCAGCACATTCCCCATTTATTCTGACAGATCACTACGGTGCTGTCAGACCCATGTGCTGCAGGAGCAGCTGGGGAGGTGGGCGGGCGGTGTTGGGCTTCCAGCTCCATTCAGCTGAGTGCTGGCCATGGGGTTGGCACGGGGCACTGTGCTGAGGCTGCAGATTGTGCATCCCTGTTGTGGTCAGGGCAGCCCCAGCCTGCAGGCGGTGTGCAGGGCACCCAAGGCAGCGACCCCTCTGTCGCTTTTCCCTCTGCAGCACTCAACATTGTCACGCAAGTTCGTGGAGGTGATGTCTGAATACAACGCCACGCAGACTGACTACCGGGAGCGCTGCAAGGGCAGGATCCAGCGGCAGCTGGAGATCAGTGAGTAATGCGGGGCTGTGTGCTGCACCGGCTGCTGGGCCATGGCAGGAGCACACCTGAGAAGCCGTGAAACAAACCTGAAAGGAACCCATTTGTTCAGTGGGGAATCATAGCTGACAAGCGTGAACTGCTAATGAAAAGCCTTTACTCCAGAGCCTGCTGCTCACTGAGCTTGCATTCCCAGCACTGGCAGAGCAGTGCGCATGAAGCCCCTGGGGTCAGCAGCCTGCTCCCGTCCTGCACTGCGGTGTTGTGTCCAGCCCCACATCACCACCGACTCTTTGGTTGTTCTGCAGGGGAGGGATTGCAGCTGGGTACGGCCCGTTCAGAGACATTCTAAGAGAGCCCCTGGGCAGTGTGTGGTGGGAGGTGCCATGCCAGACCTCAGCCCTTCCTTGCAGTCTTTCTGTTGGTTTCAGGTGGGCTGGATGCACTCCTGTTCTCCCCTCAATGCGTAGCGTTTGGGCTGGGAGCTCCAGCCAGAGGTGCAGCACCCAGTGTGTGGGTGGAGCTGGCTGTCCTCGTGAGCTTGCCAGGCCAGGGTGGCTGTGCAGTTCCTCCTCTTGGTTTTCTGCTCTCCATCCCATCACTGCCGTCTGTGCTCAGGGAGCTCAGTTCTGCTCCTTGGAGATGGCTGGAGCTGACATAGCCCTGAGTATGGCTACTGGGTCTGTAGCCACTCCCACTGACTCCCGTGTGTTGCTTGCAGCTGGCAGGACCACCACCAGCGAGGAGCTGGAGGACATGCTGGAGAGTGGCAACCCAGCAATCTTCTCCTCTGGGGTAAGTACCACAGGTCAGCCCTGCTCCCAGCCTGCAGCCGTGCCAGCCCCCATCCCTGGGGGAGTTTTCTGGTGGCCCTGCCCCAAGCACTGCCCAACAACAGGGACATGGGCATGTGTAGAGTGTTACTGGGGCCTCTCTGCCCCAGGAGCTGCACTCCTTCCCAGCCTTCCCCTTGTTCCTCCTGGTGCCCCATCCCAGCAGTGAGGGGCTTTGCTGAGCTGTGTGCTGGCCTTGTCTCACCACAGATCATTATGGATTCCAACATCACAAAGCAGGCTCTGAATGAGATCGAGACGCGACACAGTGAGATCATCAAACTGGAGAACAGCATCCGAGAGCTGCATGACATGTTCATGGACATGGCCATGCTGGTGGAGAGCCAGGTAGGGGTGGCTGTGGCTCATGGGGTGCAGTGGGCACAGGGGCGGGCAGCACAGGGTCACCTGCCCCACACAGCCCCCTTCCAGGTGGGCGCTGCAGAGAGAGTGGGGTTCTGTGCGTGGAGTGGGAGGTGTGGGGGTGGCGTAGGAACGCAGCAGGTGTCCGGCATCTGGCTGCACACCAGTCCTTGTCCCTGAAGCCGGGCACCGGCACTGGGGGGTCTGTGTGGGACTGGACCCCACTGCAGAGCCTGGTGAGCCCCAGGCCCATGCTTCCATGTCTCTGCTCACCCCCCTTCTTGCCTGCCATGCTGTCGCGGCCCGAGGAGACATCAGTGCAGGTAAAACCTTGCCTGGCTTTGCCAGTGCTGCATGCTCGGCTCTGCATGTCTGCATTCTGCATGTCTGCGGCTCTTGTGTGGCACTGGGGCCAGCGCAAGGATGTGGGGTGAGGGTGGAGGTCTTTGCATCCTGCCCACAGCACACCCGGCCCTCTGCATCTCTACAGCTCTCCCCCGATGTCTGCAGAGCATTGGGCTGGAGCTGCTAGGCCAGGCCAGGGCAGATTCCCAGGGGCAGGTCACAGGGCAGTGCTGTCTGCCTCTGAGAGGAGGGTATTTATCTTCTGTCTCCCATAACTGGCCCCAGTGTGAGCAGTGTTGATCTGTGCAGGGCTGCCCTCACCTTGTTCAGAGTTGCCAGGTTCTGTGTCCTCACAGTGCCATTACTTTGGGCTCCCTGTGCCTTGTCACCACTGCTGGAAATCCTGTCTGTCCCCACTACATCCTGATTCTCTATGAGGCCTATGGATGGTGAGTCCCCTGTGGTACACACAGGTGGTTGGAGATGAGGAGTGCCCTTTGGGTGACACAGGGCTCCATGACCATTCCTGACCTTGTGTGCTGCCAGTTACCCATGTGGAAGATGTTGGGATTCAAGCCCCTCCTTGCCCCTGGGAAGCACATCATTGACACATGTAGGTGCTGAAGGGTGTGGGTGGGCTGGCGAGTTCCTGCAGTACTCGGTGCTCCAGACTCACCAGCCTCACTCCAGGAGACTGCTCTTCTGCAGGGTGCTCGTGCAGATCAGAGCAGTCATCTGTGCATGCTCATGGCTTTGTGAGCATCCCAGGTGGTGCTGCGGGTGTGTTCTTGGCTTTTGTCCTCTATCCCTCCTGCTTCTGTGGTGTGCAGCACAATATCAGTACACTTCCATGGTTGTGGTGCTCACCTGGGCCATGACTGGTGCAGCCCCTGGGCTGGACCTGGGCTGGGGAGCCCCTTGACCCTTGCTTGCCACTCTGCTGGCCACACACAGAAGTCCCAGCCCTCCCCAATAAAGCCTGTGGTCTGAGCCCAAACCCCAGGGCTGCTTGGGGTGCCCACTCCCCATGTGCCTGCAGCAGGTGGGTGACGGTCCCTTTCTCCTTTGCAGGGCCAGGGATGGACAGGGCGAAGTCTGCACAGCGCGGGGGAGCAGCGGGGAAGGAAGAAGCTCACATCTGCATGCGTGGGCGGGTGGGCTCTGTCCCTGCTCTGCAGGGTGAGATGATAGACCGCATCGAGTACAATGTGGAACACTCTGTGGACTACGTGGAGCGAGCTGTGTCTGACACCAAAAAGGCGGTGAAGTACCAGAGCAAAGCCAGACGGGTGAGTGGTGATATGGGGCATCTGGCAGGGCTGGGCTGAGCACCCAGACATGGGCAGGCAGCACTGGGGGGCAAGGCTGTGGGGCAGGGCTGCCACATGGGGGGAGGAAAAGGGACAGGGTGGACCCCGAGGGCCAGCCTGGCTGTGGACCTAAGGGAGGTGGAGGCAGTGGAGAAAGGTGGTAGAGCTCTGACCCCAAGCATTGCCCTCTTCTCCAAGCTGAAGGGGAGTCGGGCCCCAAGCTGCCGCTCAGAGCCCAGGGGGCAGGGCAGGCCCCAGCACCCAGCACTCACAGCCCCTTCTCCCCTCTCTCCCTGTTGGCACCGGTACACCTGAGCAGAAGAAGATCATGATCATCATCTGCTGCGTGATCCTGGGCATCGTCATCGCCTCCACCTTCGGCGGCATTTTTGGCTAGACTCCCCCACAGGACTGCTTGTGAGTGACGGCCGGAGCTGCGTGTGTTGTGGGGCCAGAGCAAACCATGCAGCCCCGGAGCCCCTCAGCAGCATTTCAGTTTCTAATGCATGGTTGTTTGTGATGCTGTGTGTGCGGTGCGGTGCATCTGTGTGGAGGGAGTGCTGGCCCCGGGGTGCAGATGGGGTGCAGGGGGTGGTGATGGGCGCGAGGGGGACCTTCAGGGCAACCCGAGCTCTCATCACTGCTCAGCCTGGGAGGCTGCCGGGAGCAGGGGAACGGAGGTAACTTTGGGCACCGTGCTGTGCCAGGAGCCTGTTGGTGACACCCAGAGATGAGACCAATACGGGGTGTTATAGGCTCCTCAGGAGCACAGAGCCCAGTCAGCCTCCCCTCAGCTTCTCCCATCACCTCCAGCCAAAGCTCTCATGTCTGTCAGCCGCATCTGTGCTTGCAAACCACTTTCATTAGGCTGCTTCTACTACAGGGCGCTTCCCAGGGCTGTGCTCTGCCAGGCCCTCCATCCCCACCACCCACTGCAGGTGCTCGTTGCTGCTGCTGGGTGTGCTGCTGCTGCCTGTGGGTGCTGCGCGGTGGGTTGCTCTGTTCCAGCCCTGCCCAATGGAGCAGCGTGGGGTGAGGAGCTGCTGCTCAGGTCCGTTGCTGAAGCCTGGGGATGGAAACAGCTCAGTGGGGATGGGCTCAGTGCTGCAGCCCAGCACCGGGCTGGCAGAGCAAAAGGTCACAGGGACTTCTGAGCTCTGGCACATGGTGACCCTGGCTTTTACCACCCCCAGGCCTGGGCTCTGGTTGTCAGAGTTTGGGGATAACTCTTGACACCCACAGCCCTGGTTGGGCTCATTGGGAGCCAGGCTGTGCCCAGCACAGCACCTCCACACAGGGCCCTCAGGCTGGGGGTTGGAGGCAGGAGGGCTTGCTCCTGTCACAGTCCCAGGGAGCAGCCTTTGTTGCATCCACCCCCACAAACTAGGAGCAGCCTTCCTCCTCCTTCTCCTCCTCCTCCGTGCCACCAGCTCCTGAGCAGGGCAGTGCCTGACTGCTCCTTCCAGCTCTGCCACATCTTAGCATCTGCCTGCCACCTGAGCCTGCTGCAGCAGAGGGGTCTGCATTGCCACTGGGCTGTCGTCCCTGTGCTCCTGCCTCAGGACAGTTGCAGGGCTCTGTTCCTCAGGAGGCTGCTGTGCTGTGGCTTGCCCACAAAGTGCCAAAGCACCGTGGAGGAGCTCCAGCAGGGCAGATGCCTGGTGCCAAGCTTGCCGTCATGCACTGGGGCAGAGGTTGGACGTGAGCCCAGGCACTGATAGCAGAAAAGGGGCTCTGGCAGCACACACAGCTACAGGCAGAATGCTGTTTCCCCAATCTAACCAGGGCCAGATGAGTGCACCAGCCTCTGCATTTCCCAAGGGCTGAGGGGTTCAAGCTGCACGGCAGGGTAAGGGCAGGCCTTGCTGGAGCTGAGCCCTGCTCCCACCCACCTCCGTCCTGTCTGGTGCTGCAGTGCTGGCACCAGCCTTGTGCAGCGTGCTCAGATGGAGGGTGCAGGCCATTGGCTATTGCTAGGACACAGCGCTCCCTGCCACCATTACCAAAGGTCCCACCACATGTCCCCTGCTTGCATTTGGCTGTTGATAGGGATTGTGTCCAGCCTGACTCCCCATGCTGCCCAGTCCAAGCCCCCAGCAGTTGTAGCTAGATGTCAGACCATCCAAGACTGGAGCCCCCTTCATTCACAGCCCTGTGGTAACTGGAGTGAGCTCTAGTGCTGCACCCTGCATGGACATGAGGGTCTGGGGCACTGGGATTGTTGCCGGCTGGGTGTGAAGCTCCCCTCCAGGATGGGAGTTGGGCATGGGAACAGCCCTTGCTTTGTAGGCATGTCTGGCCATGGGGGACAGAGCTGGGGCTGATGTGCAAGTGCCTGCTCCTGCAGTTGCACTCTGCCCTGTCGAGCGAGGGAGAGCACCGGGCCCACCATGGGAAGCAATAACACTACTGCTGGTAACGCTGCTCCTAGGCAGGCAGGCAGGCAAGAAAGTTCATCTCAGGCTCCCCCGCAGCAATGCCCACTGCTTGCACAAGGGGATACTTTTCTTCCAACAAGTGGTTCCTCTGGCACAAGTTCACGTGACATCAGGGCTGCAGCCAGCCCCAGTAAAGGCACAGGGCTCAGAGTAGTGCTGGGGGGAACTGACACTTGTTCCTTGTGGGTGCTGCCACTGCCAGCAGCGGAGCCGTGATTCTGCCACTGGCACTTCACAGGGTTCGTGCAGGCAGCAGTGGCTGCAGGCTCTGACATGAGGGAGGCAGAGAAGCACACTGCCATCGCTGCCCCGCAGGCTGTCTCGCACTGCCCTCACTGTGAGAGGAGGGTGTTTTGGTGCAATAATTACCCCTGCACTACGGGAAGCCCTGTTCAGTTCCTTTTTACCTGCCTGTCATTGCATGTACAGACCAAATCACCAACAGTGTAGTTGTGCTTTTGGGGAAACATTTCACTTTTTCTTTCTATCCTCCAACCTCATCCCACTTGTCCTTTGGATTCCACCAACTCTGTTCCAAGTGCCACCTGCCCTCCCAGCGCCGGGAGCATGTCGATGCAGTATTTACGAGCGGTGTGGGGCACACACAGCTTGCACTTGAACTGAGGATTGTTTTGGTTTGGTTTCTTTAAGTTTTGGGGGTTTTTTTTGTTTTTTTTTGTTTTTTTAGTAAGTAATGTACTTGAAGGCTTTCCGAGCCCCCTGTGGAGTTGTACTGTTGCTGTACTGTGAGCTAAGTGTCCTTGTTTTCTATGTGGATCTTGACCCTGGCTTGCTCTGTCTCACTGGGCTGGATGACACTGTATTGTTGCCTCTTATCTCCTTCATCCTTTCCCCTCTTTCCCACTCTGCTGGCCTGCCTTTCTTCTCCCAAAAGCTTTGGGTGCAAAACAGCTTCCCATTTTGTGGAATTTTTATGTAGAATAAACATTTCTAACTGTATAGCTCTGGCTGGCACCTCTGTTCTGTTAAAGGGGAAGGGTGGAGGTGACAGGGAGCAGGGACTTGGGCAGGGAGACTCTAACACCCCCAGAGCAGTAACACAGATGGGTGTTCCTGATGTGAAGAACATGCAAGAGGAGCCACCACAGAAGAGCTCAAGTAACAGTCGTACCCACCTGCCCAGAAGATCTGCACTCATTGGACACACACCTCTAACACTGTCTGGCTACCTCCTTGCATGCGGAGGGGAAGCTGGCAGGGAACCAGCTACTCTATTGCCCACCTCAGTGCTCCCCTGCACTGACATGACACAGGAGACCAGCAAATCTTTAAACTTGTTGACTGTTTAGAGAAGAATCTGCATATAATGTTCTGGGTTTGCCTGAAGCTCCAGATGGCTCAGTGCCCTGTTGAGAATATAAGCAATGTCCTGGCAGACTCCAAGTGGCCAGTATGTGCTGCTCTCCCTTCATGAAGAAAACAGCTGGAAGCTTTGTAGTTAGCAGTTTGGCTGCACCTGAGCCAGACTTTTGCTGAGACAGGTCACTATGGCTCCTGCAAGTCCCAAGCCTAGGAAGCCCATCAGGGCCATCCACAAGAGCCTCACTACAAGAGGCCAACACACAGTCTTCCATGTCAGCAGTGTCCACAGCAATTCAGAACTGAGGGCGGCGCTTCCGACCTGTGTATTTTGTATCTGCCCGCACTTCCCTGGGGAGAAAACCAAAGAGCAATTCAGTGTGATCCACAGGTCACTCTGGGACAGGAAGGGAAGATAGTTCATGGCAGGAGGCCTAAGTGGGTGACGGGCCAGCACTGTCAGCCGCAGCTGAGGCAGGACCCAGCTAAACTTACTTGCCCTGTCGTCGCCTGCGTTCTTTCTTCTCAAGAATCCAGTCCCGGCTTTTCTTCACAGACTTGCCCTTGGCATTTCTGAATCGCACCCTATGGGGAGAGCAGACAGCAGCTAGGGAGGACCTGGGGTGCAGGCACACTTCTGTGCTCCGGAGGATTTCCACAGTCCAGGCCCAGACACTGCTGCAGGAGGGAGGCTGCCACCACTCCTGGCTCTGAGCAGAGACACCTACCCTTCACAGCTGCAGATGGCCAGCACTCCCATGTGCTGTATCTGACACCTGACATGCTGAGCTCTGGGATTTCACAGGCTCAAGCAAAGCCACCATTGTCTGCTCTGCTCTGAATACAGCAAAGGCCCCAGTTTCCCAACAAGTTTTCTGCTCTGCTACAGCCTTACGAGATGAGGTACCCTCTGAACTGAGTGAGCAGAGCACAGCAGTGTAAGAGGCAGGAAAACATGACAACCACTGGCTCCTGGCAGCCACGACGACTTTCCTCTGGTTTTTGATCTCTGTCTCTTCCCACTGGCTGCAGGAGGGGCTCCTCCTTGCAGCACTACCATGGGAAGAGACCTGGCCAGAAGGAAAAAACACCCAAGCTGCTGCTGTGTAATCACAGCAAAAGAAAATTCACTGAGGAAGAAATGGAATATAAGACTTCAGACATAGCTCTCCCATCAAGAAAAGCAATGCTTGGCATAAGCCAGCACTGTAAACAACCCCCCTCCCACCATCACTGGCCTATGCTACAGCACTAAGCACCAGACAGAAGTGCACCTCCAACTAATTGCTCAGTTGCAGTTTCACAGTGAGCATCAAGGACAGTTCCCTGACAGCACTGCAAAGCTCTCTAGTCAAAGCAGCTTCTCCTGCTTATTTCCTGAAGGGCACTGTCATGGTCTTCAGCATGACAGAGCAGTGCCCATCTGGGCTGCAGAGCTGTCCCAGTGCCCCCATTCCCTCCCTCCAGCCGCTTCACGCATGGCAGCACTGCGGTTCTCAGCCAGCAAAACTGAGTGCTTACACCCCCTGGTACTTGGGGACAACTTCACTAAACAGATAATACCTCTCATTGGTGAATTTTGCCTGATGTATCTCTTCTCCATCAGCACACTCAGTACCGAGGCCCTGAAAAACAAAATTGAGACCTTTCATCTGGAGAAGACAGAGCCAACGGTCACTGCCATCTAGTTACAGGGAGCAGTGCTTTATCAGGAGAAGGACTGTGGCAGAAGCAATCTGATCTCCCAGAAATTGTGGCAAAGAAACATGAATAAAGCTGTATCTGCATACATGGGGCTGCCTCCTGCCCATAGCTCTTTCACATCAGCTGGCAGCCATTTCTGCTGCTTGGTTGAGTTCCTTACCTTTGGTAACGTGCCAGATGCCCCAACAAAGAGACAGAGGAAGAACCTGAAAGAACAAGAGTGAGGATTGTGAAGCCAGAAGTCAACACGCAATTCCCAGTTCTGAAGCAAGACTGTCAGCTTTTATAATACAGTCAGATCCAAGCTGTCACCTCCATCCAGGACTGTATCCTGGGAGAAAGGAAGCAGCTCACAATAATAGCTGCTTAAGTTATGTGTATGCTATATGCCCATAAACACAGAGATACAGGACTCACTTTTTGGCTTTGGCACTGTTGGGGTAGTCTACGACCATTCCACCAGTAAAGCCAGCTCTCATGGCTTGGGCTGTGATGAGCTCCAGCTGAAAAAGGTGCATGAACAAAAGACATTTATTTAGCAGTCATCACCAGTGATGCCCAGCCCTGTATGGTCAAACACAGCTGACTGTGTGTGCCAAAAACAGGTCAGCCCTGCTCCTGTTAAATCCTGTCCCAAGCACTCTGCTCTGTGGTAGAATCCAAACAAATGCCTGCAGCATTTCCTTAGTTCCCCCTGCTCTGCAGCCTACCCTGGAAGAGCAGACTCTCAGAGAGGGATACAGGGAGGGATTTTCCAGCCCTGGGAAACTACAGTACAGCACCAATGACTACAGCCCAGTCTTCAAACCCATCACACAAAGAAACACAGCACAGCAGCTGTAGATCACATCCTGTGAATTCCTTGGATTTTAAGGCTCAGCCCAAGACCAACTGTGAACAGGGGAAAGGACGTAAGGCATTCTCCTTATTGTTTGGTTTTTTTCCCCTCTAGTTCTTACAGAACTTTACAGGTAGGAAGAAGGATGTAGACTAAGACCCACTGTGGAAAAACACAATGCATACTGAGCCTTAAACATGCATTAGCTTCTCTGCTGTACCTGTTCTGAGTTCTCAGGGTACAGCTGCAGCACAGCTCGGGATCCTCGGGCCTACGGGAAATCAGGTTAGTCACAAGCATGGCTTAGAACAGGCTTCCCCTCTTGTTGTCCAGTCCGCACCCCCAGGAAGGTCCCTGGAGAACTTTCCCAGGAGAGCAGCTCCAATGGAAGAGCTGGAGTCGCCAGAGCACAGCAAGGCACAGGGCTAGCAGCAGGGACTGCAAGACAGCCACTGTGCAAACAGGGAAGCGGTTAAGAAATAGGTGCTGTAGCTAATACTACATTTCAGTTACTCAGAGTCTTGCTACAAGGCACAGGAGGGGATACCAAAATGGGCTGAGGGCTGAATGAGAGCATGACACTTACCAAGGCAGTATAAAGAGTTGAAAAGAACCGATAAAGGCGTTTTGGAGGACTGTGTGACTTCTTGTCAGCATTACAAAGCCACTGCACTGCAGAAATACTGCAAAAGAAATCAAAATCCAAAGGACACTGAGCCATCATCCCACCTCCCTTTGAGCGCTCTTTTAGTACTGAGCATGTGCTTAGCTTCAGAGAAAATTATTCATTTTTCTCCATATAACCTTGCCTTGTTTTGCAGTAAGGGCACTACAGAGACTCACTAAGTCATGCCACAAGCCAACCTGGTGCAGCAGTTACTCAAGCACAACAGGAACATCAGACCTCTCCTCTAAGCCGTGCACTCCAATAATAAAGTGCTTCGTTGTGGCCATTGCATAGCTCATAAGCAGCCACACAGGTTTTGCCAGTGACCCAGGCACAAAGCTTAGTAACAGAGAGCCCCTGCTCCTTCCCAGTTATTCTAAAAAGCATTCTCTAACAAAGCCCCCAAACCAACCAGTGAACCTTCACTCAGCTGTGAGGCCAGTCCCTCCATCAATACTGAAATGCTTTGGTGCGCATCTCAACTCACCTGGAAGTACACAGCCTTTCCTTTATCCAGCCCGATCATCCTCCTGCCACAAAAACGTCAGACAGCCCAAAGAGCTGCAGACTGCTCGTACCAGCAGGGAGAGCCACGCTCCCCTTTTACACAACACGAGCACACTGTACACACTGTACACACTGCAGAAGGCAACTGTTACACGGAGTATCAGGAGAGCTCGATCAGGGGCTCAGACTCACCTGATGCAGCCATCAAACGATCCGGGCCTAAAGGGGACGCCATGGCCCATATCTGCGAGGAGCAGGTCTCCTTCCACCTCCCTCTCCACAGCCACATCTGTGCGGGGATTGCGGGGCTCAGCGCGGGGCTCAGCGCTCCCTGCAGAGCGAGGGGCGCGGCGGGACGCTCACACTCACCCAACATGGCGCGGCTGATGTCCAGCCCGACCCAGCAGTGCCCCTCGTCGGAGATGTGCTCCCCGCTCAGCCCGGAGCCGCAGCTGCAGACGGGAGGGGACGGTTCACGGCGTCCTCGTGGGACTCTTCCCCCCCCCCCGCCCGTGGCGCCCCCGTGGCCGCTCACCCCACGTCCAGCAGGAGGCACGGCCGCCCCTCGGGCAGCGCCAGCAGCTCCACGGCCCGCGCCGCCATCTGCGCCTGGATCTCGGCCACGCGGGAGCTGCGGGAGGAAGGCGGCGGGTCAGAGCGGCACTAAGGCAACGGGCCCCCGGCCCCCGACCCGCCGTACTTCTGAGTGTACTTCCGCGCCTCCGTCTCATCGTAGAACTGCAACGACAGAAGGAGCGGGGGAGCGAGGCGTGAGCGCGGCCCCGACTCGGACAGCACGGACAGCACGGACGGCACAGACAGCTCGTACAGCTCGGACGGCACAGACAGCTCGGACAGCCCAGCCCGCCCCTCCCCTCCCCGCTCCGCCCGTCCCGTCCCGTCCCGTCCCGTCCCGTCCCGCTCCGCCCGCACCAGCTCTGGGGGCCCGCGATGCTCCGGCCGCCGCCCGCTGCCCGCCATGCTGCAAGGTGACGTCACCACCGGACACCACGTGCACGCCGAGTGACCGAGCAGCTCCAGAGTGACGTCACGGTCCGTCGCGTCCAAGTGACGTAACGCCGCGGGCAAGATGGCGGCGCCCTGTCGCTGAGCGATGGGTCGGTTGGCGCTGGGCCTGCGGCGCCTCCTGCTCCCGGGACCGGGGCTGGGCGCGGCCCCGCGCTGCGGCGGCAGCTCCGGGAGCGGCGAGGCCCCGCGCCGCACGCTGTACGAGGTGCTGGGCGTCCCGCCCACCGCCACGGCGGCGCAGATCAAGGCGGCGTATTACCAGCAGTCCTTCCGCTTCCACCCGGACCGCAACGCGGGCAGCGCGGCCGCCGCGGAGCGATTCGCCGCCGTGAGCGAGGCCTACCGCGTGCTGGGCAGCGCCGCGCTGCGCCGCAAGTACGACCGGGGCGCCCTGAGCCGCGACGAGCTGAGCGGCGCCCCCCGACCTTCGGGCCGCGATCCCGCGCCGCCGCCCCCCGCCCGCAGCGCCGCCGCCCGCGGTCACAGCGCGACGCCGCCCTTCGACTTCGACGCGTTCTACCGCGCGCACTACGGGGCGCAGCTGCAGCGGGAGCGGGCGCTGCGGGAGCGGCGGGAGCGGCTGCGCCTGTTCCGGGAGGAGACCGCGGCCCAGGGACGACTGCGGCTCCTGACGGAGCTCACGGCCGGGCTGCTCGTCGTTCTGGGCTTCGCGATGCTCTACGGCTTCAAGTAGCGGCGGCCCGACACGGTGCTGGCGGCCCTGGGACGGTGCGGGATCCGTGCGGGATCGGTACAAGGCCTCAGCGTCGCTTCTGGAGCCGCGTGTGCCCGCAGCGTGGCCGTGTGTTACCGCACCCACAGCAGCGCTGCCGTGAGCCCCTTCTGTCTGCAGACCCCACACGAGGCGCCCGGCAGGGACACGGGCTCCACTTTGTGACCTCCGACATCTCCTCCATTGGCACCGCGCTGTGACTCCGCTGGGAACCACATTTCTGTTCTGCTGAGCCGTGATTAAATAGTTACCAACTGTTTGTGTGCTGCACGTGTTCCTGGAGATGCTCTCGCTGATGTTAAGTAATGTCTCTCTGTGGGTTCCATTAATCCCAAGCTTGCCGCCTTTGTGCTGTCACCCTTAGTGCATTTTTGGAGCGTTGGTCTCCAAACTGCACCATGACCCTGTGTCCCTGCGTGGGCCCTGCCTCACGCTGTGCTGAGCACACACCTCTCAGTTCCAGCAGTCTGAAAGAATGGAATGTGGGCCCTGGCTGCCTGTGTTCCCACCATCACCTGGAGGTGCTGCCCCAGGCACCTCACTGTAGAGCAGCCCGCCTTGGCGAGGCCTTACTGGGAGCTTTGCACAAGACTGTCTCGTACAGCCATTGTGGCTGGGAGCGGTACACGTTTGTCAGTGGCATTATTTGTGTTTGACGTGCCTCTAAGCACCTTTTGCACATAGGAGTATTTGACTAATTAAGTACTGAAGTGATTCAGGAACTGAAGAAGATTGTATCTAAGAGTGCCTGTCTTGGGTGAAGGTTTCATCTCTGCCACGTGGTACTGCTGGCAGAGAGAGAAGCTTGCTGGAGCCCTGTGTTGCAACACCTGGAGTGCCAAGGATGACATCTGTGGTACTTTGCACTGTGTTTGCTGGGTTGGACTGTGTGAAAACCATGCCCTTCCCTCGCTGCTGTGACACAGGGTTGTGATTTCTCCTAATACAAACCAAAGCAAACACCTCATGTTTTTCAGTGGTGGAATTCTGTGATACTGAGCTGAGCCCAAGGCAGTGGCAGGGCAGAGTGCAGTGTGTACTGGTAGGTGGTACATGCTGCTACAGGAGAGTCTCCTGTCTCTTCTGGAAAGTATTGTACCACTTCCAGCTGCAGAGGCTGCTGTGTGTTTGGGCACATTTAGTGCAGGAGAAGAGAGGGCTTTCCAGGATCCTCTGTTGTTGTTGTTGAGATTATAGTCCTGAAATGTTGGTATGTGAAGAGCTGGGGGAGCCTGGCATTCAAAAGCACTGGTTATAGAGTGGGAACATCTAGAGCAGTGGCTCTGTGCCAGCACACCCATGTACTTTCGTGCTGTAAGCCATGTCCCTTACTGCCCCCAGAGGTGGCTTCCCAGGAAGAGCTTGGCCAGCAGCATTCTCTCACAGGCTGGAAGAGCTCTGTGCAGCCATGAGAAGCAGTGGGTACCGTACAGGAGCATCTCTAGTTCCTGGTTTTGTGATTTGCTGTTTTTTAAGGCTGTTGTGCCAAACACAAGTTGTCTTCTGTGTTGATCTCTCTGTATGTGCTGCTCTGTATGGCTCAGGCCATACATGGGTCGGATGTAGTGCAGCCTGGAGCAGGAGAAGCTGAGCGCTGTGCTCCTGGCACTGCTCTGGTCCCTGGGACTGGGACAGGGAAGCTCCCGTGAGACATCTGGCTTTCCCAATCTGTGCCTGTGTCTGAAATCAAGGCACTAAAGCTGGGCTCATCAATGTGCCTTACCATGGTGGTGAGGGTCATTCATATTTCTGGTTCTTCCTGTTCCTCTTCAGATCTCTGTGACACATCCTGAGCATTAAAATTATCCATCAATAAACTAGTGATGAACTGACATGTCTTTCTTTTGACGGGCTTGAGTGGTAAATATTCTTTGTACATGCTGGAAAATGGAGGGTGGGAGGTGGGTTGGTGTTCACTCAGTGACCACAGTAGCCTGAAGACGATGCTTGTGGGAGGGTGCCTTTTTTACCCTGAGACCCATTGAAGAGGCTGGACATGCAGCTGCAGTCACTGGGAGTGGGTGGGGTGGCTTCTGTAGGCAGACTTCACTCCTGCTGCTACAAACCCACTCAGTGCTGCCGCTGGAGTACAAGGGCAGTACAAGGGCTGTGCTGTGACATCTGGGAGAGCTGAGCAAATGCTCCGCTGTGCTGCTGGGTTTGGTCAGAGGAGGGGAAGCGCGGCATGCAGAGTATGGGGGGGGTTCTTCCCATTAGCTGGTATAGTGCTATTTTTTGCTACTCTGTATAGAGTGTGCACTTCCATTACAATGAGACACTGTAACACCCCAAAAGTAACATCCCTGTGTCTGCATGTTACCAGCTCTGTATTAACAGGAAGAAAAGTATCACCTCTGTGTTGCTCAGGCGGAGCGGTCAGCTGCTGCGGGACAGACGGCAGGAAATCAGGTGCCTGGAAGTTGGAGCTCGCCCAGATTCACAGACCAGCTGCCAGCTCCCAGCACACCCCGACACCTGCAGCCAGAGGGGGCACCGGGGCTCACGAGCTGCCTGCAGTGCTGGCTGCCCTCCCCCAGCCCAGTCATGGGCTGCTCTCCCTGGCTGTGGATGAGTGGTGTGCGGTTGTAGGGGCTCCGTGTCTCCTCAGGACCTCATCCACCATCTGGAGAAGCTGGGAAGGAACAGGCACCTGCCTGTGGGCAGAGCCAGAGGGAGCTGCAGGCTGGGTGAGCAGGGCCTGAGCAGCAGCAAGGGGACTGTGGGACCCTGGGACAGCCCCAGCCCTGCTTTGCTCTGGGCTCCCTAGACAGAGTGCTGCCCCCAGCCCTGCTGCAGTGGGTCCTGGTACAAGGTCCCAGGACAGAGCTGCACGGTTGGCAGCATCCGTGGACCTGTGGGCCCACTCACTTCCCATTCACAGCATGCCCTGCAGCACACCTCTGTTAATAGAGTTCTCCATTAACAGCCTTGCCTGTGTCAGCCCTGCCACACAGGGAGACCCAGGGCGGATACTGTGCCACATCACCACTGCTGCTGGCAGCCCCACCCCAGGGATTTTATCCCCTGCAGAGCAGCTTTGTGGTATGCAGGGTTTCCAGGCACCCACCTGCACTGGGGCGCTCCTCTGCCTGCCCATGGCTACTGCCTGCCTACCAGGCCCAAATGCACCAGGCTGGGGCAGCCAGCTCTACCAAGCGTAGTTGTGCAGTCCCACCGCTCACGAGTCAGGCAGGGATCCAGAGGGGCTGCTATTGCCATGTGTGGGGTTGAGCTGGGGGGCTACACTTGGTGCCTGGCCTGGGGGGAACTGCACTCCTCATGCCCACGGGTTCTGTGCCCACCCTGGAGCAGCCCTCGCCATCCCCGGGCACACCCCAGCCCAGGGATGTCCCCAAACCAGGGGACCACCTCTGCCTGCTCCATCCATCTGCTCACATCCAGGCCAACGCGGTGTGGAACACAGCCTTTATTTGGGGAGTGCACAGCGGGCCGTGCTCCCGGACCTTCTTCCCCACTGCCTCCACCCCCCCGGGCCCACCGACCCACCTTCTCCCACCCTCCCGCAGCGGATGCAGCCACTTCTTCCCCGAACGCGGCAGGTCCCGGAGTTCCGCGCCCGCCCTTCCCCGGCCCCGGCCCTCTACGGCTGCAGCGGCTCCGGCTCCCGGCGGCGGATGGGCCGGGGGCTGAGCGGTGCCGCTTGCGGGGCGGGGGGCGGCTGTCCCAGGGCCGGGAGACGGTGCTTGGGCGGCACGGCGAAGGGTACAACGGCCGCCGCGGGGACGAGGACGGCGGGCACGAAGCCGCAGCGCAGCTGCAGGGCTTTGGGAGAGGCCGCGCCGTGGCCCGACGCCGGGTTGAGCCCCTGGGGCTCCTCCGCAGAGTCTCGGCCCCTCTGCAGCAGCTCCTGCAGCTTCTCCAGCTGCGTCCGAGACACGTGGAAGCGCGCGCGGCTCCGGCAGAAGGACTCGAGGAAGACATCGAGGGGCACCTCGTGCGCCAGGAACCGCTGCATCTGCTCCTGCGGGACGGGCAGCGAGGGGGCGTCGGGCAGAGCGCTGCACGGCCGAGGTCCCCCCGTATCCCCGAGTCCCGCGCTGTCCCTCGGTGCCCCGCACACGGCCGGGCACGGCGCGGAGCTCTCACCCGCCTCCGGTTCACCCCCGCTCACCTCCGCCTCCGCTTCGGACGCGTCCAGCGCGGCTCGGAGCCGGTCCAGGGCACGCTGCGGGCCGCACTCCTCCAGGTACGTCTCTGTGCGGGGACAGTGCGGCGCTGCCGGGAACCTCCCCTCCCGGGTTCCCCCCTCCCGGCACGACGGACGCTTCCCTCGCCGGGAAGCCCCGCACTCTCCCGTCGCTCCGCACTCACCCAGGCGCCGCAGCTTGGCCCGGCACGCCTCGCGCACCTCGCGCAGCTCCTGGTATTTGATGGCCAGGGCCGCCTTCCCGTCCTCCAGCCGCGGCCGCAGCGCCAGGTTGTCCCGGGCCAGCGCGCTGTTGGCCGCCAGCCGCTCCTCCCGCTCCCGCTGCAGCGCCTGGAACTGCGGCGCCGGGCGGTGAGCGGCGCGGAGCGCCCATAGCACCGCATCGCATCGTACCGCATCGTACCGCATCACACCGCATCGCACCGAACAGCATCACACCGCATCACACAGCAACGCATCGCACCGCATCACACAGCACCACATCGCACCGCATCCCGGCCCGGCCCTACCTTCTTGCTAAGGCGGACGGCGCGCTGCAGCCGGGGCTCGTCCTGCAGCAGCGCCCGCAGCTGCCCCGTGCTCAGCGCCCCGAAGCAGCGCGGGGCCCCGGGAGGCGCCGGGGGCCGGGCCATGGGCCGGGCACGGCCGGAGCCCCCCCACCGCCGCCGCCGCCAGCACCGGGAGCCGCAGCCCCGCGCCCGGCCCCGCCGCACCGCCCCGCCCCGCAGCCTTAAAGGGGCCGCCGGCGAGCGCGGGGCCGTGCTCGGCTGTGCTCGTTCTGCAGCGCATCCTGAGTCGAGCCTGCATTGCACCTGCTGTGTGCATCTGCACCTGCTGGATGCAACCCACACCGCACCTGCTGTGTGCATCCTGCACTGCTCCCACTGTGTGCAGGCTGCAGCACTAAATTCTACATATTATGAGCACCACTACATCACATGGTGTGGGTCTCGCACTGCAGTGTTCAGCATCCTACACCACACTGCACCCCATAGAGCACTATGCTGTGCACATCCTGCTTCAGTGTGTTGGCCCGTATTGCGCTTGTACATTCTGTGCACATTCTGGCACTGAGGACATTCCTGGCTGCTTTGCTGCCTGTTGCTGTCCTCAGCATGCTCAGGGCTCAGGCCTCTGCTCCTGCTGAAGCTGCAAGAAGCATCCCTGCACCCCAAGGTGCCACCAGCAACTCAGTAGGAAACAGGCGCCGAGTGCTGCACCCTCAGGGTTCTCCTGCCTGGCTGGTGCTGAGGGAGTAAACAGTTACAGGTCTGTTCTCTCAGTGCAACTAGTTTTAATTACCTTACATCCCTTTTAATTAGCTTACATCCCTTCCCGTGAGAAACACGTGGGGCCTTTCCCCCACTGAGCCCCATTGCTCCAACCAAGCACCCACTGTGGGATCTCACTGGCTGCAGTGGGACATGCAGAACAGTCATTCATTGACATACAGTGAGCTGAAGGAAGCACATTTATTTGGCTGCTCTAACAGACGCCATAGAGAGGTGCGGATACACCGACATTTGTGACACGTGGCCCTCCTGCTTGCTGTGAGTTCTGGAGACGGCTATCAACCACTGCTGAAATGTTACTCCAGGGCTCTGTGTTCTCCTCCCCCATGGAAGGTACACACACAATTCACACATTTTGCAATTATTTTTTTTTTTCCCTTTTTTTTTAGTGCTTATGAACAAAACAAAAATGAATCATTGGCAAGCACAAGGAGAAATGGGCAAAGAAGGGGAAGAGAGGGAAAGAGCAGATGATATTTCACCAACCCCCAGCACCCTTAGGCTCCCTCTCTGCCCCAGAAATGCCCCAGCCTTGCAGAGAATCGAGTGCAGATGGGAGGGAAAAGAGCTGCTAACAGTACAGAGCTGGTTTGATGAGGATGAGGGAGGATTTGCAGTCCCCTTTGCACAGGCTGCCCCACGTCATGCCACCCTTGAAATTCAGCCGCACGGAATAACAGGACGAAAACCACCACCCGCCCTCATAGCTGTAGGCGCAGTTCCTACTGTAGTTGTCCTGATCCCGATCTTTTGTGGAGAACTTCATGTTGTCATGCATAGTGCTGGGATTGTCTGAAGTCATGGCATCCCCCGCTGTCCCACTGTAGGAGCCCAGCCGCAGCCGGTACCCATGGGCCTCATCCTCCACGCTGAAGAGGTTGTAGTCTGCAAACTTGATATTGTTTGCGTTGTCCGAGATGACGAATCTGACCTGGTAGACCTTCTGCTTGGCGATCTGGTGAATGTACTCGGTGCCCAGCCAGTATTCGCTGCGCACGTTCCCAAAGCCGTACTTGTAGGTGCTCCAGGACTCGGCCCAGGTGACAGGTGTGTCCCTCTGGTTCCTCTGGATGACCGTCCAGCCCCCGCTGGTGGTATTCATCTCACAGTACACCACGAGCTGGTGGAGGCCCTTTGGCTGGATGATGTAGACCCCGCTGTGGCTGCCAGGAGGGAGCTCACTGCAGTCCTTGGGCCAACCTGCAGCAGGAAATGTGGATGTTACATCTTACCTGACACAAGGAGACACCGAGCACATGGGATTACTTTTACACCTGTCCTATTGCACACACATTCCTGGGATGTATTCCTGCCATATGCCCACAGGATTAAATTAAAGTTTTGAAATGATCAAAGAAAGAGTTGGACTTCATGTGTTTCCAAGACAGGAATCAACCTCATGTGGACTCACAGGTCCCCACTGCCTTCTAACAGGATGCAGTGCAACCTTGTCCAGGTTGGAGTCGCTGCAGTGAATCCCACGTTGCCTGTTGGTGATGTATCACCATACAGGGAAATGCCAATCTGGACTCTGAAGCCACTTGCATGAAAGGTTTAGAGATTTGGTCATTGTAGAAACCCTGGAGAGGGCCTATGATTAGGACAAACCCCCTGGGTTTACCCAAGTGACTCTTTAGGGATTTCCTGACTTGTTTCATTTGATCACAGACTTTCAGTTCTCCAGAATGGAACCCCCTTATGCAGTGAATAGGGGTTCCATTCTGGAGAACTGCACAGACAAAATCAGGTAATAATCAGCCATCACAACCCAAAGGCAGATAATAAATCATTAATTTCCAGTTTGGATCTTCAGATAGAAAATTCTCTCAGCACGTATTAAGTGCAGAACGTGGCTGGTGCCAGGGTCTATCCAGGATAACAAGCTGTGGCACCTCTGTTGTTCCTGGGAGGAACAAGTGCATACAAAGGGCCGACAACTCTCCTCTGGGCTCTTAGTGAAGGTGAAATCTTGTGAGCAGATGTACTTCTTGTGCAGACTTACCATGAACTGCTGGTGGGCGTGGGGCAACGTCTCTCACCTGTCGAATGTGGGGGTCCCCCTCATCTGAATAGACAAGAGAAGAGGAGAAAGGAGTGAGTGTAGAGAGAACGGATGTCAGATGCCTGCTAGGAGAAAATGACCCTCTCCAGATTGTGATCCTGTTACTGTGGCTACTCCTCACTCCAGAGGGACGTTCCCTGCAGGTATTGGGGCCACCAGCACGTGGGGAATTCCCATGGGGCAGGTGCTTCCTTGATGAGAAGGGTTTGAGCACCCTGTGCATTAGAGGGACCCCAAAAGGTGATAGCAATACCAGGAAGGTAGTTGCTAAGTTACAGGAGGAGTCAGGAAGGGACAGAGGCAGAAACGGGATGAGAGGGGAAAGAAATGTTAGAGTGGCCACAGAAAAACTGGCTCTGGTGTCTGGAACAGAAAGAGGGGCTCTGAGGGGAATTTGAATGCTGTAAGAAAAAATGGCTCGGAGTGAATGAATGCAGTTCTCTCACAAGGGCATATTGTGTATGTCCACAGGTGAATCTGTCCCCTCTGTAAACCCAGATGCTCTGGGGTTCAGACTAGTGGGCTCAAAGAGGGGCTGAAGAACTTGATGCCATGTAGAGGATGAGGTGGGCTACTATAAGAGGACTCTGGAATAACTCTTGTCCCAGCAACACAGCACACATTGTTTTGGCATTGTCCACACACATAGAGCAATGTTGAGTCCATCCTCCATGACACAGGGCAGGAGCTGGGGTGGGCTGGGGCACAGAGCTGCATGGCGTCTGATCAAACATGACCTTGTCTGCTTCTCCCTCTTACACAGGAATACTTACCAGGTTGGACGGGCTCTGGGTGAATATTCATAATCTCATCCATTGTTCCATTTAAGAGATGCAAGTTTTTTATGTCAAAGGCAAGAGGTGCTGCCAAGGCCAGCAGGGAGGTAAAAATCAGGAGACAAAGGTACTGGGTAGCTGAAATGAGAAGAAATTGGGGGCAGGGAGGCAAAGAAGAAAAAGCACATAACTCTTCAGTTAATTCTACTTGACTCTTGCAGTGTAAAATAGGAAAATTAAATTCTTTGTGAAGTTTCCTCTTGGAGTTGAAAGTCCTGTTTCACCCAGATAGCAAAACAAAAGTCATCAGAAATCCCTGTGAAAACCAAGTGCTGGGGCTGGACAGTGAGCAGGGAGGGGGAATCTTCTTTTCTCTCTGCTCCTATCACCCCTGACAGATGATGAATGTGACTCCTTCCTTCAGCTGAGTCACAGCTCCCCTGTTTTGCCCCAGGCTGCTGAGTTCAACAGTGTTCCTTGAGGTGGTGAGAAGGAAGATGTTCAAGGCAGAGCTCCATCCTAGAGGTGAACATCTCTTCCTGGGAACATCAGACTGTCCCAGCCTTTGTACTGCGTTCTGCAGCTCTTCTAACCACTCTCCAAACAATTCAACTGCTGCAGAGCATTTGGTGATTTGTGTTTAGGGACATGTGTAAAGACATCTTGTCTTAGGGCCACTGGAGAAGTAATGCTCCTCCTGCTGCCCCATGAACGGCCATGGAATTCCAGCAGGAAGGAGATGTGGGAGATAAAACAGTCACTGCTGGGTGTGCTGTGGACAACTGTGTGCATTCAAACAGCAAATCCCCACATCATAATGCCTCTTCAATAGTGCTCCTTAGAAAAGAAGATCTAAAAGAGCAAAAATCCATGTCCTTCACTAAGGTATTTTCTCTGCAGAACAGACCATTACAAGGAACATCTGGCCAATTGTTGGCTTGTACATTGGGCCACCTAGTGCTCTGCCTGCACACAGCGTGCCCCAAACAAAGCGTGCAGCTCCTGCTCCAGCTCCCACCCAGGGGAGCAGGGGCACAGCAGGCGTTGTGCTGGGACAGCTGAGGGAGCAGGGAGCCCTGCGCAGACCTGTGCCCGGGGACCCCTCCCTGCCCAGCCCACACTCACCCATACTGCCTCCAAGGGGACCCTGCGGGGCTGAAGCCGGGCGGATTTGGCCTGTGGGAGGGGTGTGCGGCCTGAAAGTTATAGTGCTCTGTGGGTGAGGGGGTGGGAACACGAGACCCAAACTGCAGCACTTGTCCCCTGTTCGGCAACAGCGCTAGTGCTTTGTGCCTTGTTTGCTTTCGTAGTGAAGTGACACGTCCTTGGGCAAAGAAGGCTGCATCTCACCGAGGTGAAGAGCTTTCTTCAGATGCAAAGCAAATAGCAAGTTGCCAATGAGACAGTGTCTTGGAACAGCTCTGACGTAGGCAGCCTGGCTGCCCCTATCCCCCACCTCCCCCCTCTGCTCGCAGGGTTTCCCCAGGGAATCACATCCTCTGAGCACCTCCCAGCATTTCTGCATGTAAGTAAACACCCTGATGGCATTCCCCTCCTGGATGGAAATCAAATGTCAGGGTATCAATTGCTCTCTCCAGAGTAGGTGTTGAGCCCAGCAGCCATAGGGAGCCCATCTTGGCCCTCAGCAATGAGGCACTGTAGTGTTCCTGACAAGCGGAGCTTTTTTCATCTAAGCACCACATTTCAAAGAGTCCCACTCCAGCAGCCCAGCGCTGCCCTTGTGCAATGTGTGGTACCCTCAGCTGGACCCATTGCCCCTGCAGCTGTGGGAACCGGGGCAAAATGAACATGGAATAATCTCAGTTCAAGCCTCTCTCTGTAAATAGGAGCACTTACAACATGGATTTCTTCAAGAAAATTCTTGTCGGTCCTTTTTCTGTGGATCGGTACCACAGAGAGAAGAGCAGGCAAAGGGGCAGCCTTTGTGGCCTGCACAGCCTGGTGGGTGCAGAGAATGCGAAGCCAAGTTGTTCTCAGGGGTCCTGGGATGAGAAGTAATGGATCTAAGCTAGAACATGGGCAATTCAAGTGAGGGACTATCTATAGCATGAAGTTGGTCACATAGTAGAACAGGTGTCTGGAGAGGTTGTGAGTTTTCCCTCCTTGAAGGTTTTCACGTCTTGACTGCATGAGGACATCACCCTGTAGACCTGCCTTGAGCAGAGAGGTCAGACTGTCACTTCCACTCTAAACGAATATATGACACTGTGATTCTGTGGCTCTGGAAGTCCACAGGGACAGGGTGAGAGGCAGCAGACACAAGGGAAACAAATTACAATTAGAAGGAAATTACAATTAGATTAAGAAAATATTATTTTGAGGTTCTTCAAACACTGCCATTGCACTGGATTTATTGAACCCCATGTGGTTCTCCTGGACACATGGCTCAGCCTGCCCAGGTCTCTCTGAATGGCATCCTATCTCTCAGCCATGTCAAGGTGTCACCCACAAACTGCTGAGGCTGAACTCAAGCCACTGTCAGTGTCACTGATAGAGATATTTAAGAGCACCGGTGTCATTACTGACCCCTGAAGGGCACCACTCATCGCTGATCTCCATAAAGCACCCCTGCTCTGTTGTGGAGGTCAGACCAGCAACATTCGTAGCTTGTCCTACTCTTGGTTACCCCTTACTTCTCCAGTTCCTTGACGGGCACTGCTTCCCCAGCCCTGCTGCTCAGATTGTGCAGACTGCAGTGCCAGAAGATGTTGCACATGCCGACACCAGCTCCAGCTCAATGGCTTCACCAATCAGTCTTAAAGCCTGTGGGTGGAAAGTAAGCAGGATGGCCTCTTGAGGATCTGCACTCATCTTTCTGACGTCACCTTTGGAACTAGACAAATAGGAAACCTAACTTCACCTCTCTCGCCAGTTTGTTTACGTCCTTAGAAAAAGCTTGGTCTCTTCACTTCACTTTGATCATGGCTCTCCAGAAATAACTCCAAGTGGGCAATTCACATGTAGTGTTTGTGTAATGTTAAGAGTCAATAAGTGAAATCTCTCCACGTGGGAGTATTTTGTAATTCTCTGGCTAGAAGGGCATGACTCCCTTCCCCTGTGGGCCTTATTGTGCTGTAAAGGGATCTGAAAGCTTCTTGAGTCATGGTCTGCAAGCATCCCCTAGTGCCTCTACAAACAACACGTGTGAGCACAAGTGGGAGAGCACAGTGCCTATAAAGTCACCATGCACAGCCTGGCATGGGAGGGTGAGCCACTGGGTTCCTGCTCTCTGCTCAGCTGTGCTGTTGCAATGGGTGAGTTATCTTCCCAGAGCTAAGCTGCATTCAGGTGTGCTGCTGGGTTCAAACCAGACCTGCATGGGGTGAGTATACAAAGGCACAAGGAGAGCAGCAGGACAGCTGCCACGGCCTGGCCTGGGTGGCACCATGATCTTAGAAGGGATGCAGTCCAAAGCAGTAGGTGACATACGTCCATGGTGGCACCTTATACTTTTTTCAGGCTACCTAAGCCCTGTCCTTTTAGTATGGAGCCCTGCATTTCAGTTTGATCCTTTCCCCTCCTGATCAGTGATGCCCTCTTGATCAGCACATGTGGCACTTGTGGTTGCACAGGGGCCCTTCCCCACCTGGGACTGGCATCTCCCTCAGCACTGAGCTGATGCAGAGCGTGGGGTTGTATTGGTGGCCACCAACAGTCCAGTGGTGTGGGCTCATGTCACCATGTGCACACAAGTGATTTTCTCCTGTCCACCCAGTAGCTGGTGTCTGTAGCATGGGACTCATCCTCTGAATCTTGGTCCTGCAGCTCTGCATTCCCTGGTCAGAGCTTCCAGGCCACCGAGGTGCGGGGGGCTGCCGAGGGGTCCTGATGGTGCTGCACCCTTCCCTCCCCAGGGCTGCAGTCTGGGACACGTCAGCTCCATGTGAACCTTGTCCTCCTGCCCGTGGTGGGGGTGATGCTTCTCCACTATGTGAGTGCAGGTCCAGGAATGCCCACTGCCAGCTCACGGAGCGGTGAGTATGGATCCGACTGGGGGAAGCGGCACCAAGGGCAGGAGAGCTTTTGCTCTCAGATGCTAGATGCTAGACAGGCTATCATGCAAGCAGACTGGTTGAGGCACAAAGCAAGGACTCCTCAACATACAGACTCCTGAGCTCTTGTGAAGTAAACAGCCTGACCCATGTCAAGGCATCCTTTGATAGCTCCAGGCTGAAACTGAGGGGCTTCTGCCTAAACAGTTCCATCAGAGATCCTCCCAGTACTGAATTATTTATTTACGTATTTATCTGTAGCTCTTGTTGATCTGGGAGACCTTTTTCCCCCTCCATCTTGGCCAGATACATCAGCAGTTCCAAACACAAGAGCGAGTCATGGGCAGGGTGCTCAGCAGGGCCACTGTCGGGGGCCTTTGTTCTCCCTGTAGAAGAACCATTGCCAGTGCAGAAAAGACCACAAATAAAAGTATCCCTTTTTGTGCTAAGTCCTTACTCTCTTCTAGGAGCATCTTGTTGCCCACACTGACTCATACAGTCCTTCTCTCTCCCACTCTGCTCTGTTTGCTGCAGTTCCTGTTGCAGGGTTCCCCGCAGACTGCAGCCGCCTCCGCAAGACCAGCCCCAGCGGGGTGTACGTCATCCAGCCAGCACGATCCCCTCCCCGTGTGGTGTGGTGTGACATGGACACCGAAGGCAAGGGCTGGACTGTTGTCCAGAGAAACTCTCATGACACTGAGCTCGCGTGGAAGCAATCCTGGACCACCTACAAGTACGGCTTTGGGAACGTGCAGGCTGACTACTGGCTGGGCACTGAGTACCTGCACCTGCTCACACAGCAGGGCACCTACAAGGTCCGCTTCGTGGTGCGGGACAAAGCCAACGTCACTCACTACGCTGAGTACGACATCTTCAGAGTGGAGAGCGAGAGCAGCGGGTACCCGCTGAGGCTGGGCCGATTTTCTGGTGAAGGGGACGACTACCTGACCGGCTACTACCCCAAGAAGGGCGGCATCCACGACAACATGAAGTTCAGTACGGTGGACAAGGACCAGGACCAGTACAGCGGGAACTGCGCCAGCAGCTACGGGGGGTGGTGGTACGACAGGTGCCAGAATGTGGTGCTCAATGCCCAGAAGTACATCCTCTGGCCGGGATTCTGTGATAAAGGCGACTGCACATCATCCCTCATCCTGGTCAAACCCACTGATGTGTGCTGACTGTGTCAGACGTTGGGGCAGCACCACTGTCCTCAGCCCAGTGCCCCATTCCTATGCCTTCCAGCCCCGTGCCAGCCCCGCTGGGTGCCCTGTGCCACCTGCAGCTCCTGCACGGCCACCAGCTCCAACACTGCGGCTCTGGGGCTCAGGAGCGGTCTCCTGAAGCTCTGGACACATGGGCAGCTTTGACCAGTGCTGCTGTGTTGGCTGGCACCAGGATGCAGGCACTGCTTTGGGGTGGGTGAAGGGGAGAAGTGCGCGTGCCCTTCTCCATGCAATCAGCATCTCCCTGCTTTTCTCCTCAGTCCCAAAATTGCTTCCCACACTGTGAAAAATCAGCTACAATAAACCCCAGAGCCAGACTTCGCTGCCTCCTGTCTCCTTGCTGTATCAATAATGGGAATAAACAGAGGAAGGACCACTCTGTCCAGTCCCCAGGACCTTATATGGCAGACCTTATAGAGGGTGGGTGCATTATATGGTGTTCTCTCAAAGACCTCCTCCCAGATAAGGAGATACAGCCGCCCAAGTGGCCCCAAACCGCTCCAGAGCACACACAGCACATCTTTCCCATGGCTAGTGTGCAGGCTGCTCATCCCGGCTCGTAGTCATATCGGATAGTGATTGTAGTTTTGAGCTTGCTGCTAGGCCTCCCGGAAAATCGCTTGAATCAGACAGCGTTCAGCACTGCCATTAGCCTGCTGCTGGCCCGGCTGCTGCTGAGCACAGCCCCAGCTTCTCCTCCAGCTGGGTTGGAAACAGCCGGGATTGTGGTCACCCCCTGCCGGAAAAGGGCTGACGGTGCAATGGTCAGACTGGAAGAGGAAGGGCGGGGGGGGGCGCATGCCATCATTCCCACCGCCCGCTTTAGGCTGTATGGCACTGCATTTTCTTTTTGAAAGACCTTCACTTTGAAACCCAACCCCCTTCTTTAAGTGCGAGTTTCGTCTTTAATTCCCCGTTTGTTTCATAAAATAAATAAATAAATTGCCCTCTGATTTCTTACTGGAACAGGAGCCTTAGGTCTGCTCCTGGCTAATAGCTGGCAACAGATGAAGGACATTTTCACATCTGTGCTGGTTCTAAAGCAGTTTTATTCTGCAGGATGAGCACAGGCTGCTCATGTATGTTCTGTCTGGGAGCGGAGCAGCACAGGTTGTGTTAGCTGGCAATGAAAGAGATTTTTCTACTGAAGCCTGTGACCTTCATCTATAACCTCAGAGCAGGAAGAGAATGAGCCCTTGCTGGGTCAGGAAAATCAAAACATTTATAATGCCTCGTTCTAATGAAAGTCCCAAAAACCCATCACAGGTGACAGGCCACGGACAAAGCAGTGAACCTTACTAATTTCCAGGAAAAGAATAAAGGAAAACAGCTATTGATATAGAGGAACAGCCCCATTCACGCCCAGAACCCCAGCCAGCAACGAGCAGTGCAGCAGAGCCCCGGCCTGGCTGTGTCCAGTGAGGAAGGGACGCTATCTGTACTGAGCTGGTCTGATGAGGATGAGGGAGGATGTGCAGTCCCCTTTGCACAGGCTGCCCCACGTCATGCCACCCTTGAAATTCAGCAGCACAGAATAACACGACGAAAACCACCACCCGCCCCCAGAGCGGGATGCACAGTTCTTCCTCGAAGTGTCCTGATCCCGATCTTTGGTGGAGAATTTCATGTTGTTATGCATAGTGCTGGGATTGTCTGAGTCCATGGCATCCCCCGCTGTCCCTGTGTAGGAGCCCAGCCGCAGCCGGTAGCCCTGGGACTCACTGTCCAGACTAAAGAGGTTGTATTCTGCAAACCTGATGTTGTTGGAGGCATCCTGGATGACGAATCTGACCTGGTAGACCTTCTGCTTGGCGATCTGGTGGATGTACTCGGTGCCCAGCCAGTATTCGCTGCGCACGTTCCCAAAGCCGTACTTGTAGGTGCTCCAGGACTCAGCCCAGGTGACAGCTGTGTCCTTCTGGTTCCTCTGGATGACTGTCCAGCCCCCACCTGCCACGTTCATTTCACAGTACACCACAATGGGGTGGAGCCCTGAGGGCTGGATGGTGTAGACGCCACTGGGGCTGCCAGCAGAGATCTCACTGCAGTCCTTGGGCCAACCTGTGTCAGGAAACAGGTGGTGGGGGATGTTACATCTTACCTGACACAAGGAGATGCTGAGAGCACTCCTTGGTTAGCCCAGACCAAGGAATGGCAATGGGGTTGGGGAGAGCACCACGATACCCATGGAATGCTCCTTACTGTTTTTCTTCAGAGTGTTCATTGAAGTGTTGGAGAAGGTTTTCTTGAAAGCATTTTGGGTCTGTGCAGGCACAGAGGGGCCTGGGATGGCTAAGACCAGCACACAAGCAAGGAGTGGAAGGCACTGGGTTACTAGAAAAGGGAAAAGATGTAAAAACATTGAGATGCGAGGTGGGAAACCCCCTGGCTCCAGCGCTCACACATGAGATGCAAGAACACACAACATATGCTGTGCTCTGTGCCAGACGGGGAGCCAATAGCCTCCAGTCCTCTGCCCAAGGGGTGAGCAGCTTGCCCTTTCTCTGTCTCCAAAGCCACGCACAAGGCAGGGTCAGGTACAACACAGCACCAACAGCTGACAGAGCCAGGTTCTCAGAGGAAAGCGTTCCTGGCCTCAAAGCAGGACCTGGCTGTGGTCACCAACAGGGCTGGCACGGAGCGGTGGAGGGGAGCGCATCTCTCTGCTTGTGCTGATGCCCCCAGTCCCCATAAGGGCAGAGCTCAGAGCTGCTCCCAGTGCCCCGCAAGGAGCCCTCCCCAGCCCCACACTTACCCATGGCTGCGGCACAGGGCTCCCTCTGATGCACAGAGCCGTGGGGCTGCAGTGGGAGAGTTGTAGGGCCCTCTGCAGTGGGTGGGGTGAGCGCGTCTGACCCACGCAGCCTCCTTTCTCCTGGGGGTGGAATCAAAGCATGTTCCCTTCTGACCCTCAGAAAACAGCCTGAGAAGAAGTGACTGTGGTGCCTGGCACACAGCTGCAAAGAAAACAATGTCTGTGCCAGCAAGAGTGCTCGGAATGCTCTCTGCTGTGAGTACTCAGCTCCTTAGATGAAATTCTCACTGGGAACGGCATAGCTGGGAGCTCTGAAGGGTGCTGCCTTTGAACAAACACTTGGATGCCAGTCCTCATCCAGCGGGGAGAGCAAACACTGGGGAATGGAGAGACCTTGAGTGGTCATGGTGAGAATGGAGGGCATCCGAGGTGCCAGGAACTGGACGAATCCACAGGTGAATGGGGTGGGACATGGGGATCTGAGAGCACTTAGAAGGCAACAGATGGGATTGGAGGGTACACAGGAGGTATGGTTTGGGTGTGAGGAATGGCAGGGGCCGGGTTGTGCATGGAGGGCAGCAGAGGAGATCCAAGCACACATGGATGGGAACTGTGGTGTTGCAAAGCATGGGCTGGGGCAGAGAAGGGCTGTAGTTTCCCTCCTCCTTTTCGCCTTCTGTTTGCTTTCCTCTAGTTTTTGGATGCTTCCCACAGGTGCCAGCCAGTCAAAACTGGTGGGGAGTGGCCATGCAGTGACACCTGACAGCCCCCCAGCAGCTGTGGGTGCATCCCTCAGTGCACAGGAACTTGTCCACATCCAGCTTGCTCAACTGTTCCCTGACCCAATTCTTTCCACCAAGGATGAATCTCTCACTCAAGAGATCTCAGTGCGGAAGACAAGATGCGACTCAGTGACTTGCTTGCTCCATTTAGGAACAGCCCCGGTGCATTAAGCTCTATGGCAGCAGCAGTGGGGTAGTGGTGGTGCAGCCCTGTGCCGGGCTGCTCTGTGCTCTCAGAGCATGTCACCGCTGTGATTGGACTCTCTGGCACACAGCAGCTCCTGCCCCTGTGGGGTTGAAACACCTCCTCCTATCCCATTCCTTCTCTCTCCCAGAAATAGCTAAGACATTATGATTATAATTTGTAACACAAGCAAAGGCAAATTCTCCCCCACTCCATACAGGCAAAGAGTCAGAAGAAGGGCCCAGGTGCCCCTGTTACATCCCATGGACAATGCACGACGAGCAACTGCTGATGTTTTGGCCCTTGGAGAAAGATCCTGGTGTAAGTCCACATGAATCCACACTCCTTTTGGGGCCCTGGTGTCCAGGTCCATGGGGTGCCCAGGAGTCAATGGGGTCTGCGAGAATCTGAAGATTTTCGGTAGTATCGCCAGGAGGCCCTATGAGGAAGTAAGAAGGATGGAGAGAGTAGGAGAAGGAAGGGGACCTCATATCCCCATCCATTGGAGGAGAGGGAAGAGGGCCATGGAGCAGCTGTGGGTCCTGGGAGCAACCGAAGGGTCTAAGGGTAGACTTATGGGGCATTGAGGTAGTGGGAGCAACTGAGTCACCTGCATGTAAGCAGGGCCCTAAAGGGACTATGGCTATTCTGGGGAAAATGAGGGAAAGTTACAGAGTCTCAAGGCCAGTTAAGGAGTCTGGGGGAAGCAGGGTGCTGTGGAGGGGTCCTGGGTGTGAGGGAGGAGCCCCAGTACGGGTCAGAGAGCAAAGGGAGTCCCAGGAGAAAATAAGAGCTCTGTCAGGCGCAGAGTCACAGCAGTCTGTGCTGTGGGGGATGTCTGGTCTCCTCATGTCCTTAGGAATTCCTGTGGCGCTGGGACTTCAGGGGGATTTGGGAACCTGGTACAGGTCTGTGAGGGACCACAAACACGGGAACGGTGAGTGCAGTGGGTTAGGATCACTCACAGCAGCAGCAGCAGCAGCAGCAGCAGCACGAGCCCCACGCAGCCAAGGACCAGCACCAGCTGCAGGGATGAGGTGAGGTGCAGGGGGGCCCTGCCCTGGGTCCAGTGCAGCACAGCTCTGAACCGGGCCTGGAGCTCCTGCTCGGCCTCCACACTTCCCCCCGACACTGCGGAGACCCAGCCAGGCACATGGGGAACTCCTGCCAGGAGCCACGTGCTCCTGCAGCCCCTGCAGTTCCTGCTCCAGCACAGACCCGGTGGCCCCCAGAGCACCCCCACACCCCATCACCCCGGGAGTAGCTATGGTCAGGGGACACCCACTCTGCTCTCCCCTCTCACCTGGGCCCCCGTCATGCAGGCACCCTGCTCCTGCACAGCCCATTTCCTCCTACCCTGTGAACCCAGGGATCCTGGGGTCCCGCTGCCCCCCACGCTGCCCTGGTGGCTTCCAATCCATGCACACCATTGAGGTAGAAGTACTTGCGGGCCAGTGTCTCAGAGGCGGCCCCCAGGCGACAGGCAATGGTTCCCAGGGTGGGGGCCTGCACGGTCAGGATGGCCGATTCCCTAGTGCCCCTCTGCAGCTCCTCAAACAGCGCCAGGTCCTGCGTGCGAATCTGGGGTGTGGGGAACCCGGCCCATCAGTGTGTGCACACAAGGCACCCACGTCACACGTGTGCTTGTCGTGTCCCCTAGTGCTCCTTGTGTCCTACGCTCATTCATGTGCATCGCACCTCACACCCCACGCACACTCCTCACATTCTGCACAAGGTTGCACAACACGTACATGGTTCACTTCCTTCACAGAAGTGCACAAGAAGCTGCACACACGCGGGGACTCACCTTGTGCTCATGCTTTGTGTGGGTGCTCACTTGTGCCCTGTGCACTCACACTTGCTGCTCACAGCGCACATTCACATCACGTACAAGCAATGTCCCCTGCAGCTGGCAGCACTGTGCCAAGCACACAAGCAGCAATGCCCCCATGCCCAGGCCCCTCCTGACACCTGTACACACTGCACTGTGTGCTGCTTACATCCTTGGCGAACATCCATGTCACTTCCAGCTCGGAAGGGGCAGCAAAGGGCACTTCACAGTGCAGCGTGATGGCTTCATCCTCGGGGACCCACAAGTCCTGAACTGGGAGCACTGCCAGCTGAGCTCACCTACGCTCATGCACCTGCAGGAACAGCTGCAGCCCTGTGCAGCAGACACACAGCCTGGGTCCGGTCCCCCATGCCCCCTACCTGGGCAGTCTACAGGGAACTGGCAGTCCACAAGGCGGCACGTTGAGCACTGGAAGATGCGGGCAGCCGGCTGGTACCCTGGGAGGGAGGTGCATGGCAATGTTGAGGGTAGGAGGGGAACAGGGGATGGGGGGGTGGCAAAACAGGAGTGGCACTCACCACAGGGGGGGATGCAGGCAGGAGCTGGTTGAGGGAAGCATTGTTAAACTGGGGATCACGAGGCATCCTCATCACTGTGACGAGCTGTAAGGGCTCAGCCCGTCTAGCACTGTATGGACTTCCTGGGGATGTCTCCAGGAAAGGGATGCCCAGGGTGGGGATCTCTGGGCTGTACATGTCCAGGGGGGTGTCTGTGTGCTCCAGGTGGGGAAGCTGGGGGTGTGGGGTCCCAGGGTTCACATGGGCCAGAGTCCTGGATGGGGGTTCCTGCTGGTCCCATACCTGGCTCCAACTGGCTCAGCTTCATCCAAATCATTTTGATGGCTTCCTGCAGAGACACCTCAAAAGGCTCTGGGGGCTCACAGTATGTCCATGTCAGACAATGCCCCCACCCCCAAATCTTCCAATTTCAAGACTCCTGTCCCACCAATCCCACACATTCCCCGCGCAACTCATCTGGACCCCCATATACCCATCCCAGAGTTTCATATGCCCCTAATACCACCCGAAGCACCAGACTCTATACCCTGAAACCCACATACCCTCAGGATTCCCCAAATATGCCCTTACACCACCCCAGAACTCCATATGTCCTATACTCCCATGGATCCTCATTCAAGTCCTCCAAGTCCTATCCTCTGTGCCCCAACCTCCTATACATTTCACCCCCACACACATCCCTGCTCACTCTTGTCCTGCTTCTCCAGCAAATCAAAGGCATCCAGGACGATCTTTCGCAGTGCTTCGCTCTGCCCTGACCCTGGGACCACAACAAGGTCACTGCAACCACCACAAGGTCAGGATTGGAGGCTCAGGGCTAGAGGGTTCCAGTAAGAGCTGGGGGAGGGTAAGGGGCTGGTTCCCAGAGTGCTGGTCAGGGCGTAGGGGTTCTGGGAAGGGTCAGGTATGCCTGAAGATCTCCAATGTCTTGGGCAGCTCTGGGAGTTGCTGGAAGTCCCCCTTGTGTCCCTGCCTAGAGCTGTTTGGTCCCCAGCACTCCATGGGGTTCCCAGAGATCCCCGGGGCCCAGATCAGAGTTGGGAGAGTGGCAGACGGGGCTGAGGGGCACCTGGGGGTGTCCACCACAGGACTGGGGAGACCGTGGTATGCTTGAGGGCCCCCAGAATGCTTGTCTGAGTGTCCCATTGAAATGGTGGTCCCTAGGGTGCCAGTAAGGATGGGTGCCCTTGGGCAGAGGGTCCCATTGGAGTGGGGGTCCCTGGGGTCCGACCACCCACCCACAGTGACGGGGGCAAGTGGAGCAGCAGCCTCTGCGAGGGCCTCCAGGCATTGCTGGTGCTGGGAATCCTGAGCGCTCAAGGTGATCTCACGGCAGATCCGGGCCCACTGAACGGGGGGCACGAAGCAGAGCAGGCAGGGGTGCAGCCCCGGGAGCCAGGGCATCAGGAGCAGCAGGAGGGGCACCCACCGCCACTCCATGGTCCCAGAGCACGGTACTGGCTTGCCTGGGTGCCCAGGCAACAGGGGTTCCAAGGTGCGGCCCGGGTCACTTCCCGTTGGGATGGAGATACTCTGACACACAGCTTTTGGAGATGGAAAAGAGGCTCTTGCTCCCCTTTTTATCTCCTCAAATTCTTTGCCTTCAGTCTCTACTGATATTACCTGATGTTCCCAAACACCCTCTAACTTAACATTTAATTTCCGCCAGCCCCCAGTCTGCTATAAGCTATAAGCACCCTCAGTCCAGGCTCCTGGAGTCTCCAAATCCCAGCTGGTGAAATCCACACAAGGCTCCACTTTTGGTTTGGTGCCCAGCTGTATGCAAGGTACCTACATGACTTCTGAAGTGCTCGGTCTCCGTTATGGTAGGAATTGCTTCGCGTTTGGAGGTGGCGCTCATTGCGCAGCGTTGTTCCTGTTCCTCCCTGATCCCCCTCGGCCGCAGCGTATTACCACAGTTAGGAGGGACCAGGACTGCCGTGTGTTCCCTCTGCCCCTATCACCCACTGAAACATTCTGTACCTGAGATTAAATTAACCCGCACAACTCTGTTTCAGGTTGAAAACGGAGTGTTTGGGGAAGAAAAATGCATCTGTGTCTGTTTTGTGGGGGTCTGGAATGACAGCATCACGTAGTGACAGCGTAACCACTGTGGGGGCTCTACTGGGTCCGAGGGGATCGCAATTCTGGTGCTCATTTTGCATGGCTGGAGTCCATCACGATTTAGGGTACACAAGAGGTGCACAACACTTGGGGGTCCATCCCACAGGGCGGCCATCAGGAGCACAGAGCAGCGGCGGCATCACGCTCCACCTCGATGGACACGATGTGGTGCCCCGGCACCATGGCCAGGCCCAGCACACGTGGCTCGCTGCCCGGGAACGCATCTGCAGAGGACGGCAGCCCCGTGTCAGTCTCGCTGCCGCGTCTCCATCCCCACCGCTCCCCGAGATCCTGTTCCCATCACCCTGCTACCCCCGCCACCCTCCCTATCACCGCCCCCCATTTCATCACCCCCCCGCCCCCATCAGCCACCGAGTCCCCCCGTCCCCGCGGCCCCATTTCCCACCGTGGCCCCGTACCTGCAGCCTTGAGGAACTCCTGCGCGGAGCCGAGGATGATGTTGGCGTCACGGTCGGTGCAGAGGAAGGTTCCCACCAGGGTGCGACCGTCCGACATGCGGACCCGCAGGCTGCGATTCAGCAGCGCCGCCAGGCGCCGGGCGTGGGGCTGAGACCCCCCGGGAGGCTGCACAGGGAGGGGGGGGTTGGACACGGCCCCGCAGCACCTGAGGCGCTTCACAACCCCGGACACCCCGTGAGCGGCGGCAGCACCTCACAGCACCCGGCAGCTCCCAGGGCTGCACACTGACACCCGTGTCCGCTCCGTGCCTCGCTGCCCCCTGGAGCACGGCCACAGCCACGGCCACAGCTCTGGGATCACATACAGGACCTGCACAGCTCCGATATCACATACAGGACCTGCACAGCTCCGATATCACATACAGGACCTGCACAGCTCCGATATCACATACAGGACCTGCACAGACCCCCCATCTCACAGGCCCCCCCTCCCCCCCCTTCCCGCTCACCGCCGGTTCCGCCATGGCTCCGCACCGCTATCCGCCGGAAGTGCCGCGCTCCCGGCATGCCCCGCGTTGTTATGGAGATGGCGACGCTTTCCTGCGGCCTTGCCGTGCGGACGGCGCTGCTTTACGGCGGCGTTGCCGTGGCAACGGGCAGCCTAAAATGGAGTTGTAACGGGTCCCGGTTGTCTCTAAAGCCGCCGAGTCTGTAACGTGAGGGACATAAGGTGGGGCTGTGGGGGGTGTAAACGGGGCGGGGAAGAGCTTAGGGAGCCTAAAATGAGAGGCAGAATTAATGACAGGATGAATCAGCAGCTCTATTCCTGATGTATGTTTTATGCTTACATGGGATTTCTACTGTTTACATCCACGATTTCTCAAGACAAGTTACAAAGTTGAACCCGCGTTTCTGCAGCTCGACGAGGTCAGAGATGAGGCCGTGGGGGGGTCACGGCTGCGGCCGTTGCAGTTTTCTCGTCATTTCCCATAATAAATCATTGACGCTCTTCTTGTCTTCTGCCTTTCCTCATTTTACACCGTTTCTTAGCATTATAAAAATGATTTGTTCAAAAGAAGTGAAAAGTAGTAAATTCAAGCTGTTTCTCCCCAAAATAGGCCCAGGACTGAAAAGTTGTGAGATCAAGGGGAAAGACTGGGTGAAAACTGGGGAAATTCAGGGGAAAGCGATGGAAAGTTACGGGGAAGTTGGGGGAAATAAGGGACGAGTAGAAGAAATTTGGAGGAAAGACGTGGAAAATGTGGTGAATTAGGGAAAATCAGGGTAAAATGGGGGGGTACCTAGAGATAATAACAGGGAAAGGGGAGAAATTTGGGGAAAATGGGAGAAAAGAAGGGGAAAATAATGAAATTTGGGGTAAAATGAGTAAAATTCGGGAAAATTAGGGGAAATAAGGTAATGAGTGGAAATTTGGGAGAATACGGGTTTTTTATTGTAAATTAGGAGAGTATCTGGGGGGAAATGGAAATTAACCTAAAAAAGGAAATTTGGAGGGGAAATGGGGAAATAAGAGCAAATGAGAGCAAAAGCAGATGGGAAAAGTGGGGAAATAGGGTAATGTTGGGAAAGCTTTGGGGATATAACTGAAAAGTGGGTAAATTGGTTGAAAATAAATATATATATATAGGGGAAATTAAGGAGAAATAAGGGAAAACGAAGAAATTAGAGGGAAAGGGGGGAAAATATGTGAAATTGGAAGGAAATTTGGAGAAGAACCAGGGAAATAAGGGAAAGCCCAGTAAATTAGTGGGAAATGAAAGAAAACACAGGGAAATGGGGGGGGGGGGGGGGGAGTAGAAACTGGGGGAAAAGAAGCAGAGAGGTGGGAATGCGAGGGGAGCCCGTGCGGCCATATTAGGGCAGCAGCTGCTGGGCATGGGGGAGGGGTCCTAAAAATAGCCCCGGAGTGGGGACACGGACAAGGACAAAGCCCGGCCCGTCCCACCTGTCCATTGTCCATCCGCGATCCTATTGTCTGCCGTCATCCGTCCCATCATAGCACGGAGGGGGGGGGGGGGGGAAGGTGGTCTGTGGGCTTTGCCCTTGTCCCTATGGGGTCCTATAGACAAAGTTCTATGGCATTCCGTAGAGTCTTGTAGGGTCCAATGGGCCCGGGAGGGGGGGGCGGGGATCCTGTGGAGTCCTATAGGAACTCATGTTCCCTATGGGGTGCTATAGAACTTGAGGAGCCTGAGGAATCCCGTGGGCTCTATAAGGTCTTAGGGGGCTCTGTGGGGCTGAGTAGGGGGCTGTGGTGGTGCTGGAGAGGTCTTATAGGATCCAACAGGATCCTTTGGGGACCTGTGCGGTCAGGGGGAACTAAGGGGTTGTTTAGGGGCTCCTATGAGGTCCAGGGGGGTTCCATGGAGTTTTTAATAGGACAGAAGGTATCTGGGGCGCAGGGAGGTCCCTATGTGGTCCTATAGGGCTGGGGGTCTCCCCATGGATGCCTATGGGGCAGAGGATCTGAGGAAGGAGGTGAATGGCAGGTCCTGTCTGGCCACACCCCCTTGATGATGTATTACTTTTTGGGGAGGGGGGTGGAGATAAAAGAAGTCCCCAGCATCAGAGGCAGCAGAGCCTGGGCAGGTGGGAGTTGGGGACAGGGAGCACTGGAAGGGGATTGAACTTGTCTATAGGGGAACTGGAAAGGAATGGGAGAAACTGGGTAGGGATATGGGGAAACTGGGAGGGACTGGGAGGGTCGATAGAGAGAATGGGAGGGACTGGGCAGGACTGGGAATGGATATGGGGAAACTGGGAGGGACTGGGATGGGACTGTGAGAGCTGGGGGTGTCTATAGGGGGATGGTGGGAGGAGATATGGGGGGATATGGGGAAGCTGGGGAGGAATTGGGAGGGTCCATAGGTGAACTGGGTGGGGACTGGAATATACTGGGATACACTGGTGAGTTCATGCTTTTTTTCTGGACCTGGATTCACTGAGTAAGGACAAAAGGGGAGGGTGGCACTGGAAGCTCTGGTGTCCAGTTAGTGTCCAGCTGGCACGTTACTGGTCTTGATAACAACGTGGTGCCTTACTGGTTCCTTACACGCGTCTTACTGGTGCCTTGCTGGTGTTAGTACTGCTAGTCTTACTGGCACATTAGTACTGCTGGTATCATACTGTTGTCCTTCTGGTAACTTAGTGGTGTCCTGCTAGTATTAATTGTGTCCTACTGGTGACTTACAGCTGTCACTGGTGCCTTACAGTTTTAATAGTGCCTTAGTGGAGACCAAACAGCCCCATCAATACTTCATTGGTGTCCTGGACATTTTTCCTTTGGGATCTTCAGTGTGAGGCCCTGGGAGGCAGCTGTGGGGCTGAGCAGTCTGGGAGACACCGGGGACCATGAGTTGACCATGAGCTCTTTACTATGAGGCGTGGATGGACAGAATGACGCTGAGATGGCTGCAAGGATGATGGGACTGAAGGAGAGAGAAGATGGATGGGTGGGAAAGAGTAGATGGAGGATCGCTGGGTGGATAGAAAAAGCCTGGGTGGATGTCTGTGTGTCTGGATGGATGTTTGACCAGTGGATGGATGGATGACAAGACAGCTGCCAAGATGGCCACTGCCTCCCCCCGCAGGAAGAGCAGCCAACTCCAACATGGACAAGTTCCACAAGGCGCAGCACGAGCTGGATGAGGCAGAGGAACGTGCCGACATCGCCCAAACCCGGAGCTCTGACCAATACCTTTTGTATCCCCAGAGTCCCCTGCTGTTGGTCAATAAATGTCTCCAAGCAGCAGCAGCTACTTGTGTGGGGTAAAGCACGGTGTGGGGCAGGGCTTGGTATGGGGCAGGGTTTTTGTGGTGCTACCCCACGGCGCAGTGGGGTTGTGGCAGGAGCTGCAGGGGATGGTGGTCAAGAGCACAAGATCGTCACCCAGACTGTCCTGCGGTGCCTTTTGAGCTGCCTTCTGTGAACCTCAACCCCACCGGCTGTGTAGCACTGTGGGGCACTACAGGGCATTGTGCATCCCTATAGGTTTCTCTGTGTCCCTATTGGTCCCCTGTGGGTCTCTATGGGGTCTTTTTGAGTCTCTATGGGTCTTTTGGGTCCCCAGCCCCCACTGGCCACCACAGTGGCCCCATCCCCAGGAATTTGTCACTTGCGAAGGACAAAGAGGGGACAAAGAGGCGGAGGTGGGGCTGGGAGATAAGGAGGCCAGAAATAGCCCCATCCCTGCCCCCCTGTCAGCAGTGAGAGGTGGCAGCCATGGTGTGTCCCATAGAGATCCACAGGGACCCTTAGAACCCCATCGCTCCCCATAGAGCTCTATAGAGTCCCATACACACCCAGAACAAGAGCTGAGGCAGAGCCTGTGGGGCAGAGATTGCTCCCTGTGTCTCTTGTAGGGTTTGCATCAGGTTCTATGGGGCAAGGCCTGTGGGTCTGGGCTTTGGGCACAGGATGGGAATAGTGGGGCAGAGCCTATGGGGCAGATAATGTTCTATGGAGCAGTGCTTATAGGTAGAGCAGAAACTTGTGGGGCAGGGTTTATAGGGCAAATCTGTGGGGCACAGTGTGGGAACTATGGGGCAGAGCTTAAGGGTCTGCTAAGGGATCTATGGGGCAGAATGGGATTGTCAGGGCACAACGGGAACTGGGGGGCAGAGGGTGTTCTGCAGAGAAGAATGGGATCTATAGGGCAAAGGGGGTTCTACGTGAGAGAAGGAGAGTTGTGGGGCAGAGGGAGTTCTATGGGATAGAATGGAAACTATTGGGCAGAGTGTGTTCTGTGGAATGGAGCATGGGCTCCCTATGGGCTCTGTTGTGCGATATGGGGCAGGCTCCCCCCCCTTCCTGTGCCCTCCTCCCCTCCCCCTCTTCCAGGAATTTTTTAGGGGAGACAGAAGGGGGCGGGGTGGGGCGGGGGGAAAGCACATAAAAGCCGTGGGGCAGCAGCAGGATTGGTGTGGGGCAGACAGAGGTTGGGAGATGGGGAGGGATGGGGAGCACATTGGGATCTACGGGCAGCGGGGAGATATGTGGGATATGGGGATATGGGGAGCTGTGGGTCACATATGGGGCTAT
The DNA here is from genome assembly GCF_054131305.1 of Coturnix japonica. Lineage (NCBI taxonomy): Eukaryota > Metazoa > Chordata > Aves > Galliformes > Phasianidae > Coturnix > Coturnix japonica. The sequence continues at coordinate 10,412,639 of NC_140684.1, forward strand.
GAGGTGCCCCATAGGGATGTGGAGCTCTATGGGCCAAGGATATGAGGGATGTGGGGTTATGGGCTACAAGGTGTGTGGGAACCTATGGATAGTGGAATATGGAAGGATGTGGGAATCCATGGGATAAGGGGATATGGGGATCTATGGGGCAGGGAGATGTGGGAGGATGTGAAAATCTGGGGGAGGGAGATATGGGTATCTATGGGGCAGGGGGATGTGGGAGGATGTGGAAATCTACGGGGCGGGGGGGTGTGGGGTTATATGGGGTGCAGGGGGTAGCTGTGGGTAACAGCCTTTCTCCCCCAGCGCTTCAGATCTGTTCCTGTTTCCTGTGCTAGAGCCAGAGACTGAAGGTACAGGGCTGATGTGTGGCACAGGGACACAATGGGGCATGAGCCGCTATGTGGGCATGGGGACATTATGAAGCAGGGGAGCACTTTGGGGCAGGACAAGGCTCTATGGGGTGGTACGGATGCTGTGGAGCAGAGGGGAGATGTTGGGAAGGGGGGAGGCATCACTTTCCTATGGGGCACTGTGCATTGCTGTGGAGCTCACAAATTGCTATGGGGTGCTGCTCTTTCAGTGTGGCTCATATGTGTCTATGAGGCCTCGCCCATCACTATGTGTCTCATGGATGACTATGGGGCCCATACATTTCTGTGGGGCACTATGCATGTCTATGGGGCTCATACATTGTTGTGGGGCACTGTGGATTGCTGTGGGGTCCTTGCATTTCTATTGGGCTCATGCATGTCTGTGGGTCACAGCTTATTTCTATGGGTCTTACAAATATCTATGGGACAGTCTGTCTGTGGGGAGCTCATGCATGTCTGTGAGGCACTCCGATCTCTGCGGGGCCCATGCATTTCTATGGAGCCCATGTATCCCTATGGGTCACTGCATCACTGTGACAATGTCACCATGATACTGTCACTGTGATGGCATCACTGTCACGATACCGACAGATGGAGGCATTGCTGGGTGCTGCTGCCCCCTTCCTGCGTGCCCCCGAGGGGCCCCATTCAGCCCCACCAGGTGACACTCGAGGGCTCTGCTTCGTGCCCCACCCCCAGCTTGAGTTTGTTCGAGCCCGCATCACTGCCCGGGCAGGGAATGGGGTCACCGTCACCACGGAGACAGGGGAGGTGAGAGATGAGGTTGGGGGGGGCGGGGTTGAGGGGCTTCAGGAGGTGGGCTCAGTGGGGATCAGTGGAGCTGGACAGTGGGATCAGTGCCGGTTGATTCAGTGTGGTCAATGGGGTCAGTGGGGTGGGGTCAATGGAGGTGAGTCAGTGAGGGTCAGTGGGATTCAGTGGGGTGGAGTTGGGTGGGGTGGGGTCAGTGAGAATCAGTGGTAGTGGTGTAAATGGAGTGGGTTCAATAGGGTGGGGCCTATTTGGGGGTGTTGGATGGGAAAGGGTTACTGTGGGGGTTTGGGGCAAAACAAAAAAAAAAAAAAGGATTTGGTGGGACTTGGGGTGATAAGAAGTAACCTGGGGGACATTTAAAATGGCAATCATGATGAAATGGAGTGAATAAAAACATGTAATTTTGGGGGATACCTTAGTGTGACAAAACTGAATTTGTGGTGATTTGGGGCTGAAAAGAGGGAATTTGGTGGGATCTGGGGTGGAAAAGTTAAACTTGGTATTCTAGGTTGAAAAAGTTGCATTTGGGGGATTCTTGGGATCTCTCTGCAGACCCTGACGGTGCCTGAAGCTGATGTGCACCCCCAAAACCCCCCAAAATTTGACCGCATTGAGGACATGGCCATGCTGACGTTCCTCCACGAGCCTGCCGTCCTCTACAACCTCAAGGAGCGCTATGCTTCCTGGATGATCTATGTGAGCCTTCACAGCAGCCCCTGCAGCAGATCCACAGCCAAAGGGGTGACCCCATAGGCTATTGAGCAGTCCCAAATCTATAAGGTGGTCCTACAGCCTATAAAGATGCAGGAGCACTGTAGTTTTTCCATGAAGAGCTGGGTGGTCACCTTGTGCCCATATGATCTGAGGCAACTAGTATGTGGTAGTTTTTCTCCACAGTTCTTTGGTCACCTAGAAGTGGGATGTTCCATCTCCAGTCCCATTGGGCTGCCTACAATAGGCACATCCCATCTCAAACACTTTGGACCACCTAGAACTAGTCCCATTGGGACACCTAGAACTATGATTTTCAGATCCCATTGAGCCACCTAGAACTGAGACAGCCCATTTACAGACTATTTGGGATACCTAGAACCAAGATCGTAAGGCCACCTAGAACTGGGATGTCCCATTTCAAGACCTGTTTGAATACCCAGAACTGTGATTTCCAGATCCCACTGAGCCACCTAGAACAGGGGTGTCCCATATTTATTCCCCTTGTGGCAACTAAATGGAAATTTCAAGACTGTGATGTCCCATCTCCAAACCCACTGAGTCACCATAAACCCCTTCTAGCGGGATGACATTTCATGATCCTGTCCTGTGTCCCCTTCTCCAGACCTACTCAGGGCTCTTTTGTGTCACCGTCAACCCATACAAGTGGCTTCCGGTCTACAATGCTGAGGTGGTGGCTGCCTACCGTGGCAAGAAACGGACTGAGGTCCCACCCCATATCTTCTCCATCTCAGATAATGCATACCAGAACATGCTGACGGGTAGGGACCTCCAACTTGAAAATTTCATCACCAAAAAATGGACCCAGAGCTAAAGCCTGGTCTTTATGTTAGTGGGACTACCATCTCTTGTGTCTTCTCCCTGCAGATCGTGAGAATCAGTCCATCCTCATCACGTAAGTCCCAGTCCCATGGTCCTGGAGGGGTGGGAGGGCAGCGCTGCACTATAGTGCCCCACGTCTCACCACTGTCCCATGGCTTCAGTGGAGAATCCGGAGCGGGGAAGACTGTTAACACCAAGAGGGTTATCCAATACTTTGCCAGCATTGCTGCCATTGGTGACCGCAAAAAGGAGGTGGCAAATAGCAGCAAGGTGAGTCCTCTGGCCATATTCTCTTAGCATCCCACACTTGTGGATCTGCTTGTTCCCTTCCACTGATCTCCACTGACCACCAGGGAACACTGGAGGATCAAATCATCCAGGCCAACCCTGCCTTGGAAGCCTTTGGCAACGCCAAAACTGTCCGCAATGACAACTCGTCGCGATTTGTGAGTGGTGGGAATGTTGGGTGGGATCTTTAAGACAGGGTTGGGGATCCATGGAGCAGAGAAGTCTCACACTGCTGTTCTCATAGGGGAAGTTCATCCGGATCCACTTTGGGGCTACTGGGAAGTTGGCATCAGCCGATATAGAGACCTGTGAGAGCCATCATACCAACCCTCCATCCATCTTACCCATCTTCTCATCCCATCCACCTCAAAACCTTCTCTTCATCCTCCCCAGACCTCCTGGAGAAGTCCCGAGTCATCTTCCAGCTGAAGGCTGAGCGGAACTACCACATCTTCTACCAGATCCTCTCCAACAAGAAGCCTGAGCTTCTGGGTGAGTTGGGTCTTCTTCCATCCTCTCTTTTTCACTCATTTTTTTTTCTGGCAAGTGAGGGCCATTTAGATTATTTTGTGTCTTTTTCCCTCTTTCTTGCTCCACCACTGAGCAGAGATGCTGCTCATCACCAACAACCCTTATGACTACAGTTACGTCTCCCAAGGAGAGGTGACAGTGGCCTCCATCGATGACTCGGAAGAGCTGTTGGCAACTGATGTAAGCAGATGGAGGAGTCCTCAGGTGGCAGAGACCATGGGTGGATGAATCAATGGATGAGTGATTAAATCGTCAGATGGAAGAAACCATGTGTTGTTGGGCCCTGAAATGGATGAATGATTCTTTAGATGGATGGTTGGATCTTTAGATGGATGAGTGCATGGATGGATGAGTCTGTGGTGGATGGATGAGTCTTTTGATGGATGAATGACATTCTAGATGGTTAAGCAGGTCATGGGTGAATAGGGTGAATAGCAGGTGCTGGGGAAATATCAGGCCCACCCTGAGCCCCTCTGTTCACCCTACAGAGTGCTTTCGATGTCCTGGGCTTCACTGCTGAGGAGAAAGCTGGTGTCTACAAGCTGACAGGCGCCATCATGCACTTTGGCAATATGAAGTTCAAACAGAAGCAACGGGAGGAGCAGGCGGAACCAGACGGCACCGAAGGTTCATGGGATGACATATTTTGGGGTCCCCCAGCTCCCTCCAAGATGTGGAGGAGGTGGGACCTGATCATGTTCTTTTGTCCTTGATGGGAAGATGCCGACAAGTCGGCTTACCTGATGGGGCTAAACTCAGCTGACCTCCTCAAGGGGCTGTGCCATCCCCGAGTGAAGGTGGGCAATGAATACGTCACCAAGGGACAGAGCGTCCAGCAGGTCTACTACTCCATTGGGGCTCTGGCCAAGGCTGTCTACGAGAAAATGTTCAACTGGATGGTGGTCAGGATCAACAACTCTCTGGAGACCAAACAGCCTCGTCAATACTTCATCGGTGTTCTGGATATCGCTGGCTTTGAGATCTTTGATGTGAGGCTGTGGGAGAGCACCATGGGTGCTTTTTGGTGTTGGGTTGATGCAGCTGGGCATTGAATGGATGTCCTTAAGAGTAATGTTGAACTCCAGTGGGAATGCGGTGCTGCTGGATGCTGTGTTTACCCCACTGAGTGGTGAATTGACCTTCCCACTGGGCTTTACATTGACAAAGTCAGGTTTCCTGATGACTTTGTTGGATCTCCGGTTCATTCTATTGATACTGTGGGGTGTTATGTTAACTGTAAAAGTCTGTAGTTAACTCCATTAATCCTACTGGGCATTTCATTAACCCCCTTGGGTTTTCTGATGACCCCACTGTGTTTTCAGTTGACTCTGTTGACTCCATTCAGCCTTACGTTGACCCACTGGGTCACACGTTGGGTGTTACATTGACCACATTGACTGTTTTTTCTCTCCCCAGTTCAACAGCTTTGAGCAGCTCTGCATCAACTTCACCAATGAGAAGCTGCAGCAGTTCTTCAATCACCACATGTTTGTGTTGGAGCAGGAAGAGTACAAGAAGGAGGGAATTGAGTGGGAATTCATTGATTTTGGCATGGACCTCCAGGCCTGCATTGATCTCATTGAGAAGGTACTGCCTCCCCCAGGGCATTTTGGGGTGTTCTTCCACTTGGAGCTTGCCAGGGACCCCAAAAATGATCATTTGGGTGGTGGTCGGTGTATTCCACGGCCAACGAGGTTCTCTCCTCAACAGCCCATGGGGATCATGTCCATCCTGGAGGAGGAGTGCATGTTCCCCAAAGCTTCAGACATGACCTTCAAGGCCAAACTGTTTGACAACCACTTGGGCAAATCGGCCAATTTTGGGAAGCCCCGGAATGTCAAAGGGAAATCAGAAGCCCACTTCTCACTCATCCACTACGCGGGCACAGTGGATTACAATATCATTGGTTGGCTGGAGAAGAACAAGGATCCCCTCAATGAGACAGTGGTGGGGCTCTACCAGAAGTCAGCCCTCAAGCTATTGGCCAGTCTCTTCTCCAACTACGCTGGGGCAGATGCTGGTAAGAGGATGGATGGAGATGGTTGGATGATGGATGAGGAAGATCTACCCCCAGCAGTTCTCTCCTTGCTTACCTTAACCCTCCTCCTTTCCCCAGGTGGTGACAGTGGAAAGGGGAAAGGAGCCAAGAAGAAAGGTTCCTCCTTCCAGACTGTCTCAGCCCTGCACCGTGTGAGTGCCTCATGGAAAGGAAAGGCTGTGGGACAGAGGGAGGACTACCTCACTCCATGGACTTCTTGCTCCTCCCCTCTGGCCCATTAGTTTCAGCCTTCTCTGTCTTCCTCCAGGAAAACCTCAACAAGCTGATGGCCAACCTCAAGACAACCCATCCCCACTTTGTCCGCTGCCTCATCCCTAATGAGAGGAAGGAGCCGGGTGAGGGAGTGGAGATTAGAGTGGTTGTGGCAGTGGGTATGGCTAAAGGCTGACTCCACTCTTTTTACCCTCTACCTGACAGGTGTGATGGACAACTCCCTGGTGATGCACCAGCTCCGCTGCAACGGGGTGCTGGAGGGCATCCGCATCTGCCGCAAGGGTTTTCCCAATCGCATCCTCTATGGGGACTTCCGCCAACGGTGGGGATAGCATGACGGGTGTTGGGGATGTGGGGATGGGCTTTGAGTTCACTTTGTGTCATCTCTTCCTGCTCTACCTAGGTACCGCATCCTGAACCCCACAGCCATCCCTGAGGGGCAGTTCATTGACAGTCGCAAGGGTGCTGAGAAGCTTCTGGGATCCCTTGACATTGACCACAACCAGTACAAATTTGGGCATACCAAGGTGAAGTACATCCATATGTCAAATCATCGGTCTGTCCATCTGGCCACCAACACTTCTATCCATCCAATCCAAACCCATATCCAACTCTTTCATCCAACCCTTCCATCCAATCCAGTGTCCAGTCCTTCAATTCAATTCAATCCAATCTCCAACTCTTCCTTCTAACCCAACACAACCATTGACACTTCCATCCAACTCATCTAATATTCCTTCCATTCAGCCCATCCTCCAACCCTTCCAGGCAGCTCTCCCATCCTATTCAATCTCCAGCCCTTCCATCCAACCCAATCCCACCCATCCAACCTTTCTCCTGCTCCATACTCTTTTCAATCACTTCCTTTCTCTTCCAAGGTCTTCTTCAAGGCTGGGCTGCTGGGGCTGTTGGAGGAGATGCGGGATGAGCGCCTCTCCCTCATCATCACCCGCATCCAAGCTCAAGCCCGAGGCCAGCTCATGCGCATTGAGTTCAAGAAGATCCTGGAGCGCAGGTGAGATGGGGATAGGTCCTTCTACCAGGGATGGAGCTCTCATGTGACTGAGCTCTACTACACAGGGCTTGGGTGGTGGCTTCATCTGAGTGTCCCCATCATAGGGATGCACTCTTGGTAATCCAGTGGAACATCCGGGCCTTCATGGGGGTGAAGAACTGGCCCTGGATGAAGCTCTACTTCAAGATCAAGCCCCTGCTGAAGAGCGCTGAGACTGAGAAGGAGATGCAGGTGTGAGGACATCACAAAACCATCATGGTGTGGGCCACCAAGGACATTGTTAGGGTGGGGATAATGAGTGGTGGAACCATTTGCTATTGCTATTGGTCTTCTGTGTCCTGATGCAGACGATGAAGGAGGAATTTGGGCATCTGAAGGAAGCCTTGGAGAAGTCAGAGGCACGTCGGAAGGAGCTAGAGGAGAAGATGGTTTCCATGCTGCAGGAGAAGAATGACCTCCAGTTGCAAGTGCAGGCTGTGCGTGATGGAGATGTCCCAACCCCACAGACTCCCTTCTCCCTTCCTTCCTGTTCCCACCAATGTGTCCCCTTCATAGGAACAAGACAATCTTGCTGATGCTGAGGAGCGCTGTGATCAGCTGATCAAGAACAAGATCCAGCTAGAGGCCAAAGTGAAGGAGATGACTGAGAGGTTAGAGGAAGAAGAGGAGATGAATGCCGAGCTGACAGCCAAGAAGAGGAAGCTGGAGGATGAATGTTCAGAGCTTAAGAAGGACATTGATGACCTGGAGCTGTCTTTGGCCAAAGTGGAGAAGGAGAAACATGCCACAGAGAACAAGGTGAAGTGGTTGGGGTGAGAAGACCCAAGGATGGTTGAGTTGGGTTGGTAAGTCCCAAGGTATTCCAGTTAGGTTGGATTGAGATGACCCAAAATTAGTTGGATTGGGTTGAGAATACACAAGGAGAGTGGTGTTGAATTGAGAAGACCTAGAGGTTGTTGAGTTGTGATGAGAAGACCTAAGGGTAGTTTGATTGGTTTGAGAAGATTGAAGGGTGGCTGGGTTGGGTTGAGAATTCCTAAAAGTTGTTGTGTTGAGAAACTACAAAAGGTGTTTGGATTGAGAAGACCCGAGGGTGACTGGGCTCGATTTGACCCAAAAATGTTTTGGTTGCATTGAAATGACATATAAGTTGATAGGTTTGGTTTGAGAAGAACCAAGGGTGATTGGCTGGATTCTCCTGTGTTACCTAAATAAGATTCAGCTTGACCATGAGTAACAGACAGTCTCTTCCTGTCTTTGCCTTACCTTTGGCATCAAGATGGAAGCCTGATGTTTCTCACCATGCAGGTCAAGAACCTCACAGAGGAGATGGCTGGGCTTGATGAGAACATCACCAAGCTGACCAAAGAGAAGAAAACCCTGCAGGAGTCTCACCAGCAAGCCCTGGATGACCTGCAGGCTGAGGAAGACAAGGTCAACACTTTGGCAAAGGCCAAAGTGAAGCTGGAACAGCAAGCAGATGATGTGAGACCTGTTTCTCCTGTGGGCAAACATCCTTCTAGGGTAGGTTTTTTTGTCAGCTAATGGAGGTTTCTGCACTGTTTGCAGCTGGAGAGCTCACTGGAACAGGAGAAAAAGATACGGATGGACCTGGAACGAGCCAAGAGGAAGCTGGAAGGTGACTTGAAGCTAGCTCAGGAGAGTGTTATGGACCTGGAGAATGACAAGCAGCAGTTGGAGGAGAGGCTGAAAAAGTAGCAAACTGCCCACCACCTCTTCCAACCCTTTGTCCCGTAATCCTGCTCTTTTCTGAGAACCTGAAACTATGATTGGTATTTCTTCTCTTCCAGGAAAGACTTTGAACTCAACACGCTTAATGCTCGAATTGAGGATGAGCAAGCGATTGCTGCCCAGCTCCAGAAGAAACTGAAAGAGCTTCAGGTCAGGCAGAGGTGGAGTTGAGAGTCTCCACTTGGTTGTGTTGATCTCTGTTAGGTTGGGTTGCATTGGTTTGGGTAGAGGTGTCTCCATTTGGGTGGATTGGGTTGAAGAATTTCCATTGAGTTAGGTTGAGTTCAGGTGGATGAAGTTGGGTTGGGTTCAAGACTCTCCATCAGATTGGATTTGAAGAATATGCAACTGGTTGAGATGGGTTGAAGAGTCTCCAGCTGGCTGAGTGGAAGAGTTGGGCCAAGGGAAGCCACTGCGATGTTCTACCTGTCCATGGGCTACAGGCACGAATTGAGGAGCTGGAGGAGGAACTAGAGGCAGAGCGAACGGGTCGGGCTAAGGTGGAGAAGCTGCGCTCAGAGCTGTTGCAGGAACTGGAGGAGACCAGTGAGCGGCTGGAGGAGGCAGGTGGTGCCACTTCGGTGCAGCTTGAGCTTAACAAGAAGCGGGAAGCTGAATTCCAGAAGCTGCGGAGGGACCTGGAAGAGGCCACATTGCAGCACGAGGCCACAGCTGCCGCACTGCGCAAGAAACATGCTGACAGTGTGGCAGAGCTGAGTGAACAGCTTGACAACATGCAGCGTGTAAAACAGAAGCTGGAGAAGGAGAAGAGTGAGCTAAAGCTGGAGCTGGATGATGTCAGCTCCAACATGGAGCAGCTCATCAAGGCCAAGGTAGGAGACTGGGGCCTCAACTGCAGAGGTCAAGATGAGGCTAGATGGGACAGTTCTTCCATACTTCCCATGTTCCCTTGCATCTTTCTTCTCTTCCTTCCTCTAGGCCAACCTGGAGAAGATGTGCCGCTCCACAGAAGACCAGATGAATGAGCACCGCAACAAGCTGGAGGAGTCTCAGCGCACTGTCACTGACCTCAGCACACAGCGAGCCAAGCTCCAGACAGAGAACAGTGAGTGCCTCACTCACATCTCACACAGCTGCTGGCCTTTGGGACTGTGGGTTGGCTCTTGGGTTCTCTTCAGCAATGATCACCCCTCTTTGTGTCCCTTAGGCGAGCTCTCGAGGCAGCTGGAGGAGAAGGAAGCTTTCATCAACCAGCTAATGCGAGGGAAACTTACCTACACTCAGCAGCTGGAGGACCTCAAGAGACAGCTGGAGGAGGAGGCCAAGGTATGGCCTTGTTGGAGAGGTTGGTAGGGCTGGAGGTTTAGAGTGTGAGACGCCAAGACATTAAGAGTGAGGTAGGAATGGGATGGAGGAGCTCAGTTGAGTTGGTTGAAGTCAAGGAGGTTGAGTTAGGTTGGGTTGAGTTTGTTCGGGTTGAGTTGGTCTAAGGAATACCTGAGGAATACTGAGTTGGAGGACCTCAAGTGGTCCCCAGTTAACACAGCTCCATCTTCTCCTTGCCTCAGGCCAAAAATGCATTGGCCCATGCCCTCCAATCAGCTCAACATGATTGTGACCTGCTGCGGGAGCAGTACGAGGAGGAGATGGAGGCCAAGGCCGAGCTCCAGCGCGCTCTCTCCAAAGCCAACTCCGAGGTGGCCCAGTGGAGGACCAAGTACGAGACAGATGCCATCCAACGCACTGAGGAGCTGGAGGAGGCCAAGTGAGTCATCTTCCATGGATGGAGGCTCTTCAAGGAGTCCAGAAAGGATATATGTGAGTTCTGTCTGTCCATCTGGTAGGAAGAAGCTGGCACAACGGCTTCAGGAAGCTGAGGAGGCTGTGGAGGCAGTCAATGCCAAGTGTTCCTCCTTGGAGAAGACGAAGCACCGGCTGCAGAATGAGATTGAGGACTTGATGGCGGATGTAGAGAGGTCAAATGCAGCGGCTGCTGCTCTAGACAAGAAGCAGAGAAACTTTGACAAGGTCAGAATGCGTATGAAAGAATATGGTAAGGGTTAGGAGGAGAAGGTTCTCCACGGAGGAAGAGGTTATAAGCAGTGTCCTGCTGGTGTCCCCATAGATCTTGTCAGAATGGAAGCAGAAGTTTGAGGAGTCACAAACTGAGCTGGAGGCATCACAGAAGGAGGCTAGGTCCCTCAGCACTGAGCTCTTCAAGTTGAAGAATGCCTACGAGGAATCACTGGAGCACCTGGAGACCTTCAAGAGGGAGAATAAGAACCTCCAAGGTGAGACCATGGCCTCCACCTGGCCACTCCAATGTCATCCATCTATTTCTATGTGATCTGATGGATTGTCATCCATGCAGAGGAGATCTCGGACCTCACAGAGCAACTGGGAGCAAGCCAAAAATCCATCCATGAGCTGGAGAAGGTCCGGAAGCAACTGGATGCCGAGAAGCTAGAGCTGCAAGCAGCACTGGAGGAGGCAGAGGTGAGCCAAGCTCTATCCCCACCTGTCCCCATATATCTCCATGTGTCCTGGTGTCCTCTGTGGCCAATAGTGTTTTCCTGTCCTCCCTAGGCATCTCTTGAACATGAGGAGGGGAAGATCCTGAGGGCCCAGCTAGAGTTTAATCAAGTGAAGGCTGAGTATGAGCGCAAGCTTGCTGAGAAGGATGAGGAGATGGAGCAATCCAAGCGCAACCATCTGCGGGTGGTGGACTCACTGCAGACTTCACTGGATGCTGAGACACGAAGCCGAAATGAAGCTCTGAGGCTGAAGAAGAAGATGGAGGGTGACCTCAATGAGATGGAAATCCAGCTGAGCCACGCCAACCGTACAGCAGCTGAAGCCCAGAAGCAAGTCAAGGCACTGCAGGGCTATCTCAAGGTACCCATTGGACTGCTGACCCATCAGGAATTAATGGGCCAAGTTGGCCATTTGGACATTAGGTGGCACAAGTTTGCTATTGGGTGGCCGTATGATGGGTTTTAGGTTGCCATTGGGTGACCATCAGCTGTCTGATGGGTGGCCATTGAGTGGCCAGTGCATGCCTGTTGGATATTTACTGGCTGATGGATGGCCACTGGGTAGCTATTGGCTGTCCATTGGGTGGAAACTAAGATGCCATTGGGTAACCACTAAGTGGCTTTTGAGTGGTTGTTGGCTTATCACTGGGTTGCTGATGGATGGGCATTTGCTAGCTGATGGACAGCCAATGGCTGAATTTAGCTTGCTGCTGGGTGGTCATTGGGAAGCCCAGTGTGGCTGCTGGATGCCTGTTGAGTGCCTGTTGGGTAGCCATTGATTGCCTGTTGGGTAGCTGTTGAGTAGCTATCTGGTGACCCTTGGGTAGCCATGAGAGGCCACTGTATGCTTGTTTGGTGGCCACTGAGTGCCAACCTGGTATCTATTGTGGGGTCAGTGGGTGATCACTGCATGGCAATTGGGCGGCCACTGAGTGATCCTTAGGTGGCCACTGGGTGGCACAAGATGGCTGTTGGGTGCTTACTCACCCCATTTCCCACCTCCCTGCTCATGCTCCTCCCACCACATTGCCTTGCAGGACACCCAATTACAGCTGGATGATGCTGTGCGAGCTAATGAGGACCTGAAAGAAAACATTGCCATTGTGGAGCGGAGGAACAACCTCCTCCAGTCAGAGCTGGAGGAGCTGCGGGCTATGGTGGAGCAGAGTGAGCGGGCTCGCAAATTGGCTGAGCAGGAACTGACTGAGGCCAGTGAGCGGGTCCAGCTGCTCCACTCCCAGGTGAGGACACTTTCATGAAGACTCAGCCTTGCATCTCCTAAAATATCCCACTGGGGAGGGGTAAGAGATAGAGCATTAAGACATAGAACATTCCACTGGAGGGCAGAAGGACCTAGAAAGTCCCATTGGAGGACAGCAGGTGACTGCCATGCTCCTCTCTTCCAGAACACCAGCCTCATCAACCAGAAGAAAAAGATGGAGGCTGACATCTCCCAGCTGCAGACAGAGGTGGAAGAAGCCATCCAGGAGTGCCGGAATGCTGAGGAGAAAGCCAAGAAGGCCATCACTGATGTGAGTGACATGGTGAACTTGGCTGAGGGACCAAGGACACCCTCAATCATTCTCCTACCAATGGGATCAGTGGACCAATGGGACTCCCTACATTCCTTCATCTCTCCATGTCCTCCTTGGTGTCTCATCTTCCTTGCCTAGGCGGCCATGATGGCAGAAGAATTGAAGAAGGAGCAGGACACAAGTGCCCACCTGGAACGGATGAAGAAGAACATGGAGCAGACTGTCAAGGACCTCCAGCTGAGGCTGGATGAGGCTGAGCAGCTGGCCCTGAAGGGAGGCAAGAAACAGCTGCAGAAGTTGGAGGCTCGAGTGCGGGAGCTGGAGAATGAGCTGGAGGCCGAGCAGAAGCACAATGCTGAGAGCATCAAGGGACTCCGCAAGTCAGAGCGGCGTGTCAAGGAGCTCAGCTACCAGGTGGGACATCACAGCAGAGCTGGTGGCCATAAAGGCAGGGATGATCTGGAGTGTAACCCACTCTGTGTTCACACAGATTTTGCATAACCTGGAATGTGGCTTAACTGTTGGCTTTAGGGAAATGAGTGCCCTACAGCACTGTTGACCTGATAGCAATGGGGACGAGTGACCTAGGACATGGTTCACCTGTTATGTGGAGGGACAGGGATGACCTAAAGCATAGACCTCGTGGTCACAGGGACATGGGTGACTGAGAACACTGTGGCCAGTGGACACTGACAACCATGGCCATCTGCTGCCTCTACATCCAAGCTTGTAGGGAAGACACACCCCTCCTAAGAACACCTCTAAATAATCTCCACTTCTAATTGCCATCATGGTTACCTAAAGCATGGAGATCTATGCCAGGATATGGGGCCTGGACCTGTCTCCCACCTTGGTGTTCCCAGACAGAGGAAGACCGCAAGAACATGGTGAGGCTACAGGACCTGGTGGACAAGCTGCAGCTGAAGGTGAAGGCCTATAAGAGGCAGGCAGAGGAAGCGGTGAGTTCAGTGGGGAGGAAGAGGAAAGTGGGAGGGAGAAATTGTGAAAAACTGAGAAATAGATGGAGAAATTGGAAAAAATAGAAAAAATGGTTGAGGAATGTGGAACTGGCTGGAGAAAAGGTTGGAGAAAGGGATGAATGGACAGATGTATGACAGATGTATGAAGGAGAGAGAAGATGGATGGGTGGGAAAGAGTAGATGGAGGATCGCTGGGTAGATAGAAAAAGCCTGGGTGGATGTCTGGGTGTCTGGATGGATGTTTGACCAGTGCATGGATGGATGACAAGACAGCTGCCAAGATGGCCACTGCCTCCCCCCGCAGGAAGAGCAGGCCAACTCCAACCTGGCCAAGTTCCGCAAGGCACAGCACGAGCTGGATGAGGCAGAGGAACGTGCCGACATCGCTGAGTCCCAGGTTAACAAGCTGCGGGCACGGAGCCGTGACATCAGCAACAAGGTGGGTTCCTGCCCCACATCCCTGCCACAGCTTCACCCTGTATCTGCCCCTCATGTGCCTCATCACCTCCCTCCATCTTCTCTTCCAATAGAAAGGACTCAATGAGGAATGAAAGCTCCAGATGCTCTGCATTCCAGCCCCAACCTCTGATGAATTCCCTTTGGATGTTGCAACTCTCCTTTCAGCCAATAAAAATTGTTGAGCAGCAGCAGCTGCGTGTGTGGGGCAGGGCTTAGTAGTAGTGCAGTGGGGGTGGTGGGGGAGCCATGGGAGATGGAGGGTGGCCAAGAGTGTGAGCTGGCCACTCAGACAAAGGCTATCCCACAGTGCTGTGAATCTTCACCCATGATGCATGAACGTCAGCACAACTGGCTGTGTGACACTATGGGTTGTTACAGGGCAGCATGTTTCCCTATGCACCTCTATGGGTCCTGCAGGTCCTTGTGTGATGTGTCATTATTGTTCCCATATGGTTCCCTGTTCCCTTTGGTTCCCTGTGGAGCTCTATGGCTCCCTGCGGTTTTTATGTGGCTCTAAGTTCTCCCTTCAGTTTAACTCATTCCTTCCTCTCTCCCTTTGGACAACTTCCATTAACATTCAGCTGAGAATGGTTTAAGTTGCACCCACGCTGGCATCAAGACCAGCTGGGTGGTTGGTGACCCTGCTCACAGCAGGGGGTTGGAAGCGGATGATGGTTGTGGTCCCTTTCAACCTGGGCCTTTCTCTGGTTCCACGATTCTTAATGCCACCTCGCTCTGAAGGGGCTGCATTCAGACTGGAGCTTGTCCAGTCCCAATACTGGATACGCACCCCTTCAATACTATCACTGTAAGCCACGTTTATTCCTTCATCGTACCGGTGCGATGAAAGCAATCACGGCGCTCCGCAGCACAACGCGCGGTGCTTTTAATCCCGATCTGACATCTCTCATTTGTCTCCGAAAACTCCTCGCAGCCCCGGCCCGGCCCCGGGAGCCCCAAAACGGGCGGGTGCAGGCGCCGGTATAAACGCCCCGCGTTCCCCACGCGGCAGAGCAGCAGCACAACGGCCGCTCCGCTCCCTCCATCGCCGCCATGGCGCCCGCGGGCAGGGGCCCGTCGCCGCGCCGCGCGTCATCACACCGCGCCGGGTTCCGATTGGCTGCGCTGCCGCTCGCGGAGCTCTGATTGGACGGCAGGGGCGCGTCGGGCGGCGGTTGAACGCGGCGCGGGCGGGAGCGGGACTCGGTGAGTCGCGCCATTCCTCGTCCGTCATGGCTCCTGCCCGCAGGAAGGCGGCCGCGGCGGCGCGAGGCAGGAAGCTGAGCGCCTTCCTCAAGGACTTCGACCGGGAGGGTAGGACGCGGGGAGCAGGCCGCGGGACGGCGGGCTGCGGGAGGGAGGGAGGGAGGGAGGGCCCAGGCCCAGGCCCAGGCCCAGGCCCAGGCCCAGGCCCAGGCCCAGGCCGACGTCTGTGCTCGAGCCCGGGTCGCGTCCGACGCGTTGTCCGTCCCGCAGTGAAGAGCCGGATCGAGCAGCTGCGCACGAACGGGGAGCGCCTGGTGAAGGAGATGGAGAATCTGTACGACATGGAGCTCCTGCGGCTGCCCGTGGCGCTGCGCGAGATGAACTGGCTGCAGTTCTTCGGTACCGGGCGGGGCGGGGCGGAGCCGGGGCTGAGCAGCGCTGGGACGCGGGGCAACAGCGTCCGGCAGAACGCGGGCGGGTGCGCAGCGCCCAGTGTGCGGGGCCGCTCGTTCGCCGCCGGAACGGCCGCTGTGCGGGGCTGCCCGCTGTGCGCTGTGCGGGGCTGCCGGCTCCTGCGGCGTCACGGCGCCCCTGTGTGCGCTGCGGGGGCTGTCCCGGCTCGCTCCGCTGTGCCGCTTCCAAAGGAAATGTCTTCTTTCTAAATAAAGGAGGAAGCCAACGAGTCCTGGAGGAGGCGGTGATGGTACGTACCAGCACAGATAGGAAACTTCCCCGCGTGTTGCGTGTTCCTGTAGGAGACGAAGGATTTGTGCAGAAACATCCAGAAATTTTGAGTGGGAGAAAAGGAAATGTGTGGGAGGAGGGAAACTTGAAGACCTGTTTAAACAGCTCTCAGCCCATTGACAGATTTCCTGGGAATGCAGTGGAGGGAGTAAAAGCATCAGCACACTCAGGAGTGTAACTTGTGAGGCTTAAACCATGTCACGTTGTTTACAAACACCAGGCGGGTATCCCAGGTATCCCAGCTGTGCTTTTAGAGCTCTGGTATATGTGCACCCTCCAAGGGCATGCATGTTCTGGGCAGCCTCTGCCATTATGCCTCTCCCAGTCCTCTGCATTTTAACATTCTTCGTGGTCTTAAAGAAAAAAAAGAACTAAACACGATTTAGTCACTTTTGTTTGGCTGCTCCATCATCACACACGGAGATCACTTGCCTCATGCACCAGCCCTTCTCTCCTACTATCTGTAAGGTTGCTCTGCTTCCCTGGAGTCATACAGTGCCCTACGCTGTGGGGGTTTGCTCCTAGGTCTCTGGAAGAGCATGTGCCTTTCAGTAAGATAAAGCACTGCTGTGGTGGTTGAGCAGCAGGCAGTAGGTGAAGTGTGCTTGCAGCTGTCCAGCAGGGCATGCTGCCTCTGAAGGGCATCAAGATCTATTATGTCCAGAATAACTTGGAAGGACCTTGTTTGAGCACAACAGAAGAACGTGAAGATATTTTTGCTGTGAAATAGTTATAAAGATTTTGCCTGCAACTTTGACTTATTGCAAACTTACACTACTGATCATCCTGACAATATTATGGCTTCTTAATCCTAGGCAGACCGGGGAATAACAGAAATAAACAAAATAACAGCAGAATTTATCCAGACTCCTTTAAAACTCGTCGGGAAAGGTCAGTAGTTAACATTCTGTGAATACTGATTTGGTTCTTAGCTACAGCCTTCAAGATGTTTAAAGACAGGGGTGTAATTCTGCCTCTACTCCTGCGACCTGAAGTAGTTTTACTTGCTTTAATTAAAGCATTCTGAATAATTCATAGCTGTGTTCTCTTTACTGTTGTCATCAGAATTAAGATTTTAGAAGCAAACTGTTTTCAAAGAAGCTTGTACTATATTTCCTTACCTTAGCTAATGGTCAGTTATGTCGTGTTAGTTTTTTTTTTTCCCATCAACTTGAATAACGCTTTCTCCTCTTTGTAGAAAAATCTAAACAGGATATTGAAGCTACAGAAGAAGCAGCAGAGGCTCCTTTGCTTCCTCCAGCAAAGAAAGCGAAACATGATAGCCAGCTTCTCGTGGAGCAAGCAGCTGCAAGCACTAATCCAAGAAATGGAAAGGTAAGTAGCTGCTCTTTGTGATGGCTTTCGTTCCCAGGATGTAAACTATGTAGCGAGATGATGCTGATGCCTATGGTGGGACAGCTGTGCAGGATGCTGTGAGGGTGATTTTGAAAAAGCTGTTGATTCCTGATTGTTCTGGTGACGCTGCAAGCTGGCTTTCATTGGCAGGTAGTGCAGTTACTTGTAGCAAGCAAACTGACTGTGCTGCGAGTTACCTCTGCTCTTATTCCTTGTTGTACTTCTGCATGTGAGAGTCATCCTTCTCATCTGAGCAGGTGTATTCAGCATTGTTGTATGTAGGGAGTGATATTCCCTAGAGCAGAACAGTCTGGGCCACATTGAAAATATTTCACAATAATGCTTTTCAGTTTTCTAGTTTATGAATTTTGCTGTGGGCAATAATAAATATGTGAGCCATCCTGAGTCAGAGTAGAAGCTAACGTGGTCTGTTATCCTCCTGAAGTTCTAGAGCTGAACTTCAGGGAAAGGATGTGAGGATAATACTCGGATGGGAAAGTTCTCAAAAGTTTGTCCAGTGGCTTGTTTCAGACTCCTGTGCTGCAGGAAGGAGCCTGCTGAGCCAAGTGTTTCATATGGAAGCATTTGCTTGGTGCAGACTTGGCTGTCACAGGAGAAGGAAATGACTGATTTGGCAGCTAATGTGTTTCAGGTGAGGACATCCACTAAAAAAGCACCAGCATCCAGGAGCAGAAGACCTCCTTCAGCAAGAGTGAAACGCATGAGTAAAAGGTGAGTAAAGATGAGTAAAGTAAAGTGAGATGAGTTTCGTGGCAGGATTTCAGAAACAGAGAGTAATGGTGCAGTGCTAATGTAGCTGCTGAATGGGATGGCACGTGGCCTAGCATGCTGTGCTGTAGGGCGATCTGTGAGAACCTTGGGTTGTCTCATCTAAGTCTTTGGTACAACAGTGCTTACGTATCTCTTAAAATGATTCTTCTGAGAGCATGCCTCTACTTACATTTGCTTCCTTTTAAGCAGATCAAGCAAAAGCAGCTTTGTCACTCCAGCTACTGGCAGAAACCTTGATCTCTGTGCTCGAGGAGGCACCTCCGTCATCACACCCAGGTTTGATTCCAGGTTTGTATACTATTGCAATACTATTGCATTGCAGTTGTCTATGTGCAGAATATTTTCCAGCAGCACTTTGAACCTGCATTGGAAGACTTGGTCCAAGTGCTTTACGCAATTGTAGAAAAATTCCTTACCTGTTGCTTTTTCCAGAGTTTTCAAGACGCCGGGTTTGCGCACGCCCTCAGTAAATGAACGTGTTTACACCATCTCTGCTAATGGCAGCCCCCTTGCTAATGGCAATGATGTCTTCATTACTGTTCCTGTTGGAGGAGGGGAGGTAAAATCAAACTTGGGTCTGTAAAAATCCATGCAGCAAACAGAGAGCTCGTACCTTCTTGGGGGCCTTATCAGATTCAAGGGACTCCTCTTCATCTGTTCTTGGCCACTTACTTGTGCCACCACAGTTTATCAGGAGGTAAATGTTGCTTAAAAGGAACCTGAAGAAATTATTAGTCAGAAGTGGGAGCTGTTTGATCTGGTCTAAGCAGAATGCAGACTGTTGCTTTGCTGCTCTTTAAAATAATGCTGAAAGCACCTTCTGCTCATGGTACACCAAGGGCAGGTATGAGATGAGCTGGTCAAGCTGGATGTGGTTCTTGGCACATACATGGTCTCCTTGTGTGTGTGGAGTTCTATTTTAGCTGCTTCTAGCTGCTGCAGCTAAACAGCAGTTGGTGGTTTTTGGCTTCTTGCAGAGCATTTGTTTAACAGCAAGGGATCTGACCAAGAAGAATATTCTTCATCTCAATCCGGAGGCACGAGGCATTATGAACAAGCTGTCTGTAAGTCTGTTTCTTTCTTTTTTCTGTTTGAGACCTGAAGGTAATGCAGCATCGTTTCTGTCCTTACTTGTTGTCCTTAACTGTAGAGCTACTGAGCTGTAGCTGAAGCTTCCTATTTCAAGTCTTGTATCTTAGCTTCTGCCCCTGGTGAAGAAGAAGCATGAGCTGGGAAGGGAAAAAATGTCACATTTGTAGAAAAATAACTATTGTCAGCATTTTGAAAACCTCAATTGAAACCAAAGGTGTCTTCGGCTTCAGGTGGAAACTGGAAGCGGCTGTGGGTTATAATCTCTGGCTATTGATGAATTTCTCTTTCTTTCTAGGTTCGTCTCGCACAAGCTTGTAGCAGTGCAAAAACCCACAGGTGAAGGGCAGTGAATGTCAACACCTTTTGTAAACGTGGAGCTGCTATAGGCTACAAGTACAATTTATTTGGTGTCTTCTTACTCTGTGAGCATTCATTTAAACAAAATAAAATTAAAACCGAACAAAAAACCAGCAAAGCCATTAAAACCAGTGCTGTACAACTGGTAACACGGTGAATATTCCAGCGTCCTCTTCCGGCTGTCTGCGTGGTTCAGCTGACACGAATCACAGCTCACCATGTTCAAAGATATGCGAGGCTGAGCGAGGAGCAGCTGAGTAACGGTGGGGAGCGGGCACTCGGTGTGAGAGTGGGGGGAGCACGTTGAGAAGAAATGGAACGAGGTTTAATGGGGCCGAACGATGCGGAGCGGAGCGAGGACGGAGCGGGAGCCGCAACGGCCGAGGGAAGGCGCGAGTCCAACCAGCTCCGCGAGCGGCAGCGCAGCCAATCGGAGCTCGGCGCGGTGTGATGACGCACGGCGCGGCCATCGGCCCCTGCGCGCGGTGCCGTGGGGGCGATGGGGGGAGCGGAGCGGCCGCGGTGCCGGGTGGGCGGCGGGGGGTGAACGCTGGGACCGCGTGTGTGTGCGCTGTGCCCGAAGGGTCTGTTGTGCCCTCCGAACATAGGGCTGCGTGGGAACACAGCGCTCATGGCAGGGGCTGGGAGGGACACCTGCTAAATAATGAACGGCCGCTGGTTTGAAGATCTTAATTGGGAAAAACGTGGAGTAGCAGAAGTAGCTCATGAGAGGGCTGCATTAGATACGGCTTTGGTAAGGAAGCTGAAAGGAAAGGAATGTATTAGAATTCAAAATGACAGATCAGGTAACAAGGGTATGACAGCCATTGTGAAATGGACAGAGGAGGAAAGGCTGAGCACGTTCTTACCGACAGAAAACCAATTGAAAGCAGCAGCATCACTGAACTCGGTCTGTATAACAGCATCAAGAATAACACCCTCTAAAACAAAGGGATCTTTTAGCACTGAACTTTAATTTAAAGGGAAAAGAAGAAATCAGTAAGAAAATAGCATTTGTTCCCTTGTGTTCGTTATCTTTAACAAACTGCTTTTTGGCTCCTCAGAGCTTCCATTTCCTCTTCACACCTCCATGGAATTTCCACATTACACAACAGTGTTTCCTCTGTTCAAGAGCAGTTTCTGCACAAACCTCAGACACAAAGATGTTTGAACTGGGACTTGTCTGCTTTAAACTTATTTCTTTCAGAGAAAAGAAAAACAACAACACAACAAAACAAGGAACAGGGCCCCAGAAACATAAACCACCACCTCAAAACAAGGAAAGAGCCCAGAACTGGGCGATGGTATCCTGAACAAAGCAACAGTGCCCCAAACAGGCAAACACTGCCCCAAAACCAAGGGGCATTTCCACAAAACACCAAGGAATTTTCCCCCAAAGCACCGAGGAAACCAATCAGAATCATTTGTTAGACTGAGGGCATTTCCCCTACTCTCCTTCTAAAACAAAACGTCACAACAAAACCAGGTACCACCGGGAAGTTAGAAAACCGGGGGATTTTCTCCTGGATTTCACATACAATTTAAACCAAAATGTGAGCAATTTGGAGCTAAGCCGTGTTTTTTACTCAGTTTTCCAGCTCCTCAAGCTTGTCCATGCAGTCTGTGTCCAGCCTCTTGATCTTTGTCTCTGTAGAAAGGAAAAAATGTCAGTGCAAGAAGGAAAAACATCCCTGGCAATGGCAAGGTGCCACTGCTTTGGGACTGCTAAAAAAAGGCAAGATTTGTATAGAGCATATAGAAAAGCATAAATTTGGGTTGGGTGAGATGTGATCTGGGCTTCACACACTAGCAATTAAGGTACAATTTTTGAAAGATGTTTTATCCCCAAAACAACAAACATTATAAAATGTTTTAATCTAAAAAACGGAAGATTTGGAAGATGCTCTATCCTAAAAGCAAGCAACATTTGGAAGATGTTTTATCCTTTTAAGACAGCCCTGTCCTTTCATAACTGGGAAAAGCATGAGAAAAAAACACCTGGGGTGGGAAGGCTGAGGGACCTGAATCACAGAGTCCCAGAATAGAACTGTTAGAAACCCATAACAGAACATGGAAGAGGAGGCAGCAGGGAGAAACACAGAGAGGCTGAAGAAAGCAGAAAATGGGCCAGTTCCATTCAAAATGAGGCAGGTCAGTGTGCTTAGCCCTGCTTCTAATCCTTGTAGTCTGTTTTCTAGTTTTATATCATCATATCTTATTAAATCATATATTCTTATTAAATCATTTCTCAGCTCTGTGTCTGCAAAGTCCCACTACCTTTATTTATTTAATAGCAAAAACTATGTTCCAGCTACAGCAGAAATGAAAACTGGATGACCAAGTGGGGAGCTTTTAGTCCTTGGCTGCACTGGAGGAACAGGGGAACAAGGGAACAGGGGGCACTCACGGAAATGTTCCTCTATGCAGTGCACGAGGTGTACGCTGTGGCTGTCCACCATATTGAAGGCGATTCCCCTCTTCCCGAAGCGCCCTGCCCGCCCGATGCGGTGCAAGTAGGTCTCAAAATCTGGCTGCTTCTGACGGTTGATGGGAAGGCCGAAGTTCACCACAATCGTGACTTGGGCCACGTCAATCCCTGAGTGACAGAGGACTCTCAAAAAGAGCTTTCTACCACCCTAAAAGCCATCTCCCAACCCCTTCTGAAGGCTGCTTCTTAATTGCTGTGCACGCTGGACAAAATCACTGCTTCACTTGCATTTCTGATCACTTTGTCTCTCCAATTCCCATTCTAATCCCTTTCCTTGCCTTTCTGACCAATGTTCCCGTGCATTTCTGATCATTTTTTTTCTTTTTGTGTTCATCCCTTTTGCCTTTGAGACCCCACTGTGATAAATTTTTCCCAGTTCATAGAATCATACTGACAAAAGCCTCAGCTTTCATGATAAAGTTCTGCCTGTCAATGCATGGTTGGAAACTTGAAGCATGAAACCTAAGTGCTTACATTATTCAAAGTGAAGGGATTTCCACATGACAAGGCTCAGAGCAAAGGAATTTTCATAGGAGAAGTGGATTTTCATCCTTCAGTGTGTCTGTTTCTGGGACTGACCTCTCGCACAGACATTGGTAGTGATAAGAACCTTCTCCTTGGCGTCACGAAACCTCTGGATGACTTCAGCTCTCTGCACAATGGACAGCTCTGCTGTCAGCATGGCCACTTGGTGCCCGTCCTGAATCATCTTCATCGAGAGCCAGTCTGCACTCCGTCGGGTCTGCATAAGTGGGAAAAGGCTGAGCTTCCCTAGCAGCTCTGCATCTGCTGCTCACTTTTCAACTTCCCCAAATCCTTACTACCACTCCTCTAACTTAATGCCAATACATCACTTTACCAAATCCTTGCCTGCTCTGTGCCAGTCCTTCACATTCCCAATGCTCATGCTCCTTTACATCGAGCCCCTGGTGCTTTGGAATAGGCAGAGCCTCAAAACAAGGCAAAAACAAGCAAGAAGTTGGGACACAAAGTGCCTCTGTTAGGACACAAAGGAGCAAAAATGATGCAGACTTTGCTAGACACAAAGTATAAAGGCTGAGGGAACATAGAATAGTTTCCATGCAATGCCCACCATGGCAGTTAAGTAAACATGGTCTCAGCAACTAGGCACTGTTACCACACTGAGTTTTAAATGCTATCTGTGTGCTTCCCATCCCTCCTTTGCATTCATTTGTGGTGATCTGTGGAGCAGCAAAGGTCACTCTTGGGTTGATCATGCCAGACAGATCACTGGTTACTCACTGCTTGCAGATGAGATGTACCTGGCAGAAGATCATGGCCTGGCCAATGGTGATGCTGCCATAAAGGTTGCAGAGGGCCTCATACTTCTGTTCCCAGTTCCTGCAGACAAAATAGTACTGCCTAATGTTGGTTAGAGTGAGCTCCTCTTGTCTCAGCTTGATGATGATGGGCCTGGAGACAATCTGCAGGGCAAACTTCCAGAGAGTTTCCTTGAAGGTGGCAGAGAAAAGCAGCATCTGGCAGTCCTTTGGGAGTGCCCTGGGGTGGGACAAGAGTTTGTCAGACCTAGAAGCTCATTAGCACTAAGGATTCATTGCAAAGAGGAACTACATAGCACTGTGGACCCAAGCACTGACAGTTTGTTAGCCCATGGAATTCATTAGCATTGATGACACATTTACACTAGGAATTTAACAATGAATAACTTAACAATGAATGCAAGCCTTACAGGGAAAAAAAAAAACAACACATTTTGGAGAAAGCAAGCCCTTTGTGAAAAATCTTACCTTCTTCCTCCCTCTTTTTGCATTTTCCCATGCCAAAGGCTTATTTCCATGACTCACCTCTGGATGCGGATGCTCTGGGAGGAGAATCCCTGCGTGTCAATCATGACGTCAGCCTCGTCCAGCACAAACATGCAGATCCTCCTCATGTTGAGCAGTCTTCGCTTGAAGCACCAGTCCAGCATGGTGCCTGGTGTGCCGATGACAATCTGCTCCTCCAGCACAGTGCCTGCGGACACTGCCAGAGAGGGTGCAAAAGAAGGGAAAGAGAGGGGCAAAGGGTGCAAAAAAAAGGAGAAAGACACAGCAATGGGCAAAAAAACGCGAGACAGGTGAGGGGCAGGCAAAAACAAATAGGAAAGAGATGGGACAGACAAGGGAAAAGCATGGAGCGGTAATGTCCATGGGTGTCTGTGTCAAAAAGAAACCCAAGGTCATCAGGATGGCTTCTGAGCAGCAGCACATGAATGCAGCCTCCATCAGCAAGCACTGCACAACCCCTGACACTTCAGGGCTTATGAAGCATCCCTATATTCACTTAGGGATTACTAACTGCTGTAATCACTCATCAGGGTTGGACTAACCTCTATTGCCCTGCACAGCATAGGTGACCTTGATGTCATTGCAGAACCGCCCCATCTTCTCAGCCACATGGCCAATCTGCAGGGCCAGCTCATAGGTGGGAGCCAGACAAAGGCACTGGGGGGTGGTGAGAGGTATTAGTTAGGCATCAAAAAGCATCAAAAAGCATTGAAAAGTATAAATGAGCAGCAACCCGGAAGCTGCAGATTATAATGAGCATCAATTATGATGTTTAATATTAGAGACTTCAATAAACTGTAACCAGGATGCTTGAGTTTATGATGAGCAGTAATTATGATGCTTGAGGTTATGAAGAGCGGCAGTGACGATGCTTGAGATTATAATGAACAGCAATTGTAAAATGGACAGAAACCCAGAGCTCTGCCTGCAGACACCCCACAGCCACACGTAACAGGAGCAAACCCAGATCTCCGCCCGCACCCGGCGGCCGTGCCCCTGCTCCATACCTGCGGGTACCTCTCAGCACCTTTCACTCTGCTCAGCATTGCCAGGACAAATGCTGCTGTTTTCCCCGTCCCGGACTGGCTCTGCGCAATCAGGTTGTGGGGTCTGCAAGGGAAATGTTAACAGTAAAAGTCTGGGGTCTCTGTGCCAGCACCTCACAGGGGAGGCAGAACACAGGGGCTGATTCATCCCTTCCCGTGGGGTCAGGACTCACGGATGTGCCATCAAGATGGGCAGAGCGTTTGCCTGGATCTTCGATGGTCTGTTGAAGCCCATGGTGTACACGCCCTGTAAAAGCTCCTTTTTCCTGTGAAAAAGCACAACCCGGGGCGTTCTATAGGAACTGGGGTGTGCGAGGCCGGGTGCTGGGGAACTTACAGGTGCAGCTCCTCGAAGGTTCTGATGGAGAAGAGTGGGGAGGAGGGGTCCTGCTGCAGCACCTCCACGTCGTGGCTGTTCTCTACCAGCGAGGTGTGGAGCAGCTTGTTGAGCAGTGAACTCTCAGCCAGGTCCTCTGCACAGGGGGGACAAACATGCATTTGTGAAAAAAAAAAGGTACATTTCTGAGAATAATATAAAGCAATGAATCGATGCAAAAAGGGTCGAGCTAGGTGAAAAAAAGCAGCATGAGAAGAACTGACCATGAATTTGTACCAAAACTGTGTGAAACCATCACAAAATTGTGGCACAAAAAACCAAACAAACAAAAAAAAAAAGGACCGGGTTCAGTAAAAAACCAAAATCAACCAAATCCACGATGTGTCCGTGAAAACTGCTAAAAGAACGGCACAACTTTGTGAAAGAAAAGAACAGCATGAAGAAATGATGACTTCGTGCAAAATATGTGAAGAGAATGCAAAAAATTCATGAAAAAGTAATGAAAAAAAAAACCAAAAAACAAAACCAAATGAAATTGTGAGAAATGTGCGAAATGTCTGGGGAAAAAAAAAAAAAAAAAGGTGAAAACCTACAGAAAATACCGCCCCGCACAGCGGCAGCGCCCCCGGCCCGGCCCCGGGACTCAGCCCCGTCCCGTCCAACCCCGGAGCCCGGGCGAGGCCCACACACCCACCCACCCACCCACCCACACACCCACCCACCCATACACACACACCCACACACACACACCCATACACACACACCCACACACACACACCCACACACACACACACACACCCTCACACACCTCTCTCCTCTTCCTCGCTCTCCTCATCCTCGCTGCTGTGGGGCGGCTCTGCGGACGGGAACCGACGAGGAGCGGTTGGCACGGCCCCGGCCGGGGCTCTGCCCCCTGACCCATGTCCGTCCCCAGAGCCCCGCTCCGAGGTGGGACCCCGCGCTTCCCTCACCCCGACGGTGCCCGAGCACCGACCCCTCCTGGCGCCGACAGAAGAAGCCGTCCCGGCCGAGCGGCTTGGAGCTGCGGTAGCCGCTCGGGGACGGGCTGCGCCCCGGAGCCCTCGGCCGCTGCGGGCCTCGACCGCCTGAAGCCGCCGGCGCCGCCATGGAGCCACCGTTCGATGTGGAAAATGGCGGCCGAGCGGCTGTACCGGACGGGAGGGAAACGGCGGCGGGACGGGGTGTGAAAACGGAACGTGGAGACAAAGACGGGCCAGGAGCCGCACCGTGCGCTGTGAGGGGTCACGGGGACGGGTTTAGGAGGGGTGCTACTAAATGCGGTGTGAAGGGATGTGGGGACGGGGAGACACAGACCCCGCCGTGGGCTGTGATGGGATTTGGGCAGGGATGGGACTAACATACCCTGCTCTGTCGCCAGAGGAAAAGCTTTAGTGTGAAGTTGCTGTCCAGCATCATCCACCTGCAGAGAGATTTTCTCAAAGATGGTCTTCACCTCAGCTAAGCCAATATTTCTGTTGTGCCGGCATTATATCATAACTCTGGAATATGAATAAAGTCACGTATTTAAATACAGCGAATAATGCAGCTCTGATAAACTCTGCCAAATAACGCAGCATGGGAACTGCCGAGTCACAGCCTGAACTACTGATTGATCACCTGAGGCGAGGGCTGGGCCAGCCCAATTCAGCTGCATGACCAGAAGTGACTCCCAGAGCCCATTTAAGGGTGGGGAAGCGATCTCTCTCTCTCTGAAGATCTCTCCTTTCTGGAGTCTTGCACTGGATCCTTGGATAGGAGTCATTTCTTGTGTTGTCTCTTTGCCACCATGATACTCTTTCCAAATGTAACTCCTGTAAAGCTGCTTTTCCGACTGTACATTTGTTGGCTGTACAGGTCAGAGGCAGCCAAAGGAAACTCCCACCCGACTGCTCCCTGCACAGTTCTCAAAGCAAATATCCAAGTTACCTTTTCACAAACGACCCACAACAGCTCCCTGACTTACTGTGAATGTCCAATCCAGCTGCGAGCAGATACATAATCTGTCACTTAAAATTGGCATGTCGTGTTTCCTTGAAGAATCATCAAGTCATTTACAGTTTTAAGTTATTTGTTTTTTTCATTATTCCTCTCTTTTCATCTGGATAGAACAAGACTCACATGTTTGAGGCTATGAGAGGAGGCTGTATCATCATGGCAACAAACCCAGCAGGACACTTTTGTTCTGCTGAAAGTCAGGCACGTGGTCCAATTACTTCAACACTTAATAACCCTTTCACTCGAGCCGCTGATTCCCCCCTAGTGACAGACAGCTGCCACGGCCAAGGTTTGGCTATGGAATCCTGCATGGGGACAAGGACACTGAAGGGACACAGCTTGACCACTGCCTTCCAGTAACTCAGTGGCCCATCCCTGCAGCTCCAGGTTCCTGTAACCAACCTGTTCACGTGTGTCTTATCTCCATGATGTCTCCATGATGCTCTCATGTCAGCTCAGTGTCTCCATGATGTCCCCACGTTTCCATGATACCCCTTTTCCCCATATCCCTGCAGTCAGGCGATGTCAGGCACTGGGACTCAGTGGCTTTGAGTCTGGGTGCCATCAGGATCCCAGTCCCCTGACTGAACCTCAGCTCCTTCCCATACTCAGTGGCAAGGTCTGGCTGTGTGCTGGGTTATTCTGCTATATACTAATTCCCTGGGGCATTTGGGGAGCTGGGAGGAGCCCTGGGAGGATAAATGCAGCCTTATCCTCCTGCAGCCTTACTCAGCTCCTACAAAGGAAGATGAAGGCAGCCACGCTCTGCCTCACACTGTTGGTCCATGGACACATTTGGTTGGCTCATGTGGAGCTGAGGAGCGCAGTGCTTATGGCTTCAGTTCTCTGTGATACTGAGCTTCGTCACTCGCTGTGTAGAGCAAATACATCAGTGTTGGAGGAGGTGACTCTCTTTTTTCTTTTTTTCATGCAGTTAAAATACGAGGAAGGTGTGTGAATGTGAATATGTGTGTATGTGAATATGTGTGTATGTGAATATGTGTGTATGTGAATATGTGTGTATGTGAATATGTGAATATGTGTGTATGTGTATATGTGTATATGTGTATATGTGTAAATGCCTTCAGACAGGTCATGGCCAAAAGATTTTTATTTATTTATTTTTGCAGGAGCAGTAGTTGAGGATAATGTCGATGTTTCATTCTCTGCTGCTGTTTCTCATGGTGCTATTCTAGAATTGGCTTCTGTTGTTGACTGCTAACTCATTTTAAATACTGATAGAAACATCCTGCTCTTTTTTTTTCTGCCTATATTAAACTACCATTTTTTTCCATTGTTTTTTTAAGTTGTACTCCCAAAAAGAACATACAGCTGGATCTGGAACAGCTGCAGGCAAATAGTGCAGGATCAGATCAGAAAGTTCCTTGCATCCTTGAGGAGTGTTCTCATTTTATTCTTACGTAGCATTGTATATTACTGCTGTACCAAGATTTTTATTACAGATCCCTTCTCTGTTTCCCAAAGGTGGTGCTAAGAAGCATTGCCTGATGATGACTTTCATACATCTCATGCTTTGTATTGATTCTTCCTTTGGGTCCAAAGCAGAACAAATCCTTGACACTGTGATGGGAGTCCCACTGTTATTAAAGTGGTTCAGCCTTGGTGCCCAGGGTCAAATGCTGGCAACATTCCCTGCGGCAGATGCTGCAACAGTTGCAAATGAAAGAACCGAAGACAAGTCGCTCGGTAACAAAACTGACCCAGCGGACATTTACAAACCCTGAGTGAACGGGATGGAACCTCAGAGCGGAGAGTCCAGCTGTGGAACTTGGTACCACTCGGTTTGTTCCAAAAGTTGCTCAGTGCAATGCTTTGCTTTGCTTTGCTCTCGTAAGCGTTCCAAACCATCCCAGGCTTCACTGCATGCGGCTGTGCAAGTGATACCATCAATGTTCATCATCCCTGACACTGCGAGAAAAAAACAAAAAGCACGACAACGTCACTGAGATGGTGATTTAGTTACAGATATTCACACGCAGTTCGCACAGGTTTGCCGGGTTTGAGAAGTCTGCCTTGTTGACATTAGTTGTACTTTTTCTTTGTTTTGTTTTGTTCTGTTTTGTTTTTCTAATTTTCCTTTTCCCCCGATACTTTACTTACCCTTTACATGCTCGGCCGCCGTCAGCAGCACAGACCGGACGAACGAATCCATTGCGCGTTGTGTGCTGCCACCACGCGGCCAAACTGCAGAACTGCAGCCATCCGGAACAGCCGGTGACACGGCGCATGCGCCAGATCCAGAACGACAGTACGCATGGGCGAACTCCGAAAAGAAATGCGCATGCGCAATATCCAGAACATCAAGGCGCATGGGCGAGTGCCTGACCCACAGTACGCAAGCGCGAGTTCTTGAACTATTTTCGGATCGGGAACACGCATGCGCTAATTTCCAGACCAGCTTCGGAACCGTCGTACACAAGCGGCAGTTTGGGAACATCCATGTGAACGTGCCAGAACCGGAACGAAAATACGAACTGCATCGTTAGAGCACCATTAACTTAACAGGACGAATACGACAGTGTCGGAAGAACAATGCGCATGCGCCAGTTTGAACCCCCAGTACGCATGCG